>NC_084663.1:80464684-80774124 GCF_028389875.1 Rhea pennata
GCGTGCCTCCGTGCTCAGACGCCGCCCCATGGCAGGCAGGACACAGCGGGATGCATTCTGGGCGCGCAGAGTGCTGCTTCCCATGCCCGCGGCAAACCGAGAGCAGGTGCCTCACTTGCGCTTCTGTCTGCCGAGACTTAGAGGCGGACAAGCAGGAAGCTTCCCGCTGTGCGTGCTCCTGCACGCAACCAGCCTCCAAAGGAAGCAGGGCGCTAAGGCTAGCGGTCTGGGCACCCCAGGAGTGATTCTGCCTGCCGAGGAAAGACACGCAGCCACTTCCCTGCCTCTTAGGCAAAGTCTCCTCTCAGTTTGTTGATGGACACGCGTCCGTGCTCAGAAGCCACCCCGCATGAGGCAGGATACAGCGGGAAGCATTCTGGGCACGCAGAGTGCTGCTTCCCATGCCCGCGGCAAACCGAGAGCAGGTGCCTCACTTGCGCTTCTGTCTGCCGAGACTTAGAGGCGGACAAGCAGGAAGCTTCCCGCTGTGCGTGCTCCTGCACGCAACCAGCCTCCAAAGGAAGCAGGGCGCTAAGGCGAGCGCTCTGGGCATTCCAGGAGTGATTCTGCCTGCCGAGGAAAGAACGCAGCCTCTTCCCTGCCTCTTAGGCAAAGTCTCCTCTCAGTTTGTTGTTGGACACGCTTCCGTGCTCAGAAGCCACCCCGCATGAGGCAGGATACAGCGGGAAGCATTCTGGGCACGCAGAGTGCTGCTTCGCATGCTCGAGGCAAACCGAGAGCAGGTGCCTCACTTGCGCTTCTGTCTGCCGATGCTTAGAGACGACCAGCGCGCAGCTTCCCGCTGTGTGTGCTGCTGTACTCAAACAGCCTCCAAAGCAGGGCACTTAGGCAACTATCCCGGGTGCAGCAGGAGTGCATCTGCCTGCCGAGGGAGGACGTGCAGCACATCCCCCGGTCCGCCCTCCACTTCCCTGACTCTTAGGCAAAGCCCGTCCCAGCTTGCTTCTAGGCGTGCCTCCGTGCTCAGAAGCCGCCCCTATGGCAGGCAGGACACAGCGGGATGCATTCTGGGCGCGCAGAGTGCTGCTTCGCATGCTCGAGGCAAACCGAGAGCAGGTGCCTCACTTGCGCTTCTGTCTGCCGAGACTTAGAGGCGGACAAGCAGGAAGCTTCCCGCTGTGCGTGCTCCTGCACGCAACCCGCCTCCAAAGGAAGCAGGGCGCTAAGGCGAGCGCTCTGGGCACCCCAGGAGTGATTCTGCCTGCCGAGGAAAGACACGCAGCCTCTTCCCTGCCTCTTAGGCAAAGTCTCCTCTCAGTTTGTTGTTGGACATGCGTCCGTGCTCAGAAGCCACCCTGCATGAGGCAGGACACAGCGGGAAGCATTCTGGGCACGCAGAGTGCTGCTTCCCATGCCCGCGGCAAACCGAGAGCAGCTGCCTCACTCGCGTTTCTGTCTGCCGAGACTTAGAGCTGGCCAGCGCGCAGATTCCCACTCTGCGTGCTGCTGTGCTCAAACAGCCCCAAACAAAGCAGGGCGCTAAGGCAAGAGTACGAAGTGCACCAGGAGTGAATCTGCCTGCCGAGGGAGGACATGCAGCTCATCCCTCGTTCCTCTCGCCGCTTCCCGGACCCTTAGGCAAAGTCTCCTCTCAGTTTGCTTTTAGGCGTGCCTCCATGCTCAGAAGCCACCCCGCATCAGGCAGGATACAGCGGGATGTAGTCTGGGCACGCAGAGTGCTTCTTTCCAGGGCCGGGGCAAAAACGAGAGCAAGCGCCTCACTTGCGCTTCTGTTTGCCGATGCTTAGAGGCGACCAGCGCGCAGCTTCCCGCTGTGTGTGCCGCTGTACTCAAACAGCCTCCAAAGCAGGGCACTTAGGCAACCATCCCGGGTGCAGCAGGAGTGCATCTGCCTGCCGAGGGAGGACGTGCAGCACATCCCCCGGTCCGCCCTCCACTTCCCTGACTCTTAGGCAAAGCCCGTCCCAGCTTGCTTCTAGGCGTGCCTCCGTGCTCAGAAGCCGCCCCATGGCAGGCAGGACACAGCGGGATGCATTCTGGGCGCGCAGAGTGCTGCTTCGCATGCTCGAGGCAAACCGAGAGCAGGTGCCTCACTTGCGCTTCTGTCTGCCGAGACTTAGAGGCGGACAAGCAGGAAGCTTCCCGCTGTGCGTGCTCCTGCACGCAACCAGCCTCCAAAGGAAGCAGGGCGCTAAGGCGAGCGCTCTGGGCATTCCAGGAGTGATTCTGCCTGCCGAGGAAAGAACGCAGCCTCTTCCCTGCCTCTTAGGCAAAGTCTCCTCTCAGTTTGTTGTTGGACACGCTTCCGTGCTCAGAAGCCACCCCGCATGAGGCAGGATACAGCGGGAAGCATTCTGGGCACGCAGAGTGCTGCTTCGCATGCTCGAGGCAAACCGAGAGCAGGTGCCTCACTTGCGCTTCTGTCTGCCGATGCTTAGAGACGACCAGCGCGCAGCTTCCCGCTGTGTGTGCTGCTGTACTCAAACAGCCTCCAAAGCAGGGCACTTAGGCAACTATCCCGGGTGCAGCAGGAGTGCATCTGCCTGCCGAGGGAGGACGTGCAGCACATCCCCCGGTCCGCCCTCCACTTCCCTGACTCTTAGGCAAAGCCCGTCCCAGCTTGCTTCTAGGCGTGCCTCCGTGCTCAGAAGCCGCCCCTATGGCAGGCAGGACACAGCGGGATGCATTCTGGGCGCGCAGAGTGCTGCTTCGCATGCTCGAGGCAAACCGAGAGCAGGTGCCTCACTTGCGCTTCTGTCTGCCGAGACTTAGAGGCGGACAAGCAGGAAGCTTCCCGCTGTGCGTGCTCCTGCACGCAACCCGCCTCCAAAGGAAGCAGGGCGCTAAGGCGAGCGCTCTGGGCACCCCAGGAGTGATTCTGCCTGCCAAGGAAAGACACGCAGCCTCTTCCCTGCCTCTTAGGCAAAGTCTCCTCTCAGTTTGTTGTTGGACACGCGTCCGTGCTCAGAAGCCACCCTGCATGAGGCAGGACACAGCGGGAAGCATTCTGGGCACGCAGAGTGCTGCTTCCCATGCCCGCGGCAAACCGAGAGCAGCTGCCTCACTCGCGTTTCTGTCTGCAGAGACTTAGAGCTGGCCAGCGCGCAGATTCCCACTCTGCGTGCTGCTGTGCTCAAACAGCCCCAAACAAAGCAGGGCGCTAAGGCAAGAGTACGAAGTGCACCAGGAGTGAATCTGCCTGCCGAGGGAGGACATGCAGCTCATCCCTCGTTCCTCTCGCCGCTTCCCGGACCCTTAGGCAAAGTCTCCTCTCAGTTTGCTTTTAGGCGTGCCTCCATGCTCAGAAGCCACCCCGCATCAGGCAGGATACAGCGGGATGTAGTCTGGGCACGCAGAGTGCTTCTTTCCAGGGCAGGGGCAAAAACGAGAGCAAGCGCCTCACTTGCGCTTCTGTTTGCCGATGCTTAGAGGCGACCAGCGCGCAGCTTCCCGCTGTGTGTGCCGCTGTACTCAAACAGCCTCCAAAGCAGGGCACTTAGGCAACTATCCCGGGTGCAGCAGGAGTGCATCTGCCTGCCGAGGGAGGACGTGCAGCACATCCCCCGGTCCGCCCTCCACTTCCCTGACTCTTAGGCAAAGCCCGTCCCAGCTTGCTTCTAGGCGTGCCTCCGTGCTCAGACGCCGCCCCATGGCAGGCAGGACACAGCGGGATGCATTCTGGGCGCGCAGAGTGCTGCTTCCCATGCCCGCGGCAAACCGAGAGCAGGTGCCTCACTTGCGCTTCTGTCTGCCGAGACTTAGAGGCGGACAAGCAGGAAGCTTCCCGCTGTGCGTGCTCCTGCACGCAACCAGCCTCCAAAGGAAGCAGGGCGCTAAGGCTAGCGGTCTGGGCACCCCAGGAGTGATTCTGCCTGCCGAGGAAAGACACGCAGCCACTTCCCTGCCTCTTAGGCAAAGTCTCCTCTCAGTTTGTTGATGGACACGCGTCCGTGCTCAGAAGCCACCCCGCATGAGGCAGGATACAGCGGGAAGCATTCTGGGCACGCAGAGTGCTGCTTCCCATGCCCGCGGCAAACCGAGAGCAGGTGCCTCACTTGCGCTTCTGTCTGCCGAGACTTAGAGGCGGACAAGCAGGAAGCTTCCCGCTGTGCGTGCTCCTGCACGCAACCAGCCTCCAAAGGAAGCAGGGCGCTAAGGCGAGCGCTCTGGGCATTCCAGGAGTGATTCTGCCTGCCGAGGAAAGAACGCAGCCTCTTCCCTGCCTCTTAGGCAAAGTCTCCTCTCAGTTTGTTGTTGGACACGCTTCCGTGCTCAGAAGCCACCCCGCATGAGGCAGGATACAGCGGGAAGCATTCTGGGCACGCAGAGTGCTGCTTCGCATGCTCGAGGCAAACCGAGAGCAGGTGCCTCACTTGCGCTTCTGTCTGCCGATGCTTAGAGACGACCAGCGCGCAGCTTCCCGCTGTGTGTGCTGCTGTACTCAAACAGCCTCCAAAGCAGGGCACTTAGGCAACTATCCCGGGTGCAGCAGGAGTGCATCTGCCTGCCGAGGGAGGACGTGCAGCACATCCCCCGGTCCGCCCTCCACTTCCCTGACTCTTAGGCAAAGCCCGTCCCAGCTTGCTTCTAGGCGTGCCTCCGTGCTCAGAAGCCACCCCTATGGCAGGCAGGACACAGCGGGATGCATTCTGGGCGCGCAGAGTGCTGCTTCCCATGCCCGCGGCAAACCGAGAGCAGGTGCCTCACTTGCGCTTCTGTCTGCCGAGACTTAGAGGCGGACAAGCAGGAAGCTTCCCGCTGTGCGTGCTCCTGCACGCAACCCGCCTCCAAAGGAAGCAGGGCGCTAAGGCGAGCGCTCTGGGCACCCCAGGAGTGATTCTGCCTGCCGAGGAAAGACACGCAGCCTCTTCCCTGCCTCTTAGGCAAAGTCTCCTCTCAGTTTGTTGTTGGACATGCGTCCGTGCTCAGAAGCCACCCTGCATGAGGCAGGACACAGCGGGAAGCATTCTGGGCACGCAGAGTGCTGCTTCCCATGCCCGCGGCAAACCGAGAGCAGCTGCCTCACTCGCGTTTCTGTCTGCCGAGACTTAGAGCTGGCCAGCGCGCAGATTCCCACTCTGCGTGCTGCTGTGCTCAAACAGCCCCAAACAAAGCAGGGCGCTAAGGCAAGAGTACGAAGTGCACCAGGAGTGAATCTGCCTGCCGAGGGAGGACATGCAGCTCATCCCTCGTTCCTCTCGCCGCTTCCCGGACCCTTAGGCAAAGTCTCCTCTCAGTTTGCTTTTAGGCGTGCCTCCATGCTCAGAAGCCACCCCGCATCAGGCAGGATACAGCGGGATGTAGTCTGGGCACGCAGAGTGCTTCTTTCCAGGGCCGGGGCAAAAACGAGAGCAAGCGCCTCACTTGCGCTTCTGTTTGCCGATGCTTAGAGGCGACCAGCGCGCAGCTTCCCGCTGTGTGTGCCGCTGTACTCAAACAGCCTCCAAAGCAGGGCACTTAGGCAACCATCCCGGGTGCAGCAGGAGTGCATCTGCCTGCCGAGGGAGGACGTGCAGCACATCCCCCGGTCCGCCCTCCACTTCCCTGACTCTTAGGCAAAGCCCGTCCCAGCTTGCTTCTAGGCGTGCCTCCGTGCTCAGAAGCCGCCCCATGGCAGGCAGGACACAGCGGGATGCATTCTGGGCGCGCAGAGTGCTGCTTCGCATGCTCGAGGCAAACCGAGAGCAGGTGCCTCACTTGCGCTTCTGTCTGCCGAGACTTAGAGGCGGACAAGCAGGAAGCTTCCCGCTGTGCGTGCTCCTGCACGCAACCAGCCTCCAAAGGAAGCAGGGCGCTAAGGCGAGCGCTCTGGGCACCCCAGGAGTGATTCTGCCTGCCGAGGAAAGACACGCAGCCACTTCCCTGCCTCTTAGGCAAAGTCTCCTCTCAGTTTGTTGATGGACACGCGTCCGTGCTCAGAAGCCACCCCGCATGAGGCAGGATACAGCGGGAAGCATTCTGGGCACGCAGAGTGCTGCTTCGCATGCCCGCGGCAAACCGAGAGCAGCTGCCTCACTTGCGCTTCTGTCTGCCGATGCTTAGAGACGACCAGCGCGCAGCTTCCCGCTGTGTGTGCTGCTGTACTCAAACAGCCTCCAAAGCAGGGCACTTAGGCAA
Organism: Rhea pennata; assembly: GCF_028389875.1. Taxonomy (NCBI): domain Eukaryota; kingdom Metazoa; phylum Chordata; class Aves; order Rheiformes; family Rheidae; genus Rhea; species Rhea pennata. Next base: position 80,470,784 of record NC_084663.1, read on the forward strand.
CCATCCCGGGTGCAGCAGGAGTGCATCTGCCTGCCGAGGGAGGACGTGCAGCACATCCCCCGGTCCGCCCTCCACTTCCCTGACTCTTAGGCAAAGCCCGTCCCAGCTTGCTTCTAGGCGTGCCTCCGTGCTCAGAAGCCGCCCCATGGCAGGCAGGACACAGCGGGATGCATTCTGGGCGCGCAGAGTGCTGCTTCCCATGCCCGCGGCAAACCGAGAGCAGGTGCCTCACTTGCGCTTCTGTCTGCCGAGACTTAGAGGCGGACAAGCAGGAAGCTTCCCGCTGTGCGTGCTCCTGCACGCAACCAGCCTCCAAAGGAAGCAGGGCGCTAAGGCGAGCGCTCTGGGCATTCCAGGAGTGATTCTGCCTGCCGAGGAAAGAACGCAGCCTCTTCCCTGCCTCTTAGGCAAAGTCTCCTCTCAGTTTGTTGTTGGACACGCTTCCGTGCTCAGAAGCCACCCCGCATGAGGCAGGATACAGCGGGAAGCATTCTGGGCACGCAGAGTGCTGCTTCGCATGCTCGAGGCAAACCGAGAGCAGGTGCCTCACTTGCGCTTCTGTCTGCCGATGCTTAGAGACGACCAGCGCGCAGCTTCCCGCTGTGTGTGCTGCTGTACTCAAACAGCCTCCAAAGCAGGGCACTTAGGCAACTATCCCGGGTGCAGCAGGAGTGCATCTGCCTGCCGAGGGAGGACGTGCAGCACATCCCCCGGTCCGCCCTCCACTTCCCTGACTCTTAGGCAAAGCCCGTCCCAGCTTGCTTCTAGGCGTGCCTCCGTGCTCAGAAGCCGCCCCTATGGCAGGCAGGACACAGCGGGATGCATTCTGGGCGCGCAGAGTGCTGCTTCGCATGCTCGAGGCAAACCGAGAGCAGGTGCCTCACTTGCGCTTCTGTCTGCCGAGACTTAGAGGCGGACAAGCAGGAAGCTTCCCGCTGTGCGTGCTCCTGCACGCAACCCGCCTCCAAAGGAAGCAGGGCGCTAAGGCGAGCGCTCTGGGCACCCCAGGAGTGATTCTGCCTGCCAAGGAAAGACACGCAGCCTCTTCCCTGCCTCTTAGGCAAAGTCTCCTCTCAGTTTGTTGTTGGACACGCGTCCGTGCTCAGAAGCCACCCTGCATGAGGCAGGACACAGCGGGAAGCATTCTGGGCACGCAGAGTGCTGCTTCCCATGCCCGCGGCAAACCGAGAGCAGCTGCCTCACTCGCGTTTCTGTCTGCAGAGACTTAGAGCTGGCCAGCGCGCAGATTCCCACTCTGCGTGCTGCTGTGCTCAAACAGCCCCAAACAAAGCAGGGCGCTAAGGCAAGAGTACGAAGTGCACCAGGAGTGAATCTGCCTGCCGAGGGAGGACATGCAGCTCATCCCTCGTTCCTCTCGCCGCTTCCCGGACCCTTAGGCAAAGTCTCCTCTCAGTTTGCTTTTAGGCGTGCCTCCATGCTCAGAAGCCACCCCGCATCAGGCAGGATACAGCGGGATGTAGTCTGGGCACGCAGAGTGCTTCTTTCCAGGGCAGGGGCAAAAACGAGAGCAAGCGCCTCACTTGCGCTTCTGTTTGCCGATGCTTAGAGGCGACCAGCGCGCAGCTTCCCGCTGTGTGTGCCGCTGTACTCAAACAGCCTCCAAAGCAGGGCACTTAGGCAACTATCCCGGGTGCAGCAGGAGTGCATCTGCCTGCCGAGGGAGGACGTGCAGCACATCCCCCGGTCCGCCCTCCACTTCCCTGACTCTTAGGCAAAGCCCGTCCCAGCTTGCTTCTAGGCGTGCCTCCGTGCTCAGACGCCGCCCCATGGCAGGCAGGACACAGCGGGATGCATTCTGGGCGCGCAGAGTGCTGCTTCCCATGCCCGCGGCAAACCGAGAGCAGGTGCCTCACTTGCGCTTCTGTCTGCCGAGACTTAGAGGCGGACAAGCAGGAAGCTTCCCGCTGTGCGTGCTCCTGCACGCAACCAGCCTCCAAAGGAAGCAGGGCGCTAAGGCTAGCGGTCTGGGCACCCCAGGAGTGATTCTGCCTGCCGAGGAAAGACACGCAGCCACTTCCCTGCCTCTTAGGCAAAGTCTCCTCTCAGTTTGTTGATGGACACGCGTCCGTGCTCAGAAGCCACCCCGCATGAGGCAGGATACAGCGGGAAGCATTCTGGGCACGCAGAGTGCTGCTTCCCATGCCCGCGGCAAACCGAGAGCAGGTGCCTCACTTGCGCTTCTGTCTGCCGAGACTTAGAGGCGGACAAGCAGGAAGCTTCCCGCTGTGCGTGCTCCTGCACGCAACCAGCCTCCAAAGGAAGCAGGGCGCTAAGGCGAGCGCTCTGGGCATTCCAGGAGTGATTCTGCCTGCCGAGGAAAGAACGCAGCCTCTTCCCTGCCTCTTAGGCAAAGTCTCCTCTCAGTTTGTTGTTGGACACGCTTCCGTGCTCAGAAGCCACCCCGCATGAGGCAGGATACAGCGGGAAGCATTCTGGGCACGCAGAGTGCTGCTTCGCATGCTCGAGGCAAACCGAGAGCAGGTGCCTCACTTGCGCTTCTGTCTGCCGATGCTTAGAGACGACCAGCGCGCAGCTTCCCGCTGTGTGTGCTGCTGTACTCAAACAGCCTCCAAAGCAGGGCACTTAGGCAACTATCCCGGGTGCAGCAGGAGTGCATCTGCCTGCCGAGGGAGGACGTGCAGCACATCCCCCGGTCCGCCCTCCACTTCCCTGACTCTTAGGCAAAGCCCGTCCCAGCTTGCTTCTAGGCGTGCCTCCGTGCTCAGAAGCCACCCCTATGGCAGGCAGGACACAGCGGGATGCATTCTGGGCGCGCAGAGTGCTGCTTCCCATGCCCGCGGCAAACCGAGAGCAGGTGCCTCACTTGCGCTTCTGTCTGCCGAGACTTAGAGGCGGACAAGCAGGAAGCTTCCCGCTGTGCGTGCTCCTGCACGCAACCCGCCTCCAAAGGAAGCAGGGCGCTAAGGTGAGCGCTCTGGGCACCCCAGGAGTGATTCTGCCTGCCGAGGAAAGACACGCAGCCTCTTCCCTGCCTCTTAGGCAAAGTCTCCTCTCAGTTTGTTGTTGGACATGCGTCCGTGCTCAGAAGCCACCCTGCATGAGGCAGGACACAGCGGGAAGCATTCTGGGCACGCAGAGTGCTGCTTCCCATGCCCGCGGCAAACCGAGAGCAGCTGCCTCACTCGCGTTTCTGTCTGCCGAGACTTAGAGCTGGCCAGCGCGCAGATTCCCACTCTGCGTGCTGCTGTGCTCAAACAGCCCCAAACAAAGCAGGGCGCTAAGGCAAGAGTACGAAGTGCACCAGGAGTGAATCTGCCTGCCGAGGGAGGACATGCAGCTCATCCCTCGTTCCTCTCGCCGCTTCCCGGACCCTTAGGCAAAGTCTCCTCTCAGTTTGCTTTTAGGCGTGCCTCCATGCTCAGAAGCCACCCCGCATCAGGCAGGATACAGCGGGATGTAGTCTGGGCACGCAGAGTGCTTCTTTCCAGGGCCGGGGCAAAAACGAGAGCAAGCGCCTCACTTGCGCTTCTGTTTGCCGATGCTTAGAGGCGACCAGCGCGCAGCTTCCCGCTGTGTGTGCCGCTGTACTCAAACAGCCTCCAAAGCAGGGCACTTAGGCAACCATCCCGGGTGCAGCAGGAGTGCATCTGCCTGCCGAGGGAGGACGTGCAGCACATCCCCCGGTCCGCCCTCCACTTCCCTGACTCTTAGGCAAAGCCCGTCCCAGCTTGCTTCTAGGCGTGCCTCCGTGCTCAGAAGCCGCCCCATGGCAGGCAGGACACAGCGGGATGCATTCTGGGCGCGCAGAGTGCTGCTTCGCATGCTCGAGGCAAACCGAGAGCAGGTGCCTCACTTGCGCTTCTGTCTGCCGAGACTTAGAGGCGGACAAGCAGGAAGCTTCCCGCTGTGCGTGCTCCTGCACGCAACCAGCCTCCAAAGGAAGCAGGGCGCTAAGGCGAGCGCTCTGGGCACCCCAGGAGTGATTCTGCCTGCCGAGGAAAGACACGCAGCCACTTCCCTGCCTCTTAGGCAAAGTCTCCTCTCAGTTTGTTGATGGACACGCGTCCGTGCTCAGAAGCCACCCCGCATGAGGCAGGATACAGCGGGAAGCATTCTGGGCACGCAGAGTGCTGCTTCGCATGCCCGCGGCAAACCGAGAGCAGCTGCCTCACTTGCGCTTCTGTCTGCCGATGCTTAGAGACGACCAGCGCGCAGCTTCCCGCTGTGTGTGCTGCTGTACTCAAACAGCCTCCAAAGCAGGGCACTTAGGCAACCATCCCGGGTGCAGCAGGAGTGCATCTGCCTGCCGAGGGAGGACGTGCAGCACATCCCCCGGTCCGCCCTCCACTTCCCTGACTCTTAGGCAAAGCCCGTCCCAGCTTGCTTCTAGGCGTGCCTCCGTGCTCAGAAGCCGCCCCATGGCAGGCAGGACACAGCGGGATGCATTCTGGGCGCGCAGAGTGCTGCTTCCCATGCCCGCGGCAAACCGAGAGCAGGTGCCTCACTTGCGCTTCTGTCTGCCGAGACTTAGAGGCGGACAAGCAGGAAGCTTCCCGCTGTGCGTGCTCCTGCACGCAACCAGCCTCCAAAGGAAGCAGGGCGCTAAGGCGAGCGCTCTGGGCACCCCAGGAGTGATTCTGCCTGCCGAGGAAAGACACGCAGCCACTTCCCTGCCTCTTAGGCAAAGTCTCCTCTCAGTTTGTTGTTGGACACGCGTCCGTGCTCAGAAGCCACCCTGCATGAGGCAGGACACAGCGGGAAGCATTCTGGGCACGCAGAGTGCTGCTTCCCATGCCCGCGGCAAACCGAGAGCAGCTGCCTCACTCGCGTTTCTGTCTGCCGAGACTTAGAGCTGGCCAGCGCGCAGATTCCCACTCTGCGTGCTGCTGTGCTCAAACAGCCCCAAACAAAGCAGGGCGCTAAGGCAAGAGTACGAAGTGCACCAGGAGTGAATCTGCCTGCCGAGGGAGGACATGCAGCTCATCCCTCGTTCCTCTCGCCGCTTCCCGGACCCTTAGGCAAAGTCTCCTCTCAGTTTGCTTTTAGGCGTGCCTCCATGCTCAGAAGCCACCCCGCATCAGGCAGGATACAGCGGGATGTAGTCTGGGCACGCAGAGTGCTTCTTTCCAGGGCAGGGGCAAAAACGAGAGCAAGCGCCTCACTTGCGCTTCTGTTTGCCGATGCTTAGAGGCGACCAGCGCGCAGCTTCCCGCTGTGTGTGCCGCTGTACTCAAACAGCCTCCAAAGCAGGGCACTTAGGCAACTATCCCGGGTGCAGCAGGAGTGCATCTGCCTGCCGAGGGAGGACGTGCAGCACATCCCCCGGTCCGCCCTCCACTTCCCTGACTCTTAGGCAAAGCCCGTCCCAGCTTGCTTCTAGGCGTGCCTCCGTGCTCAGACGCCGCCCCATGGCAGGCAGGACACAGCGGGATGCATTCTGGGCGCGCAGAGTGCTGCTTCCCATGCCCGCGGCAAACCGAGAGCAGGTGCCTCACTTGCGCTTCTGTCTGCCGAGACTTAGAGGCGGACAAGCAGGAAGCTTCCCGCTGTGCGTGCTCCTGCACGCAACCAGCCTCCAAAGGAAGCAGGGCGCTAAGGCGAGCGCTCTGGGCACCCCAGGAGTGATTCTGCCTGCCGAGGAAAGACACGCAGCCACTTCCCTGCCTCTTAGGCAAAGTCTCCTCTCAGTTTGTTGATGGACACGCGTCCGTGCTCAGAAGCCACCCCGCATGAGGCAGGATACAGCGGGAAGCATTCTGGGCACGCAGAGTGCTGCTTCGCATGCCCGCGGCAAACCGAGAGCAGGTGCCTCACTTGCGCTTCTGTCTGCCGAGACTTAGAGGCGGACAAGCAGGAAGCTTCCCGCTGTGCGTGCTCCTGCACGCAACCAGCCTCCAAAGGAAGCAGGGCGCTAAGGCGAGCGCTCTGGGCATTCCAGGAGTGATTCTGCCTGCCGAGGAAAGAACGCAGCCTCTTCCCTGCCTCTTAGGCAAAGTCTCCTCTCAGTTTGTTGTTGGACACGCTTCCGTGCTCAGAAGCCACCCCGCATGAGGCAGGATACAGCGGGAAGCATTCTGGGCACGCAGAGTGCTGCTTCGCATGCTCGAGGCAAACCGAGAGCAGCTGCCTCACTTGCGCTTCTGTCTGCCGATGCTTAGAGACGACCAGCGCGCAGCTTCCCGCTGTGTGTGCTGCTGTACTCAAACAGCCTCCAAAGCAGGGCACTTAGGCAACCATCCCGGGTGCAGCAGGAGTGCATCTGCCTGCCGAGGGAGGACGTGCAGCACATCCCCCGGTCCGCCCTCCACTTCCCTGACTCTTAGGCAAAGCCCGTCCCAGCTTGCTTCTAGGCGTGCCTCCGTGCTCAGAAGCCGCCCCTATGGCAGGCAGGACACAGCGGGATGCATTCTGGGCGCGCAGAGTGCTGCTTCCCATGCCCGCGGCAAACCGAGAGCAGGTGCCTCACTTGCGCTTCTGTCTGCCGAGACTTAGAGGCGGACAAGCAGGAAGCTTCCCGCTGTGCGTGCTCCTGCACGCAACCAGCCTCCAAAGGAAGCAGGGCGCTAAGGCGAGCGCTCTGGGCATTCCAGGAGTGATTCTGCCTGCCGAGGAAAGAACGCAGCCTCTTCCCTGCCTCTTAGGCAAAGTCTCCTCTCAGTTTGTTGTTGGACACGCTTCCGTGCTCAGAAGCCACCCCGCATGAGGCAGGATACAGCGGGAAGCATTCTGGGCACGCAGAGTGCTGCTTCGCATGCTCGAGGCAAACCGAGAGCAGGTGCCTCACTTGCGCTTCTGTCTGCCGATGCTTAGAGACGACCAGCGCGCAGCTTCCCGCTGTGTGTGCTGCTGTACTCAAACAGCCTCCAAAGCAGGGCACTTAGGCAACTATCCCGGGTGCAGCAGGAGTGCATCTGCCTGCCGAGGGAGGACGTGCAGCACATCCCCCGGTCCGCCCTCCACTTCCCTGACTCTTAGGCAAAGCCCGTCCCAGCTTGCTTCTAGGCGTGCCTCCGTGCTCAGAAGCCGCCCCATGGCAGGCAGGACACAGCGGGATGCATTCTGGGCGCGCAGAGTGCTGCTTCGCATGCTCGAGGCAAACCGAGAGCAGGTGCCTCACTTGCGCTTCTGTCTGCCGAGACTTAGAGGCGGACAAGCAGGAAGCTTCCCGCTGTGCGTGCTCCTGCACGCAACCAGCCTCCAAAGGAAGCAGGGCGCTAAGGCGAGCGCTCTGGGCATTCCAGGAGTGATTCTGCCTGCCGAGGAAAGAACGCAGCCTCTTCCCTGCCTCTTAGGCAAAGTCTCCTCTCAGTTTGTTGTTGGACACGCTTCCGTGCTCAGAAGCCACCCCGCATGAGGCAGGATACAGCGGGAAGCATTCTGGGCACACAGAGTGCTGCTTCGCATGCTCGAGGCAAACGAGAGCAGGTGCCTCACTTGCGCTTCTGTCTGCCGATGCTTAGAGACGACCAGCGCGCAGCTTCCCGCTGTGTGTGCTGCTGTACTCAAACAGCCTCCAAAGCAGGGCACTTAGGCAACTATCCCGGGTGCAGCAGGAGTGCATCTGCCTGCCGAGGGAGGACGTGCAGCACATCCCCCGGTCCGCCCTCCACTTCCCTGACTCTTAGGCAAAGCCCGTCCCAGCTTGCTTCTAGGCGTGCCTCCGTGCTCAGAAGCCGCCCCTATGGCAGGCAGGACACAGCGGGATGCATTCTGGGCGCGCAGAGTGCTGCTTCGCATGCTCGAGGCAAACCGAGAGCAGGTGCCTCACTTGCGCTTCTGTCTGCCGAGACTTAGAGGCGGACAAGCAGGAAGCTTCCCGCTGTGCGTGCTCCTGCACGCAACCCGCCTCCAAAGGAAGCAGGGCGCTAAGGCGAGCGCTCTGGGCACCCCAGGAGTGATTCTGCCTGCCAAGGAAAGACACGCAGCCTCTTCCCTGCCTCTTAGGCAAAGTCTCCTCTCAGTTTGTTGTTGGACACGCGTCCGTGCTCAGAAGCCACCCTGCATGAGGCAGGACACAGCGGGAAGCATTCTGGGCACGCAGAGTGCTGCTTCCCATGCCCGCGGCAAACCGAGAGCAGGTGCCTCACTCGCGTTTCTGTCTGCAGAGACTTAGAGCTGGCCAGCGCGCAGATTCCCACTCTGCGTGCTGCTGTGCTCAAACAGCCCCAAACAAAGCAGGGCGCTAAGGCAAGAGTACGAAGTGCACCAGGAGTGAATCTGCCTGCCGAGGGAGGACATGCAGCTCATCCCTCGTTCCTCTCGCCGCTTCCCGGACCCTTAGGCAAAGTCTCCTCTCAGTTTGCTTTTAGGCGTGCCTCCATGCTCAGAAGCCACCCCGCATCAGGCAGGATACAGCGGGATGTAGTCTGGGCACGCAGAGTGCTTCTTTCCAGGGCAGGGGCAAAAACGAGAGCAAGCGCCTCACTTGCGCTTCTGTTTGCCGATGCTTAGAGGCGACCAGCGCGCAGCTTCCCGCTGTGTGTGCCGCTGTACTCAAACAGCCTCCAAAGCAGGGCACTTAGGCAACTATCCCGGGTGCAGCAGGAGTGCATCTGCCTGCCGAGGGAGGACGTGCAGCACATCCCCCGGTCCGCCCTCCACTTCCCTGACTCTTAGGCAAAGCCCGTCCCAGCTTGCTTCTAGGCGTGCCTCCGTGCTCAGACGCCGCCCCATGGCAGGCAGGACACAGCGGGATGCATTCTGGGCGCGCAGAGTGCTGCTTCCCATGCCCGCGGCAAACCGAGAGCAGGTGCCTCACTTGCGCTTCTGTCTGCCGAGACTTAGAGGCGGACAAGCAGGAAGCTTCCCGCTGTGCGTGCTCCTGCACGCAACCAGCCTCCAAAGGAAGCAGGGCGCTAAGGCTAGCGGTCTGGGCACCCCAGGAGTGATTCTGCCTGCCGAGGAAAGACACGCAGCCACTTCCCTGCCTCTTAGGCAAAGTCTCCTCTCAGTTTGTTGATGGACACGCGTCCGTGCTCAGAAGCCACCCCGCATGAGGCAGGATACAGCGGGAAGCATTCTGGGCACGCAGAGTGCTGCTTCCCATGCCCGCGGCAAACCGAGAGCAGGTGCCTCACTTGCGCTTCTGTCTGCCGAGACTTAGAGGCGGACAAGCAGGAAGCTTCCCGCTGTGCGTGCTCCTGCACGCAACCAGCCTCCAAAGGAAGCAGGGCGCTAAGGCGAGCGCTCTGGGCATTCCAGGAGTGATTCTGCCTGCCGAGGAAAGAACGCAGCCTCTTCCCTGCCTCTTAGGCAAAGTCTCCTCTCAGTTTGTTGTTGGACACGCTTCCGTGCTCAGAAGCCACCCCGCATGAGGCAGGATACAGCGGGAAGCATTCTGGGCACGCAGAGTGCTGCTTCGCATGCTCGAGGCAAACCGAGAGCAGGTGCCTCACTTGCGCTTCTGTCTGCCGATGCTTAGAGACGACCAGCGCGCAGCTTCCCGCTGTGTGTGCTGCTGTACTCAAACAGCCTCCAAAGCAGGGCACTTAGGCAACTATCCCGGGTGCAGCAGGAGTGCATCTGCCTGCCGAGGGAGGACGTGCAGCACATCCCCCGGTCCGCCCTCCACTTCCCTGACTCTTAGGCAAAGCCCGTCCCAGCTTGCTTCTAGGCGTGCCTCCGTGCTCAGAAGCCGCCCCTATGGCAGGCAGGACACAGCGGGATGCATTCTGGGCGCGCAGAGTGCTGCTTCGCATGCTCGAGGCAAACCGAGAGCAGGTGCCTCACTTGCGCTTCTGTCTGCCGAGACTTAGAGGCGGACAAGCAGGAAGCTTCCCGCTGTGCGTGCTCCTGCACGCAACCCGCCTCCAAAGGAAGCAGGGCGCTAAGGCGAGCGCTCTGGGCACCCCAGGAGTGATTCTGCCTGCCGAGGAAAGACACGCAGCCTCTTCCCTGCCTCTTAGGCAAAGTCTCCTCTCAGTTTGTTGTTGGACATGCGTCCGTGCTCAGAAGCCACCCTGCATGAGGCAGGACACAGCGGGAAGCATTCTGGGCACGCAGAGTGCTGCTTCCCATGCCCGCGGCAAACCGAGAGCAGCTGCCTCACTCGCGTTTCTGTCTGCAGAGACTTAGAGCTGGCCAGCGCGCAGATTCCCACTCTGCGTGCTGCTGTGCTCAAACAGCCCCAAACAAAGCAGGGCGCTAAGGCAAGAGTACGAAGTGCACCAGGAGTGAATCTGCCTGCCGAGGGAGGACATGCAGCTCATCCCTCGTTCCTCTCGCCGCTTCCCGGACCCTTAGGCAAAGTCTCCTCTCAGTTTGCTTTTAGGCGTGCCTCCATGCTCAGAAGCCACCCCGCATCAGGCAGGATACAGCGGGATGTAGTCTGGGCACGCAGAGTGCTTCTTTCCAGGGCCGGGGCAAAAACGAGAGCAAGCGCCTCACTTGCGCTTCTGTTTGCCGATGCTTAGAGGCGACCAGCGCGCAGCTTCCCGCTGTGTGTGCCGCTGTACTCAAACAGCCTCCAAAGCAGGGCACTTAGGCAACCATCCCGGGTGCAGCAGGAGTGCATCTGCCTGCCGAGGGAGGACGTGCAGCACATCCCCCGGTCCGCCCTCCACTTCCCTGACTCTTAGGCAAAGCCCGTCCCAGCTTGCTTCTAGGCGTGCCTCCGTGCTCAGAAGCCGCCCCATGGCAGGCAGGACACAGCGGGATGCATTCTGGGCGCGCAGAGTGCTGCTTCCCATGCTCGAGGCAAACCGAGAGCAGGTGCCTCACTTGCGCTTCTGTCTGCCGAGACTTAGAGGCGGACAAGCAGGAAGCTTCCCGCTGTGCGTGCTCCTGCACGCAACCAGCCTCCAAAGGAAGCAGGGCGCTAAGGCGAGCGCTCTGGGCACCCCAGGAGTGATTCTGCCTGCCGAGGAAAGACACGCAGCCACTTCCCTGCCTCTTAGGCAAAGTCTCCTCTCAGTTTGTTGATGGACACGCGTCCGTGCTCAGAAGCCACCCCGCATGAGGCAGGATACAGCGGGAAGCATTCTGGGCACGCAGAGTGCTGCTTCGCATGCCCGCGGCAAACCGAGAGCAGCTGCCTCACTTGCGCTTCTGTCTGCCGATGCTTAGAGACGACCAGCGCGCAGCTTCCCGCTGTGTGTGCTGCTGTACTCAAACAGCCTCCAAAGCAGGGCACTTAGGCAACCATCCCGGGTGCAGCAGGAGTGCATCTGCCTGCCGAGGGAGGACGTGCAGCACATCCCCCGGTCCGCCCTCCACTTCCCTGACTCTTAGGCAAAGCCCGTCCCAGCTTGCTTCTAGGCGTGCCTCCGTGCTCAGAAGCCGCCCCATGGCAGGCAGGACACAGCGGGATGCATTCTGGGCGCGCAGAGTGCTGCTTCCCATGCCCGCGGCAAACCGAGAGCAGGTGCCTCACTTGCGCTTCTGTCTGCCGAGACTTAGAGGCGGACAAGCAGGAAGCTTCCCGCTGTGCGTGCTCCTGCACGCAACCAGCCTCCAAAGGAAGCAGGGCGCTAAGGCGAGCGCTCTGGGCACCCCAGGAGTGATTCTGCCTGCCGAGGAAAGACACGCAGCCACTTCCCTGCCTCTTAGGCAAAGTCTCCTCTCAGTTTGTTGTTGGACACGCGTCCGTGCTCAGAAGCCACCCTGCATGAGGCAGGACACAGCGGGAAGCATTCTGGGCACGCAGAGTGCTGCTTCCCATGCCCGCGGCAAACCGAGAGCAGCTGCCTCACTCGCGTTTCTGTCTGCCGAGACTTAGAGCTGGCCAGCGCGCAGATTCCCACTCTGCGTGCTGCTGTGCTCAAACAGCCCCAAACAAAGCAGGGCGCTAAGGCAAGAGTACGAAGTGCACCAGGAGTGAATCTGCCTGCCGAGGGAGGACATGCAGCTCATCCCTCGTTCCTCTCGCCGCTTCCCGGACCCTTAGGCAAAGTCTCCTCTCAGTTTGCTTTTAGGCGTGCCTCCATGCTCAGAAGCCACCCCGCATCAGGCAGGATACAGCGGGATGTAGTCTGGGCACGCAGAGTGCTTCTTTCCAGGGCAGGGGCAAAAACGAGAGCAAGCGCCTCACTTGCGCTTCTGTTTGCCGATGCTTAGAGGCGACCAGCGCGCAGCTTCCCGCTGTGTGTGCCGCTGTACTCAAACAGCCTCCAAAGCAGGGCACTTAGGCAACTATCCCGGGTGCAGCAGGAGTGCATCTGCCTGCCGAGGGAGGACGTGCAGCACATCCCCCGGTCCGCCCTCCACTTCCCTGACTCTTAGGCAAAGCCCGTCCCAGCTTGCTTCTAGGCGTGCCTCCGTGCTCAGACGCCGCCCCATGGCAGGCAGGACACAGCGGGATGCATTCTGGGCGCGCAGAGTGCTGCTTCCCATGCCCGCGGCAAACCGAGAGCAGGTGCCTCACTTGCGCTTCTGTCTGCCGAGACTTAGAGGCGGACAAGCAGGAAGCTTCCCGCTGTGCGTGCTCCTGCACGCAACCCGCCTCCAAAGGAAGCAGGGCGCTAAGGCGAGCGCTCTGGGCACCCCAGGAGTGATTCTGCCTGCCGAGGAAAGACACGCAGCCTCTTCCCTGCCTCTTAGGCAAAGTCTCCTCTCAGTTTGTTGTAGGACACGCGTCCGTGCTCAGAAGCCACCCTGCATGAGGCAGGACACAGCGGGAAGCATTCTGGGCACGCAGAGTGCTGCTTCCCATGCCCGCGGCAAACCGAGAGCAGCTGCCTCACTCGCGTTTCTGTCTGCAGAGACTTAGAGCTGGCCAGCGCGCAGATTCCCACTCTGCGTGCTGCTGTGCTCAAACAGCCCCAAACAAAGCAGGGCGCTAAGGCAAGAGTACGAAGTGCACCAGGAGTGAATCTGCCTGCCGAGGGAGGACATGCAGCTCATCCCTCGTTCCTCTCGCCTCTTCCCGGACCCTTAGGCAAAGTCTCCTCTCAGTTTGCTTTTAGGCGTGCCTCCATGCTCAGAAGCCACCCCGCATCAGGCAGGATACAGCGGGATGTAGTCTGGGCACGCAGAGTGCTTCTTTCCAGGGCCGGGGCAAAAACGAGAGCAAGCGCCTCACTTGCGCTTCTGTTTGCCGATGCTTAGAGGCGACCAGCGCGCAGCTTCCCGCTGTGTGTGCCGCTGTACTCAAACAGCCTCCAAAGCAGGGCACTTAGGCAACTATCCCGGGTGCAGCAGGAGTGCATCTGCCTGCCGAGGGAGGACGTGCAGCACATCCCCCGGTCCGCCCTCCACTTCCCTGACTCTTAGGCAAAGCCCGTCCCAGCTTGCTTCTAGGCGTGCCTCCGTGCTCAGAAGCCGCCCCATGGCAGGCAGGACACAGCAGGATGCATTCTGGGCACGCAGAGTGCTGCTTCCCATGCCCGCGGCAAACCGAGAGCAGGTGCCTCACTTGCGCTTCTGTCTGCCGAGACTTAGAGGCGGACAAGCAGGAAGCTTCCCGCTGTGCGTGCTCCTGCACGCAACCAGCCTCGAAAGGAAGCAGGGCGCTAAGGCGAGCGCTCTGGGCATTCCAGGAGTGATTCTGCCTGCCGAGGAAAGAACGCAGCCTCTTCCCTGCCTCTTAGGCAAAGTCTCCTCTCAGTTTGTTGTTGGACACGCTTCCGTGCTCAGAAGCCACCCCGCATGAGGCAGGATACAGCGGGAAGCATTCTGGGCACGCAGAGTGCTGCTTCGCATGCTCGAGGCAAACCGAGAGCAGGTGCCTCACTTGCGCTTCTGTCTGCCGATGCTTAGAGACGACCAGCGCGCAGCTTCCCGCTGTGTGTGCTGCTGTAATCAAACAGCCTCCAAAGCAGGGCACTTAGGCAACTATCCCGGGTGCAGCAGGAGTGCATCTGCCTGCCGAGGGAGGACGTGCAGCACATCCCCCGGTCCGCCCTCCACTTCCCTGACTCTTAGGCAAAGCCCGTCCCAGCTTGCTTCTAGGCGTGCCTCCGTGCTCAGAAGCCGCCCCTATGGCAGGCAGGACACAGCGGGATGCATTCTGGGCGCGCAGAGTGCTGCTTCGCATGCTCGAGGCAAACCGAGAGCAGGTGCCTCACTTGCGCTTCTGTCTGCCGAGACTTAGAGGCGGACAAGCAGGAAGCTTCCCGCTGTGCGTGCTCCTGCACGCAACCCGCCTCCAAAGGAAGCAGGGCGCTAAGGCGAGCGCTCTGGGCACCCCAGGAGTGATTCTGCCTGCCGAGGAAAGACACGCAGCCTCTTCCCTGCCTCTTAGGCAAAGTCTCCTCTCAGTTTGTTGTAGGACACGCGTCCGTGCTCAGAAGCCACCCTGCATGAGGCAGGACACAGCGGGAAGCATTCTGGGCACGCAGAGTGCTGCTTCCCATGCCCGCGGCAAACCGAGAGCAGCTGCCTCACTCGCGTTTCTGTCTGCCGAGACTTAGAGCTGGCCAGCGCGCAGATTCCCACTCTGCGTGCTGCTGTGCTCAAACAGCCCCAAACAAAGCAGGGCGCTAAGGCAAGAGTACGAAGTGCACCAGGAGTGAATCTGCCTGCCGAGGGAGGACATGCAGCTCATCCCTCGTTCCTCTCGCCGCTTCCCGGACCCTTAGGCAAAGTCTCCTCTCAGTTTGCTTTTAGGCGTGCCTCCATGCTCAGAAGCCACCCCGCATCAGGCAGGATACAGCGGGATGTAGTCTGGGCACGCAGAGTGCTTCTTTCCAGGGCAGGGGCAAAAACGAGAGCAAGCGCCTCACTTGCGCTTCTGTTTGCCGATGCTTAGAGGCGACCAGCGCGCAGCTTCCCGCTGTGTGTGCCGCTGTACTCAAACAGCCTCCAAAGCAGGGCACTTAGGCAACCATCCCGGGTGCAGCAGGAGTGCATCTGCCTGCCGAGGGAGGACGTGCAGCACATCCCCCGGTCCGCCCTCCACTTCCCTGACTCTTAGGCAAAGCCCGTCCCAGCTTGCTTCTAGGCGTGCCTCCGTGCTCAGACGCCGCCCCATGGCAGGCAGGACACAGCGGGATGCATTCTGGGCGCGCAGAGTGCTGCTTCCCATGCCCGCGGCAAACCGAGAGCAGGTGCCTCACTTGCGCTTCTGTCTGCCGAGACTTAGAGGTGGACAAGCAGGAAGCTTCCCGCTGTGCGTGCTCCTGCACGCAACCAGCCTCCAAAGGAAGCAGGGCGCTAAGGCGAGCGCTCTGGGCACCCCAGGAGTGATTCTGCCTGCCGAGGAAAGACACGCAGCCACTTCCCTGCCTCTTAGGCAAAGTCTCCTCTCAGTTTGTTGATGGACACGCGTCCGTGCTCAGAAGCCACCCCGCATGAGGCAGGATACAGCGGGAAGCATTCTGGGCACGCAGAGTGCTGCTTCCCATGCCCGCGGCAAACCGAGAGCAGGTGCCTCACTTGCGCTTCTGTCTGCCGAGACTTAGAGGCGGACAAGCAGGAAGCTTCCCGCTGTGCGTGCTCCTGCACGCAACCAGCCTCCAAAGGAAGCAGGGCGCTAAGGCGAGCGCTCTGGGCATTCCAGGAGTGATTCTGCCTGCCGAGGAAAGAACGCAGCCTCTTCCCTGCCTCTTAGGCAAAGTCTCCTCTCAGTTTGTTGTTGGACACGCTTCCGTGCTCAGAAGCCACCCTGCATGAGGCAGGATACAGCGGGAAGCATTCTGGGCACGCAGAGTGCTGCTTCGCATGCTCGAGGCAAACCGAGAGCAGGTGCCTCACTTGCGCTTCTGTCTGCCGAGACTTAGAGGCGGACAAGCAGGAAGCTTCCCGCTGTGCGTGCTCCTGCACGCAACCAGCCTCCAAAGGAAGCAGGGCGCTAAGGCGAGCGCTCTGGGCACCCCAGGAGTGATTCTGCCTGCCGAGGAAAGACACGCAGCCACTTCCCTGCCTCTTAGGCAAAGTCTCCTCTCAGTTTGTTGATGGACACGCGTCCGTGCTCAGAAGCCACCCCGCATGAGGCAGGATACAGCGGGAAGCATTCTGGGCACGCAGAGTGCTGCTTCGCATGCCCGCGGCAAACCGAGAGCAGGTGCCTCACTTGCGCTTCTGTCTGCCGAGACTTAGAGGCGGACAAGCAGGAAGCTTCCCGCTGTGCGTGCTCCTGCACGCAACCAGCCTCCAAAGGAAGCAGGGCGCTAAGGCGAGCGCTCTGGGCATTCCAGGAGTGATTCTGCCTGCCGAGGAAAGAACGCAGCCTCTTCCCTGCCTCTTAGGCAAAGTCTCCTCTCAGTTTGTTGTTGGACACGCTTCCGTGCTCAGAAGCCACCCCGCATGAGGCAGGATACAGCGGGAAGCATTCTGGGCACGCAGAGTGCTGCTTCGCATGCTCGAGGCAAACCGAGAGCAGCTGCCTCACTTGCGCTTCTGTCTGCCGATGCTTAGAGACGACCAGCGCGCAGCTTCCCGCTGTGTGTGCTGCTGTACTCAAACAGCCTCCAAAGCAGGGCACTTAGGCAACCATCCCGGGTGCAGCAGGAGTGCATCTGCCTGCCGAGGGAGGACGTGCAGCACATCCCCCGGTCCGCCCTCCACTTCCCTGACTCTTAGGCAAAGCCCGTCCCAGCTTGCTTCTAGGCGTGCCTCCGTGCTCAGAAGCCGCCCCATGGCAGGCAGGACACAGCGGGATGCATTCTGGGCGCGCAGAGTGCTGCTTCCCATGCCCGCGGCAAACCGAGAGCAGGTGCCTCACTTGCGCTTCTGTCTGCCGAGACTTAGAGGCGGACAAGCAGGAAGCTTCCCGCTGTGCGTGCTCCTGCATGCAACCAGCCTCCAAAGGAAGCAGGGCGCTAAGGCGAGCGCTCTGGGCATTCCAGGAGTGATTCTGCCTGCCGAGGAAAGAACGCAGCCTCTTCCCTGCCTCTTAGGCAAAGTCTCCTCTCAGTTTGTTGTTGGACACGCTTCCGTGCTCAGAAGCCACCCCGCATGAGGCAGGATACAGCGGGAAGCATTCTGGGCACGCAGAGTGCTGCTTCGCATGCTCGAGGCAAACCGAGAGCAGGTGCCTCACTCGCGTTTCTGTCTGCAGAGACTTAGAGCTGGCCAGCGCGCAGATTCCCACTCTGCGTGCTGCTGTGCTCAAACAGCCCCAAACAAAGCAGGGCGCTAAGGCAAGAGTACGAAGTGCACCAGGAGTGAATCTGCCTGCCGAGGGAGGACATGCAGCTCATCCCTCGTTCCTCTCGCCTCTTCCCGGACCCTTAGGCAAAGTCTCCTCTCAGTTTGCTTTTAGGCGTGCCTCCATGCTCAGAAGCCACCCCGCATCAGGCAGGATACAGCGGGATGTAGTCTGGGCACGCAGAGTGCTTCTTTCCAGGGCCGGGGCAAAAACGAGAGCAAGCGCCTCACTTGCGCTTCTGTTTGCCGATGCTTAGAGGCGACCAGCGCGCAGCTTCCCGCTGTGTGTGCCACTGTACTCAAACAGCCTCCAAAGCAGGGCACTTAGGCAACTATCCCGGGTGCAGCAGGAGTGCATCTGCCTGCCGAGGGAGGACGTGCAGCACATCCCCCGGTCCGCCCTCCACTTCCCTGACTCTTAGGCAAAGCCCGTCCCAGCTTGCTTCTAGGCGTGCCTCCGTGCTCAGAAGCCGCCCCTATGGCAGGCAGGACACAGCGGGATGCATTCTGGGCGCGCAGAGTGCTGCTTCGCATGCTCGAGGCAAACCGAGAGCAGGTGCCTCACTTGCGCTTCTGTCTGCCGAGACTTAGAGGCGGACAAGCAGGAAGCTTCCCGCTGTGCGTGCTCCTGCACGCAACCCGCCTCCAAAGGAAGCAGGGCGCTAAGGCGAGCGCTCTGGGCACCCCAGGAGTGATTCTGCCTGCCGAGGAAAGACACGCAGCCTCTTCCCTGCCTCTTAGGCAAAGTCTCCTCTCAGTTTGTTGATGGACACGCGTCCGTGCTCAGAAGCCACCCTGCATGAGGCAGGACACAGCGGGAAGCATTCTGGGCACGCAGAGTGCTGCTTCCCATGCCCGCGGCAAACCGAGAGCAGCTGCCTCACTCGCGTTTCTGTCTGCCGAGACTTAGAGCTGGCCAGCGCGCAGATTCCCACTCTGCGTGCTGCTGTGCTCAAACAGCCCCAAACAAAGCAGGGCGCTAAGGCAAGAGTACGAAGTGCACCAGGAGTGAATCTGCCTGCCGAGGGAGGACATGCAGCTCATCCCTCGTTCCTCTCGCCGCTTCCCGGACCCTTAGGCAAAGTCTCCTCTCAGTTTGCTTTTAGGCGTGCCTCCATGCTCAGAAGCCACCCCGCATCAGGCAGGATACAGCGGGATGTAGTCTGGGCACGCAGAGTGCTTCTTTCCAGGGCCGGGGCAAAAACGAGAGCAAGCGCCTCACTTGCGCTTCTGTTTGCCGATGCTTAGAGGCGACCAGCGCGCAGCTTCCCGCTGTGTGTGCCGCTGTACTCAAACAGCCTCCAAAGCAGGGCACTTAGGCAACCATCCCGGGTGCAGCAGGAGTGCATCTGCCTGCCGAGGGAGGACGTGCAGCACATCCCCCGGTCCGCCCTCCACTTCCCTGACTCTTAGGCAAAGCCCGTCCCAGCTTGCTTCTAGGCGTGCCTCCGTGCTCAGACGCCGCCCCATGGCAGGCAGGACACAGCGGGATGCATTCTGGGCGCGCAGAGTGCTGCTTCCCATGCCCGCGGCAAACCGAGAGCAGGTGCCTCACTTGCGCTTCTGTCTGCCGAGACTTAGAGGTGGACAAGCAGGAAGCTTCCCGCTGTGCGTGCTCCTGCACGCAACCAGCCTCCAAAGGAAGCAGGGCGCTAAGGCGAGCGCTCTGGGCACCCCAGGAGTGATTCTGCCTGCCGAGGAAAGACACGCAGCCACTTCCCTGCCTCTTAGGCAAAGTCTCCTCTCAGTTTGTTGATGGACACGCGTCCGTGCTCAGAAGCCACCCCGCATGAGGCAGGATACAGCGGGAAGCATTCTGGGCACGCAGAGTGCTGCTTCCCATGCCCGCGGCAAACCGAGAGCAGGTGCCTCACTTGCGCTTCTGTCTGCCGAGACTTAGAGGCGGACAAGCAGGAAGCTTCCCGCTGTGCGTGCTCCTGCACGCAACCAGCCTCCAAAGGAAGCAGGGCGCTAAGGCGAGCGCTCTGGGCATTCCAGGAGTGATTCTGCCTGCCGAGGAAAGAACGCAGCCTCTTCCCTGCCTCTTAGGCAAAGTCTCCTCTCAGTTTGTTGTTGGACACGCTTCCGTGCTCAGAAGCCACCCCGCATGAGGCAGGATACAGCGGGAAGCATTCTGGGCACGCAGAGTGCTGCTTCGCATGCTCGAGGCAAACCGAGAGCAGGTGCCTCACTTGCGCTTCTGTCTGCCGATGCTTAGAGACGACCAGCGCGCAGCTTCCCGCTGTGTGTGCTGCTGTACTCAAACAGCCTCCAAAGCAGGGCACTTAGGCAACTATCCCGGGTGCAGCAGGAGTGCATCTGCCTGCCGAGGGAGGACGTGCAGCACATCCCCCGGTCCGCCCTCCACTTCCCTGACTCTTAGGCAAAGCCCGTCCCAGCTTGCTTCTAGGCGTGCCTCCGTGCTCAGAAGCCGCCCCTATGGCAGGCAGGACACAGCGGGATGCATTCTGGGCGCGCAGAGTGCTGCTTCGCATGCTCGAGGCAAACCGAGAGCAGGTGCCTCACTTGCGCTTCTGTCTGCCGAGACTTAGAGGCGGACAAGCAGGAAGCTTCCCGCTGTGCGTGCTCCTGCACGCAACCCGCCTCCAAAGGAAGCAGGGCGCTAAGGCGAGCGCTCTGGGCACCCCAGGAGTGATTCTGCCTGCCGAGGAAAGACACGCAGCCTCTTCCCTGCCTCTTAGGCAAAGTCTCCTCTCAGTTTGTTGTAGGACACGCGTCCGTGCTCAGAAGCCACCCTGCATGAGGCAGGACACAGCGGGAAGCATTCTGGGCACGCAGAGTGCTGCTTCCCATGCCCGCGGCAAACCGAGAGCAGCTGCCTCACTCGCGTTTCTGTCTGCAGAGACTTAGAGCTGGCCAGCGCGCAGATTCCCACTCTGCGTGCTGCTGTGCTCAAACAGCCCCAAACAAAGCAGGGCGCTAAGGCAAGAGTACGAAGTGCACCAGGAGTGAATCTGCCTGCCGAGGGAGGACATGCAGCTCATCCCTCGTTCCTCTCGCCTCTTCCCGGACCCTTAGGCAAAGTCTCCTCTCAGTTTGCTTTTAGGCGTGCCTCCATGCTCAGAAGCCACCCCGCATCAGGCAGGATACAGCGGGATGTAGTCTGGGCACGCAGAGTGCTTCTTTCCAGGGCCGGGGCAAAAACGAGAGCAAGCGCCTCACTTGCGCTTCTGTTTGCCGATGCTTAGAGGCGACCAGCGCGCAGCTTCCCGCTGTGTGTGCCGCTGTACTCAAACAGCCTCCAAAGCAGGGCACTTAGGCAACTATCCCGGGTGCAGCAGGAGTGCATCTGCCTGCCGAGGGAGGACGTGCAGCACATCCCCCGGTCCGCCCTCCACTTCCCTGACTCTTAGGCAAAGCCCGTCCCAGCTTGCTTCTAGGCGTGCCTCCGTGCTCAGAAGCCGCCCCATGGCAGGCAGGACACAGCAGGATGCATTCTGGGCACGCAGAGTGCTGCTTCCCATGCTCGAGGCAAACCGAGAGCAGGTGCCTCACTTGCGCTTCTGTCTGCCGAGACTTAGAGGCGGACAAGCAGGAAGCTTCCCGCTGTGCGTGCTCCTGCACGCAACCAGCCTCCAAAGGAAGCAGGGCGCTAAGGCGAGCGCTCTGGGCATTCCAGGAGTGATTCTGCCTGCCGAGGAAAGAACGCAGCCTCTTCCCTGCCTCTTAGGCAAAGTCTCCTCTCAGTTTGTTGTTGGACACGCTTCCGTGCTCAGAAGCCACCCCGCATGAGGCAGGATACAGCGGGAAGCATTCTGGGCACGCAGAGTGCTGCTTCGCATGCTCGAGGCAAACCGAGAGCAGCTGCCTCACTTGCGCTTCTGTCTGCCGATGCTTAGAGACGACCAGCGCGCAGCTTCCCGCTGTGTGTGCTGCTGTAATCAAACAGCCTCCAAAGCAGGGCACTTAGGCAACTATCCCGGGTGCAGCAGGAGTGCATCTGCCTGCCGAGGGAGGACGTGCAGCACATCCCCCGGTCCGCCCTCCACTTCCCTGACTCTTAGGCAAAGCCCGTCCCAGCTTGCTTCTAGGCGTGCCTCCGTGCTCAGAAGCCGCCCCTATGGCAGGCAGGACACAGCGGGATGCATTCTGGGCGCGCAGAGTGCTGCTTCGCATGCTCGAGGCAAACCGAGAGCAGGTGCCTCACTTGCGCTTCTGTCTGCCGAGACTTAGAGGCGGACAAGCAGGAAGCTTCCCGCTGTGCGTGCTCCTGCACGCAACCCGCCTCCAAAGGAAGCAGGGCGCTAAGGCGAGCGCTCTGGGCACCCCAGGAGTGATTCTGCCTGCCGAGGAAAGACACGCAGCCTCTTCCCTGCCTCTTAGGCAAAGTCTCCTCTCAGTTTGTTGTAGGACACGCGTCCGTGCTCAGAAGCCACCCTGCATGAGGCAGGACACAGCGGGAAGCATTCTGGGCACGCAGAGTGCTGCTTCCCATGCCCGCGGCAAACCGAGAGCAGCTGCCTCACTCGCGTTTCTGTCTGCCGAGACTTAGAGCTGGCCAGCGCGCAGATTCCCACTCTGCGTGCTGCTGTGCTCAAACAGCCCCAAACAAAGCAGGGCGCTAAGGCAAGAGTACGAAGTGCACCAGGAGTGAATCTGCCTGCCGAGGGAGGACATGCAGCTCATCCCTCGTTCCTCTCGCCGCTTCCCGGACCCTTAGGCAAAGTCTCCTCTCAGTTTGCTTTTAGGCGTGCCTCCATGCTCAGAAGCCACCCCGCATCAGGCAGGATACAGCGGGATGTAGTCTGGGCACGCAGAGTGCTTCTTTCCAGGGCCGGGGCAAAAACGAGAGCAAGCGCCTCACTTGCGCTTCTGTTTGCCGATGCTTAGAGGCGACCAGCGCGCAGCTTCCCGCTGTGTGTGCCGCTGTACTCAAACAGCCTCCAAAGCAGGGCACTTAGGCAACCATCCCGGGTGCAGCAGGAGTGCATCTGCCTGCCGAGGGAGGACGTGCAGCACATCCCCCGGTCCGCCCTCCACTTCCCTGACTCTTAGGCAAAGCCCGTCCCAGCTTGCTTCTAGGCGTGCCTCCGTGCTCAGACGCCGCCCCATGGCAGGCAGGACACAGCGGGATGCATTCTGGGCGCGCAGAGTGCTGCTTCGCATGCCCGCGGCAAACCGAGAGCAGGTGCCTCACTTGCGCTTCTGTCTGCCGAGACTTAGAGGTGGACAAGCAGGAAGCTTCCCGCTGTGCGTGCTCCTGCACGCAACCAGCCTCCAAAGGAAGCAGGGCGCTAAGGCGAGCGCTCTGGGCACCCCAGGAGTGATTCTGCCTGCCGAGGAAAGACACGCAGCCACTTCCCTGCCTCTTAGGCAAAGTCTCCTCTCAGTTTGTTGATGGACACGCGTCCGTGCTCAGAAGCCACCCCGCATGAGGCAGGATACAGCGGGAAGCATTCTGGGCACGCAGAGTGCTGCTTCCCATGCCCGCGGCAAACCGAGAGCAGGTGCCTCACTTGCGCTTCTGTCTGCCGAGACTTAGAGGCGGACAAGCAGGAAGCTTCCCGCTGTGCGTGCTCCTGCACGCAACCAGCCTCCAAAGGAAGCAGGGCGCTAAGGCGAGCGCTCTGGGCATTCCAGGAGTGATTCTGCCTGCCGAGGAAAGAACGCAGCCTCTTCCCTGCCTCTTAGGCAAAGTCTCCTCTCAGTTTGTTGTTGGACACGCTTCCGTGCTCAGAAGCCACCCCGCATGAGGCAGGATACAGCGGGAAGCATTCTGGGCACGCAGAGTGCTGCTTCGCATGCTCGAGGCAAACCGAGAGCAGGTGCCTCACTTGCGCTTCTGTCTGCCGAGACTTAGAGGCGGACAAGCAGGAAGCTTCCCGCTGTGCGTGCTCCTGCACGCAACCAGCCTCCAAAGGAAGCAGGGCGCTAAGGCGAGCGCTCTGGGCACCCCAGGAGTGATTCTGCCTGCCGAGGAAAGACACGCAGCCACTTCCCTGCCTCTTAGGCAAAGTCTCCTCTCAGTTTGTTGATGGACACGCGTCCGTGCTCAGAAGCCACCCCGCATGAGGCAGGATACAGCGGGAAGCATTCTGGGCACGCAGAGTGCTGCTTCGCATGCCCGCGGCAAACCGAGAGCAGGTGCCTCACTTGCGCTTCTGTCTGCCGAGACTTAGAGGCGGACAAGCAGGAAGCTTCCCGCTGTGCGTGCTCCTGCACGCAACCAGCCTCCAAAGGAAGCAGGGCGCTAAGGCGAGCGCTCTGGGCATTCCAGGAGTGATTCTGCCTGCCGAGGAAAGAACGCAGCCTCTTCCCTGCCTCTTAGGCAAAGTCTCCTCTCAGTTTGTTGTTGGACACGCTTCCGTGCTCAGAAGCCACCCCGCATGAGGCAGGATACAGCGGGAAGCATTCTGGGCACGCAGAGTGCTGCTTCGCATGCTCGAGGCAAACCGAGAGCAGGTGCCTCACTTGCGCTTCTGTCTGCCGATGCTTAGAGACGACCAGCGCGCAGCTTCCCGCTGTGTGTGCTGCTGTACTCAAACAGCCTCCAAAGCAGGGCACTTAGGCAACTATCCCGGGTGCAGCAGGAGTGCATCTGCCTGCCGAGGGAGGACGTGCAGCACATCCCCCGGTCCGCCCTCCACTTCCCTGACTCTTAGGCAAAGCCCGTCCCAGCTTGCTTCTAGGCGTGCCTCCGTGCTCAGAAGCCGCCCCTATGGCAGGCAGGACACAGCGGGATGCATTCTGGGCGCGCAGAGTGCTGCTTCCCATGCTCGAGGCAAACCGAGAGCAGGTGCCTCACTTGCGCTTCTGTCTGCCGAGACTTAGAGGCGGACAAGCAGGAAGCTTCCCGCTGTGCGTGCTCCTGCACGCAACCCGCCTCCAAAGGAAGCAGGGCGCTAAGGCGAGCGCTCTGGGCACCCCAGGAGTGATTCTGCCTGCCGAGGAAAGACACGCAGCCTCTTCCCTGCCTCTTAGGCAAAGTCTCCTCTCAGTTTGTTGTAGGACACGCGTCCGTGCTCAGAAGCCACCCTGCATGAGGCAGGACACAGCGGGAAGCATTCTGGGCACGCAGAGTGCTGCTTCCCATGCCCGCGGCAAACCGAGAGCAGCTGCCTCACTCGCGTTTCTGTCTGCAGAGACTTAGAGCTGGCCAGCGCGCAGATTCCCACTCTGCGTGCTGCTGTGCTCAAACAGCCCCAAACAAAGCAGGGCGCTAAGGCAAGAGTACGAAGTGCACCAGGAGTGAATCTGCCTGCCGAGGGAGGACATGCAGCTCATCCCTCGTTCCTCTCGCCTCTTCCCGGACCCTTAGGCAAAGTCTCCTCTCAGTTTGCTTTTAGGCGTGCCTCCATGCTCAGAAGCCACCCCGCATCAGGCAGGATACAGCGGGATGTAGTCTGGGCACGCAGAGTGCTTCTTTCCAGGGCAGGGGCAAAAACGAGAGCAAGCGCCTCACTTGCGCTTCTGTTTGCCGATGCTTAGAGGCGACCAGCGCGCAGCTTCCCGCTGTGTGTGCCGCTGTACTCAAACAGCCTCCAAAGCAGGGCACTTAGGCAACCATCCCGGGTGCAGCAGGAGTGCATCTGCCTGCCGAGGGAGGACGTGCAGCACATCCCCCGGTCCGCCCTCCACTTCCCTGACTCTTAGGCAAAGCCCGTCCCAGCTTGCTTCTAGGCGTGCCTCCGTGCTCAGAAGTCGCCCCATGGCAGGCAGGACACAGCGGGATGCATTCTGGGCGCGCAGAGTGCTGCTTCCCATGCTCGAGGCAAACCGAGAGCAGGTGCCTCACTTGCGCTTCTGTCTGCCGAGACTTAGAGGCGGACAAGCAGGAAGCTTCCCGCTGTGCGTGCTCCTGCACGCAACCAGCCTCCAAAGGAAGCAGGGCGCTAAGGCGAGCGCTCTGGGCATTCCAGGAGTGATTCTGCCTGCCGAGGAAAGAACGCAGCCTCTTCCCTGCCTCTTAGGCAAAGTCTCCTCTCAGTTTGTTGTTGGACACGCTTCCGTGCTCAGAAGCCACCCCGCATGAGGCAGGATACAGCGGGAAGCATTCTGGGCACGCAGAGTGCTGCTTCGCATGCTCGAGGCAAACCGAGAGCAGGTGCCTCACTTGCGCTTCTGTCTGCCGATGCTTAGAGACGACCAGCGCGCAGCTTCCCGCTGTGTGTGCTGCTGTACTCAAACAGCCTCCAAAGCAGGGCACTTAGGCAACTATCCCGGGTGCAGCAGGAGTGCATCTGCCTGCCGAGGGAGGACGTGCAGCACATCCCCTGGTCCGCCCTCCACTTCCCTGACTCTTAGGCAAAGCCCGTCCCAGCTTGCTTCTAGGCGTGCCTCCGTGCTCAGAAGCCGCCCCTATGGCAGGCAGGACACAGCGGGATGCATTCTGGGCGCGCAGAGTGCTGCTTCGCATGCTCGAGGCAAACCGAGAGCAGGTGCCTCACTTGCGCTTCTGTCTGCCGAGACTTAGAGGCGGACAAGCAGGAAGCTTCCCGCTGTGCGTGCTCCTGCACGCAACCCGCCTCCAAAGGAAGCAGGGCGCTAAGGCGAGCGCTCTGGGCACCCCAGGAGTGATTCTGCCTGCCGAGGAAAGACACGCAGCCTCTTCCCTGCCTCTTAGGCAAAGTCTCCTCTCAGTTTGTTGTTGGACACGCGTCCGTGCTCAGAAGCCACCCTGCATGAGGCAGGACACAGCGGGAAGCATTCTGGGCACGCAGAGTGCTGCTTCCCATGCCCGCGGCAAACCGAGAGCAGCTGCCTCACTCGCGTTTCTGTCTGCAGAGACTTAGAGCTGGCCAGCGCGCAGATTCCCACTCTGCGTGCTGCTGTGCTCAAACAGCCCCAAACAAAGCAGGGCGCTAAGGCAAGAGTACGAAGTGCACCAGGAGTGAATCTGCCTGCCGAGGGAGGACATGCAGCTCATCCCTCGTTCCTCTCGCCGCTTCCCGGACCCTTAGGCAAAGTCTCCTCTCAGTTTGCTTTTAGGCGTGCCTCCATGCTCAGAAGCCACCCCGCATCAGGCAGGATACAGCGGGATGTAGTCTGGGCACGCAGAGTGCTTCTTTCCAGGGCAGGGGCAAAAACGAGAGCAAGCGCCTCACTTGCGCTTCTGTTTGCCGATGCTTAGAGGCGACCAGCGCGCAGCTTCCCGCTGTGTGTGCCGCTGTACTCAAACAGCCTCCAAAGCAGGGCACTTAGGCAACTATCCCGGGTGCAGCAGGAGTGCATCTGCCTGCCGAGGGAGGACGTGCAGCACATCCCCCGGTCCGCCCTCCACTTCCCTGACTCTTAGGCAAAGCCCGTCCCAGCTTGCTTCTAGGCGTGCCTCCGTGCTCAGACGCCGCCCCATGGCAGGCAGGACACAGCGGGATGCATTCTGGGCGCGCAGAGTGCTGCTTCCCATGCCCGCGGCAAACCGAGAGCAGGTGCCTCACTTGCGCTTCTGTCTGCCGAGACTTAGAGGCGGACAAGCAGGAAGCTTCCCGCTGTGCGTGCTCCTGCACGCAACCAGCCTCCAAAGGAAGCAGGGCGCTAAGGCTAGCGGTCTGGGCACCCCAGGAGTGATTCTGCCTGCCGAGGAAAGACACGCAGCCACTTCCCTGCCTCTTAGGCAAAGTCTCCTCTCAGTTTGTTGATGGACACGCGTCCGTGCTCAGAAGCCACCCCGCATGAGGCAGGATACAGCGGGAAGCATTCTGGGCACGCAGAGTGCTGCTTCCCATGCCCGCGGCAAACCGAGAGCAGGTGCCTCACTTGCGCTTCTGTCTGCCGAGACTTAGAGGCGGACAAGCAGGAAGCTTCCCGCTGTGCGTGCTCCTGCACGCAACCAGCCTCCAAAGGAAGCAGGGCGCTAAGGCGAGCGCTCTGGGCATTCCAGGAGTGATTCTGCCTGCCGAGGAAAGAACGCAGCCTCTTCCCTGCCTCTTAGGCAAAGTCTCCTCTCAGTTTGTTGTTGGACACGCTTCCGTGCTCAGAAGCCACCCCGCATGAGGCAGGATACAGCGGGAAGCATTCTGGGCACGCAGAGTGCTGCTTCGCATGCTCGAGGCAAACCGAGAGCAGGTGCCTCACTTGCGCTTCTGTCTGCCGATGCTTAGAGACGACCAGCGCGCAGCTTCCCGCTGTGTGTGCTGCTGTACTCAAACAGCCTCCAAAGCAGGGCACTTAGGCAACTATCCCGGGTGCAGCAGGAGTGCATCTGCCTGCCGAGGGAGGACGTGCAGCACATCCCCCGGTCCGCCCTCCACTTCCCTGACTCTTAGGCAAAGCCCGTCCCAGCTTGCTTCTAGGCGTGCCTCCGTGCTCAGAAGCCGCCCCTATGGCAGGCAGGACACAGCGGGATGCATTCTGGGCGCGCAGAGTGCTGCTTCGCATGCTCGAGGCAAACCGAGAGCAGGTGCCTCACTTGCGCTTCTGTCTGCCGAGACTTAGAGGCGGACAAGCAGGAAGCTTCCCGCTGTGCGTGCTCCTGCACGCAACCCGCCTCCAAAGGAAGCAGGGCGCTAAGGCGAGCGCTCTGGGCACCCCAGGAGTGATTCTGCCTGCCGAGGAAAGACACGCAGCCTCTTCCCTGCCTCTTAGGCAAAGTCTCCTCTCAGTTTGTTGTTGGACACGCGTCCGTGCTCAGAAGCCACCCTGCATGAGGCAGGACACAGCGGGAAGCATTCTGGGCACGCAGAGTGCTGCTTCCCATGCCCGCGGCAAACCGAGAGCAGCTGCCTCACTCGCGTTTCTGTCTGCAGAGACTTAGAGTCTGGCCAGCGCGCAGATTCCCACTCTGCGTGCTGCTGTGCTCAAACAGCCCCAAACAAAGCAGGGCGCTAAGGCAAGAGTACGAAGTGCACCAGGAGTGAATCTGCCTGCCGAGGGAGGACATGCAGCTCATCCCTCGTTCCTCTCGCCGCTTCCCGGACCCTTAGGCAAAGTCTCCTCTCAGTTTGCTTTTAGGCGTGCCTCCATGCTCAGAAGCCACCCCGCATCAGGCAGGATACAGCGGGATGTAGTCTGGGCACGCAGAGTGCTTCTTTCCAGGGCCGGGGCAAAAACGAGAGCAAGCGCCTCACTTGCGCTTCTGTTTGCCGATGCTTAGAGGCGACCAGCGCGCAGCTTCCCGCTGTGTGTGCCGCTGTACTCAAACAGCCTCCAAAGCAGGGCACTTAGGCAACTATCCCGGGTGCAGCAGGAGTGCATCTGCCTGCCGAGGGAGGACGTGCAGCACATCCCCCGGTCCGCCCTCCACTTCCCTGACTCTTAGGCAAAGCCCGTCCCAGCTTGCTTCTAGGCGTGCCTCCGTGCTCAGACGCCGCCCCATGGCAGGCAGGACACAGCGGGATGCATTCTGGGCGCGCAGAGTGCTGCTTCCCATGCCCGCGGCAAACCGAGAGCAGGTGCCTCACTTGCGCTTCTGTCTGCCGAGACTTAGAGGCGGACAAGCAGGAAGCTTCCCGCTGTGCGTGCTCCTGCACGCAACCAGCCTCCAAAGGAAGCAGGGCGCTAAGGCTAGCGGTCTGGGCACCCCAGGAGTGATTCTGCCTGCCGAGGAAAGACACGCAGCCACTTCCCTGCCTCTTAGGCAAAGTCTCCTCTCAGTTTGTTGATGGACACGCGTCCGTGCTCAGAAGCCACCCCGCATGAGGCAGGATACAGCGGGAAGCATTCTGGGCACGCAGAGTGCTGCTTCCCATGCCCGCGGCAAACCGAGAGCAGGTGCCTCACTTGCGCTTCTGTCTGCCGAGACTTAGAGGCGGACAAGCAGGAAGCTTCCCGCTGTGCGTGCTCCTGCACGCAACCAGCCTCCAAAGGAAGCAGGGCGCTAAGGCGAGCGCTCTGGGCATTCCAGGAGTGATTCTGCCTGCCGAGGAAAGAACGCAGCCTCTTCCCTGCCTCTTAGGCAAAGTCTCCTCTCAGTTTGTTGTTGGACACGCTTCCGTGCTCAGAAGCCACCCCGCATGAGGCAGGATACAGCGGGAAGCATTCTGGGCACGCAGAGTGCTGCTTCGCATGCTCGAGGCAAACCGAGAGCAGGTGCCTCACTTGCGCTTCTGTCTGCCGATGCTTAGAGACGACCAGCGCGCAGCTTCCCGCTGTGTGTGCTGCTGTACTCAAACAGCCTCCAAAGCAGGGCACTTAGGCAACTATCCCGGGTGCAGCAGGAGTGCATCTGCCTGCCGAGGGAGGACGTGCAGCACATCCCCCGGTCCGCCCTCCACTTCCCTGACTCTTAGGCAAAGCCCGTCCCAGCTTGCTTCTAGGCGTGCCTCCGTGCTCAGAAGCCGCCCCTATGGCAGGCAGGACACAGCGGGATGCATTCTGGGCGCGCAGAGTGCTGCTTCGCATGCTCGAGGCAAACCGAGAGCAGGTGCCTCACTTGCGCTTCTGTCTGCCGAGACTTAGAGGCGGACAAGCAGGAAGCTTCCCGCTGTGCGTGCTCCTGCACGCAACCCGCCTCCAAAGGAAGCAGGGCGCTAAGGCGAGCGCTCTGGGCACCCCAGGAGTGATTCTGCCTGCCGAGGAAAGACACGCAGCCTCTTCCCTGCCTCTTAGGCAAAGTCTCCTCTCAGTTTGTTGTTGGACATGCGTCCGTGCTCAGAAGCCACCCTGCATGAGGCAGGACACAGCGGGAAGCATTCTGGGCACGCAGAGTGCTGCTTCCCATGCCCGCGGCAAACCGAGAGCAGCTGCCTCACTCGCGTTTCTGTCTGCCGAGACTTAGAGCTGGCCAGCGCGCAGATTCCCACTCTGCGTGCTGCTGTGCTCAAACAGCCCCAAACAAAGCAGGGCGCTAAGGCAAGAGTACGAAGTGCACCAGGAGTGAATCTGCCTGCCGAGGGAGGACATGCAGCTCATCCCTCGTTCCTCTCGCCGCTTCCCGGACCCTTAGGCAAAGTCTCCTCTCAGTTTGCTTTTAGGCGTGCCTCCATGCTCAGAAGCCACCCCGCATCAGGCAGGATACAGCGGGATGTAGTCTGGGCACGCAGAGTGCTTCTTTCCAGGGCCGGGGCAAAAACGAGAGCAAGCGCCTCACTTGCGCTTCTGTTTGCCGATGCTTAGAGGCGACCAGCGCGCAGCTTCCCGCTGTGTGTGCCGCTGTACTCAAACAGCCTCCAAAGCAGGGCACTTAGGCAACCATCCCGGGTGCAGCAGGAGTGCATCTGCCTGCCGAGGGAGGACGTGCAGCACATCCCCCGGTCCGCCCTCCACTTCCCTGACTCTTAGGCAAAGCCCGTCCCAGCTTGCTTCTAGGCGTGCCTCCGTGCTCAGAAGCCGCCCCATGGCAGGCAGGACACAGCGGGATGCATTCTGGGCGCGCAGAGTGCTGCTTCGCATGCTCGAGGCAAACCGAGAGCAGGTGCCTCACTTGCGCTTCTGTCTGCCGAGACTTAGAGGCGGACAAGCAGGAAGCTTCCCGCTGTGCGTGCTCCTGCACGCAACCAGCCTCCAAAGGAAGCAGGGCGCTAAGGCGAGCGCTCTGGGCATTCCAGGAGTGATTCTGCCTGCCGAGGAAAGAACGCAGCCTCTTCCCTGCCTCTTAGGCAAAGTCTCCTCTCAGTTTGTTGTTGGACACGCTTCCGTGCTCAGAAGCCACCCCGCATGAGGCAGGATACAGCGGGAAGCATTCTGGGCACGCAGAGTGCTGCTTCGCATGCTCGAGGCAAACCGAGAGCAGGTGCCTCACTTGCGCTTCTGTCTGCCGATGCTTAGAGACGACCAGCGCGCAGCTTCCCGCTGTGTGTGCTGCTGTACTCAAACAGCCTCCAAAGCAGGGCACTTAGGCAACTATCCCGGGTGCAGCAGGAGTGCATCTGCCTGCCGAGGGAGGACGTGCAGCACATCCCCCGGTCCGCCCTCCACTTCCCTGACTCTTAGGCAAAGCCCGTCCCAGCTTGCTTCTAGGCGTGCCTCCGTGCTCAGAAGCCGCCCCTATGGCAGGCAGGACACAGCGGGATGCATTCTGGGCGCGCAGAGTGCTGCTTCGCATGCTCGAGGCAAACCGAGAGCAGGTGCCTCACTTGCGCTTCTGTCTGCCGAGACTTAGAGGCGGACAAGCAGGAAGCTTCCCGCTGTGCGTGCTCCTGCACGCAACCCGCCTCCAAAGGAAGCAGGGCGCTAAGGCGAGCGCTCTGGGCACCCCAGGAGTGATTCTGCCTGCCAAGGAAAGACACGCAGCCTCTTCCCTGCCTCTTAGGCAAAGTCTCCTCTCAGTTTGTTGTTGGACACGCGTCCGTGCTCAGAAGCCACCCTGCATGAGGCAGGACACAGCGGGAAGCATTCTGGGCACGCAGAGTGCTGCTTCCCATGCCCGCGGCAAACCGAGAGCAGCTGCCTCACTCGCGTTTCTGTCTGCAGAGACTTAGAGCTGGCCAGCGCGCAGATTCCCACTCTGCGTGCTGCTGTGCTCAAACAGCCCCAAACAAAGCAGGGCGCTAAGGCAAGAGTACGAAGTGCACCAGGAGTGAATCTGCCTGCCGAGGGAGGACATGCAGCTCATCCCTCGTTCCTCTCGCCGCTTCCCGGACCCTTAGGCAAAGTCTCCTCTCAGTTTGCTTTTAGGCGTGCCTCCATGCTCAGAAGCCACCCCGCATCAGGCAGGATACAGCGGGATGTAGTCTGGGCACGCAGAGTGCTTCTTTCCAGGGCCGGGGCAAAAACGAGAGCAAGCGCCTCACTTGCGCTTCTGTTTGCCGATGCTTAGAGGCGACCAGCGCGCAGCTTCCCGCTGTGTGTGCCGCTGTACTCAAACAGCCTCCAAAGCAGGGCACTTAGGCAACTATCCCGGGTGCAGCAGGAGTGCATCTGCCTGCCGAGGGAGGACGTGCAGCACATCCCCCGGTCCGCCCTCCACTTCCCTGACTCTTAGGCAAAGCCCGTCCCAGCTTGCTTCTAGGCGTGCCTCCGTGCTCAGACGCCGCCCCATGGCAGGCAGGACACAGCGGGATGCATTCTGGGCGCGCAGAGTGCTGCTTCCCATGCCCGCGGCAAACCGAGAGCAGGTGCCTCACTTGCGCTTCTGTCTGCCGAGACTTAGAGGCGGACAAGCAGGAAGCTTCCCGCTGTGCGTGCTCCTGCACGCAACCAGCCTCCAAAGGAAGCAGGGCGCTAAGGCTAGCGGTCTGGGCACCCCAGGAGTGATTCTGCCTGCCGAGGAAAGACACGCAGCCACTTCCCTGCCTCTTAGGCAAAGTCTCCTCTCAGTTTGTTGATGGACACGCGTCCGTGCTCAGAAGCCACCCCGCATGAGGCAGGATACAGCGGGAAGCATTCTGGGCACGCAGAGTGCTGCTTCCCATGCCCGCGGCAAACCGAGAGCAGGTGCCTCACTTGCGCTTCTGTCTGCCGAGACTTAGAGGCGGACAAGCAGGAAGCTTCCCGCTGTGCGTGCTCCTGCACGCAACCAGCCTCCAAAGGAAGCAGGGCGCTAAGGCGAGCGCTCTGGGCATTCCAGGAGTGATTCTGCCTGCCGAGGAAAGAACGCAGCCTCTTCCCTGCCTCTTAGGCAAAGTCTCCTCTCAGTTTGTTGTTGGACACGCTTCCGTGCTCAGAAGCCACCCCGCATGAGGCAGGATACAGCGGGAAGCATTCTGGGCACGCAGAGTGCTGCTTCGCATGCTCGAGGCAAACCGAGAGCAGGTGCCTCACTTGCGCTTCTGTCTGCCGATGCTTAGAGACGACCAGCGCGCAGCTTCCCGCTGTGTGTGCTGCTGTACTCAAACAGCCTCCAAAGCAGGGCACTTAGGCAACTATCCCGGGTGCAGCAGGAGTGCATCTGCCTGCCGAGGGAGGACGTGCAGCACATCCCCCGGTCCGCCCTCCACTTCCCTGACTCTTAGGCAAAGCCCGTCCCAGCTTGCTTCTAGGCGTGCCTCCGTGCTCAGAAGCCGCCCCTATGGCAGGCAGGACACAGCGGGATGCATTCTGGGCGCGCAGAGTGCTGCTTCGCATGCTCGAGGCAAACCGAGAGCAGGTGCCTCACTTGCGCTTCTGTCTGCCGAGACTTAGAGGCGGACAAGCAGGAAGCTTCCCGCTGTGCGTGCTCCTGCACGCAACCCGCCTCCAAAGGAAGCAGGGCGCTAAGGCGAGCGCTCTGGGCACCCCAGGAGTGATTCTGCCTGCCGAGGAAAGACACGCAGCCTCTTCCCTGCCTCTTAGGCAAAGTCTCCTCTCAGTTTGTTGTTGGACATGCGTCCGTGCTCAGAAGCCACCCTGCATGAGGCAGGACACAGCGGGAAGCATTCTGGGCACGCAGAGTGCTGCTTCCCATGCCCGCGGCAAACCGAGAGCAGCTGCCTCACTCGCGTTTCTGTCTGCCGAGACTTAGAGCTGGCCAGCGCGCAGATTCCCACTCTGCGTGCTGCTGTGCTCAAACAGCCCCAA
The DNA here is from genome assembly GCF_028389875.1 of Rhea pennata. NCBI lineage: Eukaryota > Metazoa > Chordata > Aves > Rheiformes > Rheidae > Rhea > Rhea pennata. The sequence goes on from NC_084663.1 coordinate 80,504,126, forward strand.
ACAAAGCAGGGCGCTAAGGCAAGAGTACGAAGTGCACCAGGAGTGAATCTGCCTGCCGAGGGAGGACATGCAGCTCATCCCTCGTTCCTCTCGCCGCTTCCCGGACCCTTAGGCAAAGTCTCCTCTCAGTTTGCTTTTAGGCGTGCCTCCATGCTCAGAAGCCACCCCGCATCAGGCAGGATACAGCGGGATGTAGTCTGGGCACGCAGAGTGCTTCTTTCCAGGGCCGGGGCAAAAACGAGAGCAAGCGCCTCACTTGCGCTTCTGTTTGCCGATGCTTAGAGGCGACCAGCGCGCAGCTTCCCGCTGTGTGTGCCGCTGTACTCAAACAGCCTCCAAAGCAGGGCACTTAGGCAACCATCCCGGGTGCAGCAGGAGTGCATCTGCCTGCCGAGGGAGGACGTGCAGCACATCCCCCGGTCCGCCCTCCACTTCCCTGACTCTTAGGCAAAGCCCGTCCCAGCTTGCTTCTAGGCGTGCCTCCGTGCTCAGAAGCCGCCCCATGGCAGGCAGGACACAGCGGGATGCATTCTGGGCGCGCAGAGTGCTGCTTCGCATGCTCGAGGCAAACCGAGAGCAGGTGCCTCACTTGCGCTTCTGTCTGCCGAGACTTAGAGGCGGACAAGCAGGAAGCTTCCCGCTGTGCGTGCTCCTGCACGCAACCAGCCTCCAAAGGAAGCAGGGCGCTAAGGCGAGCGCTCTGGGCACCCCAGGAGTGATTCTGCCTGCCGAGGAAAGACACGCAGCCACTTCCCTGCCTCTTAGGCAAAGTCTCCTCTCAGTTTGTTGATGGACACGCGTCCGTGCTCAGAAGCCACCCCGCATGAGGCAGGATACAGCGGGAAGCATTCTGGGCACGCAGAGTGCTGCTTCGCATGCCCGCGGCAAACCGAGAGCAGCTGCCTCACTTGCGCTTCTGTCTGCCGATGCTTAGAGACGACCAGCGCGCAGCTTCCCGCTGTGTGTGCTGCTGTACTCAAACAGCCTCCAAAGCAGGGCACTTAGGCAACCATCCCGGGTGCAGCAGGAGTGCATCTGCCTGCCGAGGGAGGACGTGCAGCACATCCCCCGGTCCGCCCTCCACTTCCCTGACTCTTAGGCAAAGCCCGTCCCAGCTTGCTTCTAGGCGTGCCTCCGTGCTCAGAAGCCGCCCCATGGCAGGCAGGACACAGCGGGATGCATTCTGGGCGCGCAGAGTGCTGCTTCCCATGCCCGCGGCAAACCGAGAGCAGGTGCCTCACTTGCGCTTCTGTCTGCCGAGACTTAGAGGCGGACAAGCAGGAAGCTTCCCGCTGTGCGTGCTCCTGCACGCAACCAGCCTCCAAAGGAAGCAGGGCGCTAAGGCGAGCGCTCTGGGCACCCCAGGAGTGATTCTGCCTGCCGAGGAAAGACACGCAGCCACTTCCCTGCCTCTTAGGCAAAGTCTCCTCTCAGTTTGTTGTTGGACACGCGTCCGTGCTCAGAAGCCACCCTGCATGAGGCAGGACACAGCGGGAAGCATTCTGGGCACGCAGAGTGCTGCTTCCCATGCCCGCGGCAAACCGAGAGCAGCTGCCTCACTCGCGTTTCTGTCTGCCGAGACTTAGAGCTGGCCAGCGCGCAGATTCCCACTCTGCGTGCTGCTGTGCTCAAACAGCCCCAAACAAAGCAGGGCGCTAAGGCAAGAGTACGAAGTGCACCAGGAGTGAATCTGCCTGCCGAGGGAGGACATGCAGCTCATCCCTCGTTCCTCTCGCCGCTTCCCGGACCCTTAGGCAAAGTCTCCTCTCAGTTTGCTTTTAGGCGTGCCTCCATGCTCAGAAGCCACCCCGCATCAGGCAGGATACAGCGGGATGTAGTCTGGGCACGCAGAGTGCTTCTTTCCAGGGCAGGGGCAAAAACGAGAGCAAGCGCCTCACTTGCGCTTCTGTTTGCCGATGCTTAGAGGCGACCAGCGCGCAGCTTCCCGCTGTGTGTGCCGCTGTACTCAAACAGCCTCCAAAGCAGGGCACTTAGGCAACTATCCCGGGTGCAGCAGGAGTGCATCTGCCTGCCGAGGGAGGACGTGCAGCACATCCCCCGGTCCGCCCTCCACTTCCCTGACTCTTAGGCAAAGCCCGTCCCAGCTTGCTTCTAGGCGTGCCTCCGTGCTCAGACGCCGCCCCATGGCAGGCAGGACACAGCGGGATGCATTCTGGGCGCGCAGAGTGCTGCTTCCCATGCCCGCGGCAAACCGAGAGCAGGTGCCTCACTTGCGCTTCTGTCTGCCGAGACTTAGAGGCGGACAAGCAGGAAGCTTCCCGCTGTGCGTGCTCCTGCACGCAACCAGCCTCCAAAGGAAGCAGGGCGCTAAGGCGAGCGCTCTGGGCACCCCAGGAGTGATTCTGCCTGCCGAGGAAAGACACGCAGCCACTTCCCTGCCTCTTAGGCAAAGTCTCCTCTCAGTTTGTTGATGGACACGCGTCCGTGCTCAGAAGCCACCCCGCATGAGGCAGGATACAGCGGGAAGCATTCTGGGCACGCAGAGTGCTGCTTCGCATGCCCGCGGCAAACCGAGAGCAGGTGCCTCACTTGCGCTTCTGTCTGCCGAGACTTAGAGGCGGACAAGCAGGAAGCTTCCCGCTGTGCGTGCTCCTGCACGCAACCAGCCTCCAAAGGAAGCAGGGCGCTAAGGCGAGCGCTCTGGGCATTCCAGGAGTGATTCTGCCTGCCGAGGAAAGAACGCAGCCTCTTCCCTGCCTCTTAGGCAAAGTCTCCTCTCAGTTTGTTGTTGGACACGCTTCCGTGCTCAGAAGCCACCCCGCATGAGGCAGGATACAGCGGGAAGCATTCTGGGCACGCAGAGTGCTGCTTCGCATGCTCGAGGCAAACCGAGAGCAGCTGCCTCACTTGCGCTTCTGTCTGCCGATGCTTAGAGACGACCAGCGCGCAGCTTCCCGCTGTGTGTGCTGCTGTACTCAAACAGCCTCCAAAGCAGGGCACTTAGGCAACCATCCCGGGTGCAGCAGGAGTGCATCTGCCTGCCGAGGGAGGACGTGCAGCACATCCCCCGGTCCGCCCTCCACTTCCCTGACTCTTAGGCAAAGCCCGTCCCAGCTTGCTTCTAGGCGTGCCTCCGTGCTCAGAAGCCGCCCCTATGGCAGGCAGGACACAGCGGGATGCATTCTGGGCGCGCAGAGTGCTGCTTCCCATGCCCGCGGCAAACCGAGAGCAGGTGCCTCACTTGCGCTTCTGTCTGCCGAGACTTAGAGGCGGACAAGCAGGAAGCTTCCCGCTGTGCGTGCTCCTGCACGCAACCAGCCTCCAAAGGAAGCAGGGCGCTAAGGCGAGCGCTCTGGGCATTCCAGGAGTGATTCTGCCTGCCGAGGAAAGAACGCAGCCTCTTCCCTGCCTCTTAGGCAAAGTCTCCTCTCAGTTTGTTGTTGGACACGCTTCCGTGCTCAGAAGCCACCCCGCATGAGGCAGGATACAGCGGGAAGCATTCTGGGCACGCAGAGTGCTGCTTCGCATGCTCGAGGCAAACCGAGAGCAGGTGCCTCACTTGCGCTTCTGTCTGCCGATGCTTAGAGACGACCAGCGCGCAGCTTCCCGCTGTGTGTGCTGCTGTACTCAAACAGCCTCCAAAGCAGGGCACTTAGGCAACTATCCCGGGTGCAGCAGGAGTGCATCTGCCTGCCGAGGGAGGACGTGCAGCACATCCCCCGGTCCGCCCTCCACTTCCCTGACTCTTAGGCAAAGCCCGTCCCAGCTTGCTTCTAGGCGTGCCTCCGTGCTCAGAAGCCGCCCCATGGCAGGCAGGACACAGCGGGATGCATTCTGGGCGCGCAGAGTGCTGCTTCGCATGCTCGAGGCAAACCGAGAGCAGGTGCCTCACTTGCGCTTCTGTCTGCCGAGACTTAGAGGCGGACAAGCAGGAAGCTTCCCGCTGTGCGTGCTCCTGCACGCAACCAGCCTCCAAAGGAAGCAGGGCGCTAAGGCGAGCGCTCTGGGCATTCCAGGAGTGATTCTGCCTGCCGAGGAAAGAACGCAGCCTCTTCCCTGCCTCTTAGGCAAAGTCTCCTCTCAGTTTGTTGTTGGACACGCTTCCGTGCTCAGAAGCCACCCCGCATGAGGCAGGATACAGCGGGAAGCATTCTGGGCACACAGAGTGCTGCTTCGCATGCTCGAGGCAAACGAGAGCAGGTGCCTCACTTGCGCTTCTGTCTGCCGATGCTTAGAGACGACCAGCGCGCAGCTTCCCGCTGTGTGTGCTGCTGTACTCAAACAGCCTCCAAAGCAGGGCACTTAGGCAACTATCCCGGGTGCAGCAGGAGTGCATCTGCCTGCCGAGGGAGGACGTGCAGCACATCCCCCGGTCCGCCCTCCACTTCCCTGACTCTTAGGCAAAGCCCGTCCCAGCTTGCTTCTAGGCGTGCCTCCGTGCTCAGAAGCCGCCCCTATGGCAGGCAGGACACAGCGGGATGCATTCTGGGCGCGCAGAGTGCTGCTTCGCATGCTCGAGGCAAACCGAGAGCAGGTGCCTCACTTGCGCTTCTGTCTGCCGAGACTTAGAGGCGGACAAGCAGGAAGCTTCCCGCTGTGCGTGCTCCTGCACGCAACCCGCCTCCAAAGGAAGCAGGGCGCTAAGGCGAGCGCTCTGGGCACCCCAGGAGTGATTCTGCCTGCCAAGGAAAGACACGCAGCCTCTTCCCTGCCTCTTAGGCAAAGTCTCCTCTCAGTTTGTTGTTGGACACGCGTCCGTGCTCAGAAGCCACCCTGCATGAGGCAGGACACAGCGGGAAGCATTCTGGGCACGCAGAGTGCTGCTTCCCATGCCCGCGGCAAACCGAGAGCAGGTGCCTCACTCGCGTTTCTGTCTGCAGAGACTTAGAGCTGGCCAGCGCGCAGATTCCCACTCTGCGTGCTGCTGTGCTCAAACAGCCCCAAACAAAGCAGGGCGCTAAGGCAAGAGTACGAAGTGCACCAGGAGTGAATCTGCCTGCCGAGGGAGGACATGCAGCTCATCCCTCGTTCCTCTCGCCGCTTCCCGGACCCTTAGGCAAAGTCTCCTCTCAGTTTGCTTTTAGGCGTGCCTCCATGCTCAGAAGCCACCCCGCATCAGGCAGGATACAGCGGGATGTAGTCTGGGCACGCAGAGTGCTTCTTTCCAGGGCAGGGGCAAAAACGAGAGCAAGCGCCTCACTTGCGCTTCTGTTTGCCGATGCTTAGAGGCGACCAGCGCGCAGCTTCCCGCTGTGTGTGCCGCTGTACTCAAACAGCCTCCAAAGCAGGGCACTTAGGCAACTATCCCGGGTGCAGCAGGAGTGCATCTGCCTGCCGAGGGAGGACGTGCAGCACATCCCCCGGTCCGCCCTCCACTTCCCTGACTCTTAGGCAAAGCCCGTCCCAGCTTGCTTCTAGGCGTGCCTCCGTGCTCAGACGCCGCCCCATGGCAGGCAGGACACAGCGGGATGCATTCTGGGCGCGCAGAGTGCTGCTTCCCATGCCCGCGGCAAACCGAGAGCAGGTGCCTCACTTGCGCTTCTGTCTGCCGAGACTTAGAGGCGGACAAGCAGGAAGCTTCCCGCTGTGCGTGCTCCTGCACGCAACCAGCCTCCAAAGGAAGCAGGGCGCTAAGGCTAGCGGTCTGGGCACCCCAGGAGTGATTCTGCCTGCCGAGGAAAGACACGCAGCCACTTCCCTGCCTCTTAGGCAAAGTCTCCTCTCAGTTTGTTGATGGACACGCGTCCGTGCTCAGAAGCCACCCCGCATGAGGCAGGATACAGCGGGAAGCATTCTGGGCACGCAGAGTGCTGCTTCCCATGCCCGCGGCAAACCGAGAGCAGGTGCCTCACTTGCGCTTCTGTCTGCCGAGACTTAGAGGCGGACAAGCAGGAAGCTTCCCGCTGTGCGTGCTCCTGCACGCAACCAGCCTCCAAAGGAAGCAGGGCGCTAAGGCGAGCGCTCTGGGCATTCCAGGAGTGATTCTGCCTGCCGAGGAAAGAACGCAGCCTCTTCCCTGCCTCTTAGGCAAAGTCTCCTCTCAGTTTGTTGTTGGACACGCTTCCGTGCTCAGAAGCCACCCCGCATGAGGCAGGATACAGCGGGAAGCATTCTGGGCACGCAGAGTGCTGCTTCGCATGCTCGAGGCAAACCGAGAGCAGGTGCCTCACTTGCGCTTCTGTCTGCCGATGCTTAGAGACGACCAGCGCGCAGCTTCCCGCTGTGTGTGCTGCTGTACTCAAACAGCCTCCAAAGCAGGGCACTTAGGCAACTATCCCGGGTGCAGCAGGAGTGCATCTGCCTGCCGAGGGAGGACGTGCAGCACATCCCCCGGTCCGCCCTCCACTTCCCTGACTCTTAGGCAAAGCCCGTCCCAGCTTGCTTCTAGGCGTGCCTCCGTGCTCAGAAGCCGCCCCTATGGCAGGCAGGACACAGCGGGATGCATTCTGGGCGCGCAGAGTGCTGCTTCGCATGCTCGAGGCAAACCGAGAGCAGGTGCCTCACTTGCGCTTCTGTCTGCCGAGACTTAGAGGCGGACAAGCAGGAAGCTTCCCGCTGTGCGTGCTCCTGCACGCAACCCGCCTCCAAAGGAAGCAGGGCGCTAAGGCGAGCGCTCTGGGCACCCCAGGAGTGATTCTGCCTGCCGAGGAAAGACACGCAGCCTCTTCCCTGCCTCTTAGGCAAAGTCTCCTCTCAGTTTGTTGTTGGACATGCGTCCGTGCTCAGAAGCCACCCTGCATGAGGCAGGACACAGCGGGAAGCATTCTGGGCACGCAGAGTGCTGCTTCCCATGCCCGCGGCAAACCGAGAGCAGCTGCCTCACTCGCGTTTCTGTCTGCCGAGACTTAGAGCTGGCCAGCGCGCAGATTCCCACTCTGCGTGCTGCTGTGCTCAAACAGCCCCAAACAAAGCAGGGCGCTAAGGCAAGAGTACGAAGTGCACCAGGAGTGAATCTGCCTGCCGAGGGAGGACATGCAGCTCATCCCTCGTTCCTCTCGCCGCTTCCCGGACCCTTAGGCAAAGTCTCCTCTCAGTTTGCTTTTAGGCGTGCCTCCATGCTCAGAAGCCACCCCGCATCAGGCAGGATACAGCGGGATGTAGTCTGGGCACGCAGAGTGCTTCTTTCCAGGGCCGGGGCAAAAACGAGAGCAAGCGCCTCACTTGCGCTTCTGTTTGCCGATGCTTAGAGGCGACCAGCGCGCAGCTTCCCGCTGTGTGTGCCGCTGTACTCAAACAGCCTCCAAAGCAGGGCACTTAGGCAACTATCCCGGGTGCAGCAGGAGTGCATCTGCCTGCCGAGGGAGGACGTGCAGCACATCCCCCGGTCCGCCCTCCACTTCCCTGACTCTTAGGCAAAGCCCGTCCCAGCTTGCTTCTAGGCGTGCCTCCGTGCTCAGACGCCGCCCCATGGCAGGCAGGACACAGCGGGATGCATTCTGGGCGCGCAGAGTGCTGCTTCCCATGCCCGCGGCAAACCGAGAGCAGGTGCCTCACTTGCGCTTCTGTCTGCCGAGACTTAGAGGCGGACAAGCAGGAAGCTTCCCGCTGTGCGTGCTCCTGCACGCAACCAGCCTCCAAAGGAAGCAGGGCGCTAAGGCGAGCGCTCTGGGCACCCCAGGAGTGATTCTGCCTGCCGAGGAAAGACACGCAGCCACTTCCCTGCCTCTTAGGCAAAGTCTCCTCTCAGTTTGTTGATGGACACGCGTCCGTGCTCAGAAGCCACCCCGCATGAGGCAGGATACAGCGGGAAGCATTCTGGGCACGCAGAGTGCTGCTTCGCATGCCCGCGGCAAACCGAGAGCAGGTGCCTCACTTGCGCTTCTGTCTGCCGAGACTTAGAGGCGGACAAGCAGGAAGCTTCCCGCTGTGCGTGCTCCTGCACGCAACCAGCCTCCAAAGGAAGCAGGGCGCTAAGGCGAGCGCTCTGGGCATTCCAGGAGTGATTCTGCCTGCCGAGGAAAGAACGCAGCCTCTTCCCTGCCTCTTAGGCAAAGTCTCCTCTCAGTTTGTTGTTGGACACGCTTCCGTGCTCAGAAGCCACCCCGCATGAGGCAGGATACAGCGGGAAGCATTCTGGGCACGCAGAGTGCTGCTTCGCATGCTCGAGGCAAACCGAGAGCAGCTGCCTCACTTGCGCTTCTGTCTGCCGATGCTTAGAGACGACCAGCGCGCAGCTTCCCGCTGTGTGTGCTGCTGTACTCAAACAGCCTCCAAAGCAGGGCACTTAGGCAACCATCCCGGGTGCAGCAGGAGTGCATCTGCCTGCCGAGGGAGGACGTGCAGCACATCCCCCGGTCCGCCCTCCACTTCCCTGACTCTTAGGCAAAGCCCGTCCCAGCTTGCTTCTAGGCGTGCCTCCGTGCTCAGAAGCCGCCCCTATGGCAGGCAGGACACAGCGGGATGCATTCTGGGCGCGCAGAGTGCTGCTTCCCATGCCCGCGGCAAACCGAGAGCAGGTGCCTCACTTGCGCTTCTGTCTGCCGAGACTTAGAGGCGGACAAGCAGGAAGCTTCCCGCTGTGCGTGCTCCTGCACGCAACCAGCCTCCAAAGGAAGCAGGGCGCTAAGGCGAGCGCTCTGGGCATTCCAGGAGTGATTCTGCCTGCCGAGGAAAGAACGCAGCCTCTTCCCTGCCTCTTAGGCAAAGTCTCCTCTCAGTTTGTTGTTGGACACGCTTCCGTGCTCAGAAGCCACCCCGCATGAGGCAGGATACAGCGGGAAGCATTCTGGGCACGCAGAGTGCTGCTTCGCATGCTCGAGGCAAACCGAGAGCAGGTGCCTCACTTGCGCTTCTGTCTGCCGATGCTTAGAGACGACCAGCGCGCAGCTTCCCGCTGTGTGTGCTGCTGTACTCAAACAGCCTCCAAAGCAGGGCACTTAGGCAACTATCCCGGGTGCAGCAGGAGTGCATCTGCCTGCCGAGGGAGGACGTGCAGCACATCCCCCGGTCCGCCCTCCACTTCCCTGACTCTTAGGCAAAGCCCGTCCCAGCTTGCTTCTAGGCGTGCCTCCGTGCTCAGAAGCCGCCCCATGGCAGGCAGGACACAGCGGGATGCATTCTGGGCGCGCAGAGTGCTGCTTCGCATGCTCGAGGCAAACCGAGAGCAGGTGCCTCACTTGCGCTTCTGTCTGCCGAGACTTAGAGGCGGACAAGCAGGAAGCTTCCCGCTGTGCGTGCTCCTGCACGCAACCAGCCTCCAAAGGAAGCAGGGCGCTAAGGCGAGCGCTCTGGGCATTCCAGGAGTGATTCTGCCTGCCGAGGAAAGAACGCAGCCTCTTCCCTGCCTCTTAGGCAAAGTCTCCTCTCAGTTTGTTGTTGGACACGCGTCCGTGCTCAGAAGCCACCCTGCATGAGGCAGGACACAGCGGGAAGCATTCTGGGCACGCAGAGTGCTGCTTCCCATGCCCGCGGCAAACCGAGAGCAGGTGCCTCACTCGCGTTTCTGTCTGCAGAGACTTAGAGCTGGCCAGCGCGCAGATTCCCACTCTGCGTGCTGCTGTGCTCAAACAGCCCCAAACAAAGCAGGGCGCTAAGGCAAGAGTACGAAGTGCACCAGGAGTGAATCTGCCTGCCGAGGGAGGACATGCAGCTCATCCCTCGTTCCTCTCGCCGCTTCCCGGACCCTTAGGCAAAGTCTCCTCTCAGTTTGCTTTTAGGCGTGCCTCCATGCTCAGAAGCCACCCCGCATCAGGCAGGATACAGCGGGATGTAGTCTGGGCACGCAGAGTGCTTCTTTCCAGGGCAGGGGCAAAAACGAGAGCAAGCGCCTCACTTGCGCTTCTGTTTGCCGATGCTTAGAGGCGACCAGCGCGCAGCTTCCCGCTGTGTGTGCCGCTGTACTCAAACAGCCTCCAAAGCAGGGCACTTAGGCAACTATCCCGGGTGCAGCAGGAGTGCATCTGCCTGCCGAGGGAGGACGTGCAGCACATCCCCCGGTCCGCCCTCCACTTCCCTGACTCTTAGGCAAAGCCCGTCCCAGCTTGCTTCTAGGCGTGCCTCCGTGCTCAGACGCCGCCCCATGGCAGGCAGGACACAGCGGGATGCATTCTGGGCGCGCAGAGTGCTGCTTCCCATGCCCGCGGCAAACCGAGAGCAGGTGCCTCACTTGCGCTTCTGTCTGCCGAGACTTAGAGGCGGACAAGCAGGAAGCTTCCCGCTGTGCGTGCTCCTGCACGCAACCAGCCTCCAAAGGAAGCAGGGCGCTAAGGCTAGCGGTCTGGGCACCCCAGGAGTGATTCTGCCTGCCGAGGAAAGACACGCAGCCACTTCCCTGCCTCTTAGGCAAAGTCTCCTCTCAGTTTGTTGATGGACACGCGTCCGTGCTCAGAAGCCACCCCGCATGAGGCAGGATACAGCGGGAAGCATTCTGGGCACGCAGAGTGCTGCTTCCCATGCCCGCGGCAAACCGAGAGCAGGTGCCTCACTTGCGCTTCTGTCTGCCGAGACTTAGAGGCGGACAAGCAGGAAGCTTCCCGCTGTGCGTGCTCCTGCACGCAACCAGCCTCCAAAGGAAGCAGGGCGCTAAGGCGAGCGCTCTGGGCATTCCAGGAGTGATTCTGCCTGCCGAGGAAAGAACGCAGCCTCTTCCCTGCCTCTTAGGCAAAGTCTCCTCTCAGTTTGTTGTTGGACACGCTTCCGTGCTCAGAAGCCACCCCGCATGAGGCAGGATACAGCGGGAAGCATTCTGGGCACGCAGAGTGCTGCTTCGCATGCTCGAGGCAAACCGAGAGCAGGTGCCTCACTTGCGCTTCTGTCTGCCGATGCTTAGAGACGACCAGCGCGCAGCTTCCCGCTGTGTGTGCTGCTGTACTCAAACAGCCTCCAAAGCAGGGCACTTAGGCAACTATCCCGGGTGCAGCAGGAGTGCATCTGCCTGCCGAGGGAGGACGTGCAGCACATCCCCCGGTCCGCCCTCCACTTCCCTGACTCTTAGGCAAAGCCCGTCCCAGCTTGCTTCTAGGCGTGCCTCCGTGCTCAGAAGCCGCCCCTATGGCAGGCAGGACACAGCGGGATGCATTCTGGGCGCGCAGAGTGCTGCTTCGCATGCTCGAGGCAAACCGAGAGCAGGTGCCTCACTTGCGCTTCTGTCTGCCGAGACTTAGAGGCGGACAAGCAGGAAGCTTCCCGCTGTGCGTGCTCCTGCACGCAACCCGCCTCCAAAGGAAGCAGGGCGCTAAGGCGAGCGCTCTGGGCACCCCAGGAGTGATTCTGCCTGCCGAGGAAAGACACGCAGCCTCTTCCCTGCCTCTTAGGCAAAGTCTCCTCTCAGTTTGTTGTTGGACATGCGTCCGTGCTCAGAAGCCACCCTGCATGAGGCAGGACACAGCGGGAAGCATTCTGGGCACGCAGAGTGCTGCTTCCCATGCCCGCGGCAAACCGAGAGCAGCTGCCTCACTCGCGTTTCTGTCTGCCGAGACTTAGAGCTGGCCAGCGCGCAGATTCCCACTCTGCGTGCTGCTGTGCTCAAACAGCCCCAAACAAAGCAGGGCGCTAAGGCAAGAGTACGAAGTGCACCAGGAGTGAATCTGCCTGCCGAGGGAGGACATGCAGCTCATCCCTCGTTCCTCTCGCCGCTTCCCGGACCCTTAGGCAAAGTCTCCTCTCAGTTTGCTTTTAGGCGTGCCTCCATGCTCAGAAGCCACCCCGCATCAGGCAGGATACAGCGGGATGTAGTCTGGGCACGCAGAGTGCTTCTTTCCAGGGCCGGGGCAAAAACGAGAGCAAGCGCCTCACTTGCGCTTCTGTTTGCCGATGCTTAGAGGCGACCAGCGCGCAGCTTCCCGCTGTGTGTGCCGCTGTACTCAAACAGCCTCCAAAGCAGGGCACTTAGGCAACCATCCCGGGTGCAGCAGGAGTGCATCTGCCTGCCGAGGGAGGACGTGCAGCACATCCCCCGGTCCGCCCTCCACTTCCCTGACTCTTAGGCAAAGCCCGTCCCAGCTTGCTTCTAGGCGTGCCTCCGTGCTCAGAAGCCGCCCCATGGCAGGCAGGACACAGCGGGATGCATTCTGGGCGCGCAGAGTGCTGCTTCCCATGCTCGAGGCAAACCGAGAGCAGGTGCCTCACTTGCGCTTCTGTCTGCCGAGACTTAGAGGCGGACAAGCAGGAAGCTTCCCGCTGTGCGTGCTCCTGCACGCAACCAGCCTCCAAAGGAAGCAGGGCGCTAAGGCGAGCGCTCTGGGCACCCCAGGAGTGATTCTGCCTGCCGAGGAAAGACACGCAGCCACTTCCCTGCCTCTTAGGCAAAGTCTCCTCTCAGTTTGTTGATGGACACGCGTCCGTGCTCAGAAGCCACCCCGCATGAGGCAGGATACAGCGGGAAGCATTCTGGGCACGCAGAGTGCTGCTTCGCATGCCCGCGGCAAACCGAGAGCAGCTGCCTCACTTGCGCTTCTGTCTGCCGATGCTTAGAGACGACCAGCGCGCAGCTTCCCGCTGTGTGTGCTGCTGTACTCAAACAGCCTCCAAAGCAGGGCACTTAGGCAACCATCCCGGGTGCAGCAGGAGTGCATCTGCCTGCCGAGGGAGGACGTGCAGCACATCCCCCGGTCCGCCCTCCACTTCCCTGACTCTTAGGCAAAGCCCGTCCCAGCTTGCTTCTAGGCGTGCCTCCGTGCTCAGAAGCCGCCCCATGGCAGGCAGGACACAGCGGGATGCATTCTGGGCGCGCAGAGTGCTGCTTCCCATGCCCGCGGCAAACCGAGAGCAGGTGCCTCACTTGCGCTTCTGTCTGCCGAGACTTAGAGGCGGACAAGCAGGAAGCTTCCCGCTGTGCGTGCTCCTGCACGCAACCAGCCTCCAAAGGAAGCAGGGCGCTAAGGCGAGCGCTCTGGGCACCCCAGGAGTGATTCTGCCTGCCGAGGAAAGACACGCAGCCACTTCCCTGCCTCTTAGGCAAAGTCTCCTCTCAGTTTGTTGTTGGACACGCGTCCGTGCTCAGAAGCCACCCTGCATGAGGCAGGACACAGCGGGAAGCATTCTGGGCACGCAGAGTGCTGCTTCCCATGCCCGCGGCAAACCGAGAGCAGCTGCCTCACTCGCGTTTCTGTCTGCCGAGACTTAGAGCTGGCCAGCGCGCAGATTCCCACTCTGCGTGCTGCTGTGCTCAAACAGCCCCAAACAAAGCAGGGCGCTAAGGCAAGAGTACGAAGTGCACCAGGAGTGAATCTGCCTGCCGAGGGAGGACATGCAGCTCATCCCTCGTTCCTCTCGCCTCTTCCCGGACCCTTAGGCAAAGTCTCCTCTCAGTTTGCTTTTAGGCGTGCCTCCATGCTCAGAAGCCACCCCGCATCAGGCAGGATACAGCGGGATGTAGTCTGGGCACGCAGAGTGCTTCTTTCCAGGGCCGGGGCAAAAACGAGAGCAAGCGCCTCACTTGCGCTTCTGTTTGCCGATGCTTAGAGGCGACCAGCGCGCAGCTTCCCGCTGTGTGTGCCGCTGTACTCAAACAGCCTCCAAAGCAGGGCACTTAGGCAACTATCCCGGGTGCAGCAGGAGTGCATCTGCCTGCCGAGGGAGGACGTGCAGCACATCCCCCGGTCCGCCCTCCACTTCCCTGACTCTTAGGCAAAGCCCGTCCCAGCTTGCTTCTAGGCGTGCCTCCGTGCTCAGAAGCCGCCCCATGGCAGGCAGGACACAGCAGGATGCATTCTGGGCACGCAGAGTGCTGCTTCCCATGCCCGCGGCAAACCGAGAGCAGGTGCCTCACTTGCGCTTCTGTCTGCCGAGACTTAGAGGCGGACAAGCAGGAAGCTTCCCGCTGTGCGTGCTCCTGCACGCAACCAGCCTCGAAAGGAAGCAGGGCGCTAAGGCGAGCGCTCTGGGCATTCCAGGAGTGATTCTGCCTGCCGAGGAAAGAACGCAGCCTCTTCCCTGCCTCTTAGGCAAAGTCTCCTCTCAGTTTGTTGTTGGACACGCTTCCGTGCTCAGAAGCCACCCCGCATGAGGCAGGATACAGCGGGAAGCATTCTGGGCACGCAGAGTGCTGCTTCGCATGCTCGAGGCAAACCGAGAGCAGGTGCCTCACTTGCGCTTCTGTCTGCCGATGCTTAGAGACGACCAGCGCGCAGCTTCCCGCTGTGTGTGCTGCTGTAATCAAACAGCCTCCAAAGCAGGGCACTTAGGCAACTATCCCGGGTGCAGCAGGAGTGCATCTGCCTGCCGAGGGAGGACGTGCAGCACATCCCCCGGTCCGCCCTCCACTTCCCTGACTCTTAGGCAAAGCCCGTCCCAGCTTGCTTCTAGGCGTGCCTCCGTGCTCAGAAGCCGCCCCTATGGCAGGCAGGACACAGCGGGATGCATTCTGGGCGCGCAGAGTGCTGCTTCGCATGCTCGAGGCAAACCGAGAGCAGGTGCCTCACTTGCGCTTCTGTCTGCCGAGACTTAGAGGCGGACAAGCAGGAAGCTTCCCGCTGTGCGTGCTCCTGCACGCAACCCGCCTCCAAAGGAAGCAGGGCGCTAAGGCGAGCGCTCTGGGCACCCCAGGAGTGATTCTGCCTGCCGAGGAAAGACACGCAGCCTCTTCCCTGCCTCTTAGGCAAAGTCTCCTCTCAGTTTGTTGTAGGACACGCGTCCGTGCTCAGAAGCCACCCTGCATGAGGCAGGACACAGCGGGAAGCATTCTGGGCACGCAGAGTGCTGCTTCCCATGCCCGCGGCAAACCGAGAGCAGCTGCCTCACTCGCGTTTCTGTCTGCCGAGACTTAGAGCTGGCCAGCGCGCAGATTCCCACTCTGCGTGCTGCTGTGCTCAAACAGCCCCAAACAAAGCAGGGCGCTAAGGCAAGAGTACGAAGTGCACCAGGAGTGAATCTGCCTGCCGAGGGAGGACATGCAGCTCATCCCTCGTTCCTCTCGCCGCTTCCCGGACCCTTAGGCAAAGTCTCCTCTCAGTTTGCTTTTAGGCGTGCCTCCATGCTCAGAAGCCACCCCGCATCAGGCAGGATACAGCGGGATGTAGTCTGGGCACGCAGAGTGCTTCTTTCCAGGGCCGGGGCAAAAACGAGAGCAAGCGCCTCACTTGCGCTTCTGTTTGCCGATGCTTAGAGGCGACCAGCGCGCAGCTTCCCGCTGTGTGTGCCGCTGTACTCAAACAGCCTCCAAAGCAGGGCACTTAGGCAACCATCCCGGGTGCAGCAGGAGTGCATCTGCCTGCCGAGGGAGGACGTGCAGCACATCCCCCGGTCCGCCCTCCACTTCCCTGACTCTTAGGCAAAGCCCGTCCCAGCTTGCTTCTAGGCGTGCCTCCGTGCTCAGACGCCGCCCCATGGCAGGCAGGACACAGCGGGATGCATTCTGGGCGCGCAGAGTGCTGCTTCCCATGCCCGCGGCAAACCGAGAGCAGGTGCCTCACTTGCGCTTCTGTCTGCCGAGACTTAGAGGTGGACAAGCAGGAAGCTTCCCGCTGTGCGTGCTCCTGCACGCAACCAGCCTCCAAAGGAAGCAGGGCGCTAAGGCGAGCGCTCTGGGCACCCCAGGAGTGATTCTGCCTGCCGAGGAAAGACACGCAGCCACTTCCCTGCCTCTTAGGCAAAGTCTCCTCTCAGTTTGTTGATGGACACGCGTCCGTGCTCAGAAGCCACCCCGCATGAGGCAGGATACAGCGGGAAGCATTCTGGGCACGCAGAGTGCTGCTTCCCATGCCCGCGGCAAACCGAGAGCAGGTGCCTCACTTGCGCTTCTGTCTGCCGAGACTTAGAGGCGGACAAGCAGGAAGCTTCCCGCTGTGCGTGCTCCTGCACGCAACCAGCCTCCAAAGGAAGCAGGGCGCTAAGGCGAGCGCTCTGGGCATTCCAGGAGTGATTCTGCCTGCCGAGGAAAGAACGCAGCCTCTTCCCTGCCTCTTAGGCAAAGTCTCCTCTCAGTTTGTTGTTGGACACGCTTCCGTGCTCAGAAGCCACCCTGCATGAGGCAGGATACAGCGGGAAGCATTCTGGGCACGCAGAGTGCTGCTTCGCATGCTCGAGGCAAACCGAGAGCAGGTGCCTCACTTGCGCTTCTGTCTGCCGAGACTTAGAGGCGGACAAGCAGGAAGCTTCCCGCTGTGCGTGCTCCTGCACGCAACCAGCCTCCAAAGGAAGCAGGGCGCTAAGGCGAGCGCTCTGGGCACCCCAGGAGTGATTCTGCCTGCCGAGGAAAGACACGCAGCCACTTCCCTGCCTCTTAGGCAAAGTCTCCTCTCAGTTTGTTGATGGACACGCGTCCGTGCTCAGAAGCCACCCCGCATGAGGCAGGATACAGCGGGAAGCATTCTGGGCACGCAGAGTGCTGCTTCGCATGCCCGCGGCAAACCGAGAGCAGGTGCCTCACTTGCGCTTCTGTCTGCCGAGACTTAGAGGCGGACAAGCAGGAAGCTTCCCGCTGTGCGTGCTCCTGCACGCAACCAGCCTCCAAAGGAAGCAGGGCGCTAAGGCGAGCGCTCTGGGCATTCCAGGAGTGATTCTGCCTGCCGAGGAAAGAACGCAGCCTCTTCCCTGCCTCTTAGGCAAAGTCTCCTCTCAGTTTGTTGTTGGACACGCTTCCGTGCTCAGAAGCCACCCCGCATGAGGCAGGATACAGCGGGAAGCATTCTGGGCACGCAGAGTGCTGCTTCGCATGCTCGAGGCAAACCGAGAGCAGCTGCCTCACTTGCGCTTCTGTCTGCCGATGCTTAGAGACGACCAGCGCGCAGCTTCCCGCTGTGTGTGCTGCTGTACTCAAACAGCCTCCAAAGCAGGGCACTTAGGCAACCATCCCGGGTGCAGCAGGAGTGCATCTGCCTGCCGAGGGAGGACGTGCAGCACATCCCCCGGTCCGCCCTCCACTTCCCTGACTCTTAGGCAAAGCCCGTCCCAGCTTGCTTCTAGGCGTGCCTCCGTGCTCAGAAGCCGCCCCATGGCAGGCAGGACACAGCGGGATGCATTCTGGGCGCGCAGAGTGCTGCTTCCCATGCCCGCGGCAAACCGAGAGCAGGTGCCTCACTTGCGCTTCTGTCTGCCGAGACTTAGAGGCGGACAAGCAGGAAGCTTCCCGCTGTGCGTGCTCCTGCATGCAACCAGCCTCCAAAGGAAGCAGGGCGCTAAGGCGAGCGCTCTGGGCATTCCAGGAGTGATTCTGCCTGCCGAGGAAAGAACGCAGCCTCTTCCCTGCCTCTTAGGCAAAGTCTCCTCTCAGTTTGTTGTTGGACACGCTTCCGTGCTCAGAAGCCACCCCGCATGAGGCAGGATACAGCGGGAAGCATTCTGGGCACGCAGAGTGCTGCTTCGCATGCTCGAGGCAAACCGAGAGCAGGTGCCTCACTCGCGTTTCTGTCTGCAGAGACTTAGAGCTGGCCAGCGCGCAGATTCCCACTCTGCGTGCTGCTGTGCTCAAACAGCCCCAAACAAAGCAGGGCGCTAAGGCAAGAGTACGAAGTGCACCAGGAGTGAATCTGCCTGCCGAGGGAGGACATGCAGCTCATCCCTCGTTCCTCTCGCCTCTTCCCGGACCCTTAGGCAAAGTCTCCTCTCAGTTTGCTTTTAGGCGTGCCTCCATGCTCAGAAGCCACCCCGCATCAGGCAGGATACAGCGGGATGTAGTCTGGGCACGCAGAGTGCTTCTTTCCAGGGCCGGGGCAAAAACGAGAGCAAGCGCCTCACTTGCGCTTCTGTTTGCCGATGCTTAGAGGCGACCAGCGCGCAGCTTCCCGCTGTGTGTGCCGCTGTACTCAAACAGCCTCCAAAGCAGGGCACTTAGGCAACTATCCCGGGTGCAGCAGGAGTGCATCTGCCTGCCGAGGGAGGACGTGCAGCACATCCCCCGGTCCGCCCTCCACTTCCCTGACTCTTAGGCAAAGCCCGTCCCAGCTTGCTTCTAGGCGTGCCTCCGTGCTCAGAAGCCGCCCCTATGGCAGGCAGGACACAGCGGGATGCATTCTGGGCGCGCAGAGTGCTGCTTCGCATGCTCGAGGCAAACCGAGAGCAGGTGCCTCACTTGCGCTTCTGTCTGCCGAGACTTAGAGGCGGACAAGCAGGAAGCTTCCCGCTGTGCGTGCTCCTGCACGCAACCCGCCTCCAAAGGAAGCAGGGCGCTAAGGCGAGCGCTCTGGGCACCCCAGGAGTGATTCTGCCTGCCGAGGAAAGACACGCAGCCTCTTCCCTGCCTCTTAGGCAAAGTCTCCTCTCAGTTTGTTGATGGACACGCGTCCGTGCTCAGAAGCCACCCTGCATGAGGCAGGACACAGCGGGAAGCATTCTGGGCACGCAGAGTGCTGCTTCCCATGCCCGCGGCAAACCGAGAGCAGCTGCCTCACTCGCGTTTCTGTCTGCCGAGACTTAGAGCTGGCCAGCGCGCAGATTCCCACTCTGCGTGCTGCTGTGCTCAAACAGCCCCAAACAAAGCAGGGCGCTAAGGCAAGAGTACGAAGTGCACCAGGAGTGAATCTGCCTGCCGAGGGAGGACATGCAGCTCATCCCTCGTTCCTCTCGCCGCTTCCCGGACCCTTAGGCAAAGTCTCCTCTCAGTTTGCTTTTAGGCGTGCCTCCATGCTCAGAAGCCACCCCGCATCAGGCAGGATACAGCGGGATGTAGTCTGGGCACGCAGAGTGCTTCTTTCCAGGGCCGGGGCAAAAACGAGAGCAAGCGCCTCACTTGCGCTTCTGTTTGCCGATGCTTAGAGGCGACCAGCGCGCAGCTTCCCGCTGTGTGTGCCGCTGTACTCAAACAGCCTCCAAAGCAGGGCACTTAGGCAACCATCCCGGGTGCAGCAGGAGTGCATCTGCCTGCCGAGGGAGGACGTGCAGCACATCCCCCGGTCCGCCCTCCACTTCCCTGACTCTTAGGCAAAGCCCGTCCCAGCTTGCTTCTAGGCGTGCCTCCGTGCTCAGACGCCGCCCCATGGCAGGCAGGACACAGCGGGATGCATTCTGGGCGCGCAGAGTGCTGCTTCCCATGCCCGCGGCAAACCGAGAGCAGGTGCCTCACTTGCGCTTCTGTCTGCCGAGACTTAGAGGTGGACAAGCAGGAAGCTTCCCGCTGTGCGTGCTCCTGCACGCAACCAGCCTCCAAAGGAAGCAGGGCGCTAAGGCGAGCGCTCTGGGCACCCCAGGAGTGATTCTGCCTGCCGAGGAAAGACACGCAGCCACTTCCCTGCCTCTTAGGCAAAGTCTCCTCTCAGTTTGTTGATGGACACGCGTCCGTGCTCAGAAGCCACCCCGCATGAGGCAGGATACAGCGGGAAGCATTCTGGGCACGCAGAGTGCTGCTTCCCATGCCCGCGGCAAACCGAGAGCAGGTGCCTCACTTGCGCTTCTGTCTGCCGAGACTTAGAGGCGGACAAGCAGGAAGCTTCCCGCTGTGCGTGCTCCTGCACGCAACCAGCCTCCAAAGGAAGCAGGGCGCTAAGGCGAGCGCTCTGGGCATTCCAGGAGTGATTCTGCCTGCCGAGGAAAGAACGCAGCCTCTTCCCTGCCTCTTAGGCAAAGTCTCCTCTCAGTTTGTTGTTGGACACGCTTCCGTGCTCAGAAGCCACCCCGCATGAGGCAGGATACAGCGGGAAGCATTCTGGGCACGCAGAGTGCTGCTTCGCATGCTCGAGGCAAACCGAGAGCAGGTGCCTCACTTGCGCTTCTGTCTGCCGATGCTTAGAGACGACCAGCGCGCAGCTTCCCGCTGTGTGTGCTGCTGTACTCAAACAGCCTCCAAAGCAGGGCACTTAGGCAACTATCCCGGGTGCAGCAGGAGTGCATCTGCCTGCCGAGGGAGGACGTGCAGCACATCCCCCGGTCCGCCCTCCACTTCCCTGACTCTTAGGCAAAGCCCGTCCCAGCTTGCTTCTAGGCGTGCCTCCGTGCTCAGAAGCCGCCCCTATGGCAGGCAGGACACAGCGGGATGCATTCTGGGCGCGCAGAGTGCTGCTTCCCATGCTCGCGGCAAACCGAGAGCAGGTGCCTCACTTGCGCTTCTGTCTGCCGAGACTTAGAGGCGGACAAGCAGGAAGCTTCCCGCTGTGCGTGCTCCTGCACGCAACCCGCCTCCAAAGGAAGCAGGGCGCTAAGGCGAGCGCTCTGGGCACCCCAGGAGTGATTCTGCCTGCCGAGGAAAGACACGCAGCCTCTTCCCTGCCTCTTAGGCAAAGTCTCCTCTCAGTTTGTTGTAGGACACGCGTCCGTGCTCAGAAGCCACCCTGCATGAGGCAGGACACAGCGGGAAGCATTCTGGGCACGCAGAGTGCTGCTTCCCATGCCCGCGGCAAACCGAGAGCAGCTGCCTCACTCGCGTTTCTGTCTGCAGAGACTTAGAGCTGGCCAGCGCGCAGATTCCCACTCTGCGTGCTGCTGTGCTCAAACAGCCCCAAACAAAGCAGGGCGCTAAGGCAAGAGTACGAAGTGCACCAGGAGTGAATCTGCCTGCCGAGGGAGGACATGCAGCTCATCCCTCGTTCCTCTCGCCTCTTCCCGGACCCTTAGGCAAAGTCTCCTCTCAGTTTGCTTTTAGGCGTGCCTCCATGCTCAGAAGCCACCCCGCATCAGGCAGGATACAGCGGGATGTAGTCTGGGCACGCAGAGTGCTTCTTTCCAGGGCCGGGGCAAAAACGAGAGCAAGCGCCTCACTTGCGCTTCTGTTTGCCGATGCTTAGAGGCGACCAGCGCGCAGCTTCCCGCTGTGTGTGCCGCTGTACTCAAACAGCCTCCAAAGCAGGGCACTTAGGCAACTATCCCGGGTGCAGCAGGAGTGCATCTGCCTGCCGAGGGAGGACGTGCAGCACATCCCCCGGTCCGCCCTCCACTTCCCTGACTCTTAGGCAAAGCCCGTCCCAGCTTGCTTCTAGGCGTGCCTCCGTGCTCAGAAGCCGCCCCATGGCAGGCAGGACACAGCAGGATGCATTCTGGGCACGCAGAGTGCTGCTTCCCATGCTCGAGGCAAACCGAGAGCAGGTGCCTCACTTGCGCTTCTGTCTGCCGAGACTTAGAGGCGGACAAGCAGGAAGCTTCCCGCTGTGCGTGCTCCTGCACGCAACCAGCCTCCAAAGGAAGCAGGGCGCTAAGGCGAGCGCTCTGGGCATTCCAGGAGTGATTCTGCCTGCCGAGGAAAGAACGCAGCCTCTTCCCTGCCTCTTAGGCAAAGTCTCCTCTCAGTTTGTTGTTGGACACGCTTCCGTGCTCAGAAGCCACCCCGCATGAGGCAGGATACAGCGGGAAGCATTCTGGGCACGCAGAGTGCTGCTTCGCATGCTCGAGGCAAACCGAGAGCAGCTGCCTCACTTGCGCTTCTGTCTGCCGATGCTTAGAGACGACCAGCGCGCAGCTTCCCGCTGTGTGTGCTGCTGTAATCAAACAGCCTCCAAAGCAGGGCACTTAGGCAACTATCCCGGGTGCAGCAGGAGTGCATCTGCCTGCCGAGGGAGGACGTGCAGCACATCCCCCGGTCCGCCCTCCACTTCCCTGACTCTTAGGCAAAGCCCGTCCCAGCTTGCTTCTAGGCGTGCCTCCGTGCTCAGAAGCCGCCCCTATGGCAGGCAGGACACAGCGGGATGCATTCTGGGCGCGCAGAGTGCTGCTTCGCATGCTCGAGGCAAACCGAGAGCAGGTGCCTCACTTGCGCTTCTGTCTGCCGAGACTTAGAGGCGGACAAGCAGGAAGCTTCCCGCTGTGCGTGCTCCTGCACGCAACCCGCCTCCAAAGGAAGCAGGGCGCTAAGGCGAGCGCTCTGGGCACCCCAGGAGTGATTCTGCCTGCCGAGGAAAGACACGCAGCCTCTTCCCTGCCTCTTAGGCAAAGTCTCCTCTCAGTTTGTTGTAGGACACGCGTCCGTGCTCAGAAGCCACCCTGCATGAGGCAGGACACAGCGGGAAGCATTCTGGGCACGCAGAGTGCTGCTTCCCATGCCCGCGGCAAACCGAGAGCAGCTGCCTCACTCGCGTTTCTGTCTGCCGAGACTTAGAGCTGGCCAGCGCGCAGATTCCCACTCTGCGTGCTGCTGTGCTCAAACAGCCCCAAACAAAGCAGGGCGCTAAGGCAAGAGTACGAAGTGCACCAGGAGTGAATCTGCCTGCCGAGGGAGGACATGCAGCTCATCCCTCGTTCCTCTCGCCGCTTCCCGGACCCTTAGGCAAA
This sequence comes from Rhea pennata, assembly GCF_028389875.1. Taxonomy (NCBI): domain Eukaryota; kingdom Metazoa; phylum Chordata; class Aves; order Rheiformes; family Rheidae; genus Rhea; species Rhea pennata. The sequence continues at coordinate 80,526,155 of NC_084663.1, forward strand.
GTCTCCTCTCAGTTTGCTTTTAGGCGTGCCTCCATGCTCAGAAGCCACCCCGCATCAGGCAGGATACAGCGGGATGTAGTCTGGGCACGCAGAGTGCTTCTTTCCAGGGCCGGGGCAAAAACGAGAGCAAGCGCCTCACTTGCGCTTCTGTTTGCCGATGCTTAGAGGCGACCAGCGCGCAGCTTCCCGCTGTGTGTGCCGCTGTACTCAAACAGCCTCCAAAGCAGGGCACTTAGGCAACCATCCCGGGTGCAGCAGGAGTGCATCTGCCTGCCGAGGGAGGACGTGCAGCACATCCCCCGGTCCGCCCTCCACTTCCCTGACTCTTAGGCAAAGCCCGTCCCAGCTTGCTTCTAGGCGTGCCTCCGTGCTCAGACGCCGCCCCATGGCAGGCAGGACACAGCGGGATGCATTCTGGGCGCGCAGAGTGCTGCTTCGCATGCCCGCGGCAAACCGAGAGCAGGTGCCTCACTTGCGCTTCTGTCTGCCGAGACTTAGAGGTGGACAAGCAGGAAGCTTCCCGCTGTGCGTGCTCCTGCACGCAACCAGCCTCCAAAGGAAGCAGGGCGCTAAGGCGAGCGCTCTGGGCACCCCAGGAGTGATTCTGCCTGCCGAGGAAAGACACGCAGCCACTTCCCTGCCTCTTAGGCAAAGTCTCCTCTCAGTTTGTTGATGGACACGCGTCCGTGCTCAGAAGCCACCCCGCATGAGGCAGGATACAGCGGGAAGCATTCTGGGCACGCAGAGTGCTGCTTCCCATGCCCGCGGCAAACCGAGAGCAGGTGCCTCACTTGCGCTTCTGTCTGCCGAGACTTAGAGGCGGACAAGCAGGAAGCTTCCCGCTGTGCGTGCTCCTGCACGCAACCAGCCTCCAAAGGAAGCAGGGCGCTAAGGCGAGCGCTCTGGGCATTCCAGGAGTGATTCTGCCTGCCGAGGAAAGAACGCAGCCTCTTCCCTGCCTCTTAGGCAAAGTCTCCTCTCAGTTTGTTGTTGGACACGCTTCCGTGCTCAGAAGCCACCCCGCATGAGGCAGGATACAGCGGGAAGCATTCTGGGCACGCAGAGTGCTGCTTCGCATGCTCGAGGCAAACCGAGAGCAGGTGCCTCACTTGCGCTTCTGTCTGCCGAGACTTAGAGGCGGACAAGCAGGAAGCTTCCCGCTGTGCGTGCTCCTGCACGCAACCAGCCTCCAAAGGAAGCAGGGCGCTAAGGCGAGCGCTCTGGGCACCCCAGGAGTGATTCTGCCTGCCGAGGAAAGACACGCAGCCACTTCCCTGCCTCTTAGGCAAAGTCTCCTCTCAGTTTGTTGATGGACACGCGTCCGTGCTCAGAAGCCACCCCGCATGAGGCAGGATACAGCGGGAAGCATTCTGGGCACGCAGAGTGCTGCTTCGCATGCCCGCGGCAAACCGAGAGCAGGTGCCTCACTTGCGCTTCTGTCTGCCGAGACTTAGAGGCGGACAAGCAGGAAGCTTCCCGCTGTGCGTGCTCCTGCACGCAACCAGCCTCCAAAGGAAGCAGGGCGCTAAGGCGAGCGCTCTGGGCATTCCAGGAGTGATTCTGCCTGCCGAGGAAAGAACGCAGCCTCTTCCCTGCCTCTTAGGCAAAGTCTCCTCTCAGTTTGTTGTTGGACACGCTTCCGTGCTCAGAAGCCACCCCGCATGAGGCAGGATACAGCGGGAAGCATTCTGGGCACGCAGAGTGCTGCTTCGCATGCTCGAGGCAAACCGAGAGCAGCTGCCTCACTTGCGCTTCTGTCTGCCGATGCTTAGAGACGACCAGCGCGCAGCTTCCCGCTGTGTGTGCTGCTGTACTCAAACAGCCTCCAAAGCAGGGCACTTAGGCAACTATCCCGGGTGCAGCAGGAGTGCATCTGCCTGCCGAGGGAGGACGTGCAGCACATCCCCCGGTCCGCCCTCCACTTCCCTGACTCTTAGGCAAAGCCCGTCCCAGCTTGCTTCTAGGCGTGCCTCCGTGCTCAGAAGCCGCCCCTATGGCAGGCAGGACACAGCGGGATGCATTCTGGGCGCGCAGAGTGCTGCTTCCCATGCTCGAGGCAAACCGAGAGCAGGTGCCTCACTTGCGCTTCTGTCTGCCGAGACTTAGAGGCGGACAAGCAGGAAGCTTCCCGCTGTGCGTGCTCCTGCACGCAACCCGCCTCCAAAGGAAGCAGGGCGCTAAGGCGAGCGCTCTGGGCACCCCAGGAGTGATTCTGCCTGCCGAGGAAAGACACGCAGCCTCTTCCCTGCCTCTTAGGCAAAGTCTCCTCTCAGTTTGTTGTAGGACACGCGTCCGTGCTCAGAAGCCACCCTGCATGAGGCAGGACACAGCGGGAAGCATTCTGGGCACGCAGAGTGCTGCTTCCCATGCCCGCGGCAAACCGAGAGCAGCTGCCTCACTCGCGTTTCTGTCTGCAGAGACTTAGAGCTGGCCAGCGCGCAGATTCCCACTCTGCGTGCTGCTGTGCTCAAACAGCCCCAAACAAAGCAGGGCGCTAAGGCAAGAGTACGAAGTGCACCAGGAGTGAATCTGCCTGCCGAGGGAGGACATGCAGCTCATCCCTCGTTCCTCTCGCCGCTTCCCGGACCCTTAGGCAAAGTCTCCTCTCAGTTTGCTTTTAGGCGTGCCTCCATGCTCAGAAGCCACCCCGCATCAGGCAGGATACAGCGGGATGTAGTCTGGGCACGCAGAGTGCTTCTTTCCAGGGCCGGGGCAAAAACGAGAGCAAGCGCCTCACTTGCGCTTCTGTTTGCCGATGCTTAGAGGCGACCAGCGCGCAGCTTCCCGCTGTGTGTGCCGCTGTACTCAAACAGCCTCCAAAGCAGGGCACTTAGGCAACCATCCCGGGTGCAGCAGGAGTGCATCTGCCTGCCGAGGGAGGACGTGCAGCACATCCCCCGGTCCGCCCTCCACTTCCCTGACTCTTAGGCAAAGCCCGTCCCAGCTTGCTTCTAGGCGTGCCTCCGTGCTCAGAAGCCGCCCCATGGCAGGCAGGACACAGCGGGATGCATTCTGGGCGCGCAGAGTGCTGCTTCCCATGCCCGCGGCAAACCGAGAGCAGGTGCCTCACTTGCGCTTCTGTCTGCCGAGACTTAGAGGCGGACAAGCAGGAAGCTTCCCGCTGTGCGTGCTCCTGCACGCAACCCGCCTCCAAAGGAAGCAGGGCGCTAAGGCGAGCGCTCTGGGCACCCCAGGAGTGATTCTGCCTGCCGAGGAAAGACACGCAGCCACTTCCCTGCCTCTTAGGCAAAGTCTCCTCTCAGTTTGTTGATGGACACGCGTCCGTGCTCAGAAGCCACCCCGCATGAGGCAGGATACAGCGGGAAGCATTCTGGGCACGCAGAGTGCTGCTTCGCATGCTCGAGGCAAACCGAGAGCAGGTGCCTCACTTGCGCTTCTGTCTGCCGATGCTTAGAGACGACCAGCGCGCAGCTTCCCGCTGTGTGTGCTGCTGTACTCAAACAGCCTCCAAAGCAGGGCACTTAGGCAACTATCCCGGGTGCAGCAGGAGTGCATCTGCCTGCCGAGGGAGGACGTGCAGCACATCCCCCGGTCCGCCCTCCACTTCCCTGACTCTTAGGCAAAGCCCGTCCCAGCTTGCTTCTAGGCGTGCCTCCGTGCTCAGAAGCCGCCCCTATGGCAGGCAGGACACAGCGGGATGCATTCTGGGCGCGCAGAGTGCTGCTTCGCATGCTCGAGGCAAACCGAGAGCAGGTGCCTCACTTGCGCTTCTGTCTGCCGAGACTTAGAGGCGGACAAGCAGGAAGCTTCCCGCTGTGCGTGCTCCTGCACGCAACCCGCCTCCAAAGGAAGCAGGGCGCTAAGGCGAGCGCTCTGGGCACCCCAGGAGTGATTCTGCCTGCCGAGGAAAGACACGCAGCCTCTTCCCTGCCTCTTAGGCAAAGTCTCCTCTCAGTTTGTTGTTGGACACGCGTCCGTGCTCAGAAGCCACCCTGCATGAGGCAGGACACAGCGGGAAGCATTCTGGGCACGCAGAGTGCTGCTTCCCATGCCCGCGGCAAACCGAGAGCAGCTGCCTCACTCGCGTTTCTGTCTGCCGAGACTTAGAGCTGGCCAGCGCGCAGATTCCCACTCTGCGTGCTGCTGTGCTCAAACAGCCCCAAACAAAGCAGGGCGCTAAGGCAAGAGTACGAAGTGCACCAGGAGTGAATCTGCCTGCCGAGGGAGGACATGCAGCTCATCCCTCGTTCCTCTCGCCGCTTCCCGGACCCTTAGGCAAAGTCTCCTCTCAGTTTGCTTTTAGGCGTGCCTCCATGCTCAGAAGCCACCCCGCATCAGGCAGGATACAGCGGGATGTAGTCTGGGCACGCAGAGTGCTTCTTTCCAGGGCCGGGGCAAAAACGAGAGCAAGCGCCTCACTTGCGCTTCTGTTTGCCGATGCTTAGAGGCGACCAGCGCGCAGCTTCCCGCTGTGTGTGCCGCTGTACTCAAACAGCCTCCAAAGCAGGGCACTTAGGCAACCATCCCGGGTGCAGCAGGAGTGCATCTGCCTGCCGAGGGAGGACGTGCAGCACATCCCCCGGTCCGCCCTCCACTTCCCTGACTCTTAGGCAAAGCCCGTCCCAGCTTGCTTCTAGGCGTGCCTCCGTGCTCAGAAGCCGCCCCATGGCAGGCAGGACACAGCGGGATGCATTCTGGGCGCGCAGAGTGCTGCTTCCCATGCCCGCGGCAAACCGAGAGCAGGTGCCTCACTTGCGCTTCTGTCTGCCGAGACTTAGAGGCGGACAAGCAGGAAGCTTCCCGCTGTGCGTGCTCCTGCACGCAACCCGCCTCCAAAGGAAGCAGGGCGCTAAGGCGAGCGCTCTGGGCACCCCAGGAGTGATTCTGCCTGCCGAGGAAAGACACGCAGCCTCTTCCCTGCCTCTTAGGCAAAGTCTCCTCTCAGTTTGTTGTTGGACACGCGTCCGTGCTCAGAAGCCACCCTGCATGAGGCAGGACACAGCGGGAAGCATTCTGGGCACGCAGAGTGCTGCTTCCCATGCCCGCGGCAAACCGAGAGCAGCTGCCTCACTCGCGTTTCTGTCTGCCGAGACTTAGAGCTGGCCAGCGCGCAGATTCCCACTCTGCGTGCTGCTGTGCTCAAACAGCCCCAAACAAAGCAGGGCGCTAAGGCAAGAGTACGAAGTGCACCAGGAGTGAATCTGCCTGCCGAGGGAGGACATGCAGCTCATCCCTCGTTCCTCTCGCCGCTTCCCGGACCCTTAGGCAAAGTCTCCTCTCAGTTTGCTTTTAGGCGTGCCTCCATGCTCAGAAGCCACCCCGCATCAGGCAGGATACAGCGGGATGTAGTCTGGGCACGCAGAGTGCTTCTTTCCAGGGCCGGGGCAAAAACGAGAGCAAGCGCCTCACTTGCGCTTCTGTTTGCCGATGCTTAGAGGCGACCAGCGCGCAGCTTCCCGCTGTGTGTGCCGCTGTACTCAAACAGCCTCCAAAGCAGGGCACTTAGGCAACCATCCCGGGTGCAGCAGGAGTGCATCTGCCTGCCGAGGGAGGACGTGCAGCACATCCCCCGGTCCGCCCTCCACTTCCCTGACTCTTAGGCAAAGCCCGTCCCAGCTTGCTTCTAGGCGTGCCTCCGTGCTCAGAAGCCGCCCCATGGCAGGCAGGACACAGCGGGATGCATTCTGGGCGCGCAGAGTGCTGCTTCGCATGCTCGAGGCAAACCGAGAGCAGGTGCCTCACTTGCGCTTCTGTCTGCAAAGACTTAGAGGCGGACAAGCAGGAAGCTTCCCGCTGTGCGTGCTCCTGCACGCAACCAGCCTCCAAAGGAAGCAGGGCGCTAAGGCGAGCGCTCTGGGCACCCCAGGAGTGATTCTGCCTGCCGAGGAAAGACACGCAGCCTCTTCCCTGCCTCTTAGGCAAAGTCTCCTCTCAGTTTGTTGATGGACACGAGTCCGTGCTCAGAAGCCACCCTGCATGAGGCAGGATACAGCGGGAAGCATTCTGGGCACGCAGAGTGCTGCTTCGCATGCCCGCGGCAAACCGAGAGCAGGTGCCTCACTTGCGCTTCTGTCTGCCGAGACTTAGAGGCGGACAAGCAGGAAGCTTCCCGCTGTGCGTGCTCCTGCACGCAACCAGCCTCCAAAGGAAGCAGGGCGCTAAGGCGAGCGCTCTGGGCACCCCAGGAGTGATTCTGCCTGCCGAGGAAAGACACGCAGCCTCTTCCCTGCCTCTTAGGCAAAGTCTCCTCTCAGTTTGTTGTTGGACACGCGTCCGTGCTCAGAAGCCACCCTGCATGAGGCAGGACACAGCGGGAAGCATTCTGGGCACGCAGAGTGCTGCTTCCCATGCCCGCGGCAAACCGAGAGCAGCTGCCTCACTCGCGTTTCTGTCTGCAGAGACTTAGAGCTGGCCAGCGCGCAGATTCCCACTCTGCGTGCTGCTGTGCTCAAACAGCCCCAAACAAAGCAGGGCGCTAAGGCAAGAGTACGAAGTGCACCAGGAGTGAATCTGCCTGCCGAGGGAGGACATGCAGCTCATCCCTCGTTCCTCTCGCCGCTTCCCGGACCCTTAGGCAAAGTCTCCTCTCAGTTTGCTTTTAGGCGTGCCTCCATGCTCAGAAGCCACCCCGCATCAGGCAGGATACAGCGGGATGTAGTCTGGGCACGCAGAGTGCTTCTTTCCAGGGCCGGGGCAAAAACGAGAGCAAGCGCCTCACTTGCGCTTCTGTTTGCCGATGCTTAGAGGCGACCAGCGCGCAGCTTCCCGCTGTGTGTGCCGCTGTACTCAAACAGCCTCCAAAGCAGGGCACTTAGGCAACCATCCCGGGTGCAGCAGGAGTGCATCTGCCTGCCGAGGGAGGACGTGCAGCACATCCCCCGGTCCGCCCTCCACTTCCCTGACTCTTAGGCAAAGCCCGTCCCAGCTTGCTTCTAGGCGTGCCTCCGTGCTCAGAAGCCGCCCCATGGCAGGCAGGACACAGCGGGATGCATTCTGGGCGCGCAGAGTGCTGCTTCCCATGCTCGAGGCAAACCGAGAGCAGGTGCCTCACTTGCGCTTCTGTCTGCCGAGACTTAGAGGCGGACAAGCAGGAAGCTTCCCGCTGTGCGTGCTCCTGCACGCAACCAGCCTCCAAAGGAAGCAGGGCGCTAAGGCGAGCGCTCTGGGCATTCCAGGAGTGATTCTGCCTGCCGAGGAAAGAACGCAGCCTCTTCCCTGCCTCTTAGGCAAAGTCTCCTCTCAGTTTGTTGTTGGACACGCTTCCGTGCTCAGAAGCCACCCCGCATGAGGCAGGATACAGCGGGAAGCATTCTGGGCACGCAGAGTGCTGCTTCGCATGCTCGAGGCAAACCGAGAGCAGCTGCCTCACTTGCGCTTCTGTCTGCCGATGCTTAGAGACGACCAGCGCGCAGCTTCCCGCTGTGTGTGCTGCTGTACTCAAACAGCCTCCAAAGCAGGGCACTTAGGCAACTATCCCGGGTGCAGCAGGAGTGCATCTGCCTGCCGAGGGAGGACGTGCAGCACATCCCCCGGTCCGCCCTCCACTTCCCTGACTCTTAGGCAAAGCCCGTCCCAGCTTGCTTCTAGGCGTGCCTCCGTGCTCAGAAGCCGCCCCTATGGCAGGCAGGACACAGCGGGATGCATTCTGGGCGCGCAGAGTGCTGCTTCCCATGCCCAGGGCAAACCGAGAGCAGGTGCCTCACTTGCGCTTCTGTCTGCCGAGACTTAGAGGCGGACAAGCAGGAAGCTTCCCGCTGTGCGTGCTCCTGCACGCAACCCGCCTCCAAAGGAAGCAGGGCGCTAAGGCGAGCGCTCTGGGCACCCCAGGAGTGATTCTGCCTGCCGAGGAAAGACACGCAGCCTCTTCCCTGCCTCTTAGGCAAAGTCTCCTCTCAGTTTGTTGTTGGACACGCGTCCGTGCTCAGAAGCCACCCTGCATGAGGCAGGACACAGCGGGAAGCATTCTGGGCACGCAGAGTGCTGCTTCCCATGCCCGCGGCAAACCGAGAGCAGCTGCCTCACTCGCGTTTCTGTCTGCAGAGACTTAGAGCTGGCCAGCGCGCAGATTCCCACTCTGCGTGCTGCTGTGCTCAAACAGCCCCAAACAAAGCAGGGCGCTAAGGCAAGAGTACGAAGTGCACCAGGAGTGAATCTGCCTGCCGAGGGAGGACATGCAGCTCATCCCTCGTTCCTCTCGCCGCTTCCCGGACCCTTAGGCAAAGTCTCCTCTCAGTTTGCTTTTAGGCGTGCCTCCATGCTCAGAAGCCACCCCGCATCAGGCAGGATACAGCGGGATGTAGTCTGGGCACGCAGAGTGCTTCTTTCCAGGGCAGGGGCAAAAACGAGAGCAAGCGCCTCACTTGCGCTTCTGTTTGCCGATGCTTAGAGGCGACCAGCGCGCAGCTTCCCGCTGTGTGTGCTGCTGTACTCAAACAGCCTCCAAAGCAGGGCACTTAGGCAACTATCCCGGGTGCAGCAGGAGTGCATCTGCCTGCCGAGGGAGGACGTGCAGCACATCCCCCGGTCCGCCCTCCACTTCCCTGACTCTTAGGCAAAGCCCGTCCCAGCTTGCTTCTAGGCGTGCCTCCGTGCTCAGACGCCGCCCCATGGCAGGCAGGACACAGCGGGATGCATTCTGGGCGCGCAGAGTGCTGCTTCCCATGCCCGCGGCAAACCGAGAGCAGGTGCCTCACTTGCGCTTCTGTCTGCCGAGACTTAGAGGCGGACAAGCAGGAAGCTTCCCGCTGTGCGTGCTCCTGCACGCAACCAGCCTCCAAAGGAAGCAGGGCGCTAAGGCGAGCGCTCTGGGCACCCCAGGAGTGATTCTGCCTGCCGAGGAAAGACACGCAGCCTCTTCCCTGCCTCTTAGGCAAAGTCTCCTCTCAGTTTGTTGATGGACACGCGTCCGTGCTCAGAAGCCACCCCGCATGAGGCAGGATACAGCGGGAAGCATTCTGGGCACGCAGAGTGCTGCTTCGCATGCTCGAGGCAAACCGAGAGCAGCTGCCTCACTTGCGCTTCTGTCTGCCGATGCTTAGAGACGACCAGCGCGCAGCTTCCCGCTGTGTGTGCTGCTGTACTCAAACAGCCTCCAAAGCAGGGCACTTAGGCAACTATCCCGGGTGCAGCAGGAGTGCATCTGCCTGCCGAGGGAGGACGTGCAGCACATCCCCCGGTCCGCCCTCCACTTCCCTGACTCTTAGGCAAAGCCCGTCCCAGCTTGCTTCTAGGCGTGCCTCCGTGCTCAGAAGCCGCCCCTATGGCAGGCAGGACACAGCGGGATGCATTCTGGGCGCGCAGAGTGCTGCTTCGCATGCTCGAGGCAAACCGAGAGCAGGTGCCTCACTTGCGCTTCTGTCTGCCGAGACTTAGAGGCGGACAAGCAGGAAGCTTCCCGCTGTGCGTGCTCCTGCACGCAACCCGCCTCCAAAGGAAGCAGGGCGCTAAGGCGAGCGCTCTGGGCACCCCAGGAGTGATTCTGCCTGCCGAGGAAAGACACGCAGCCTCTTCCCTGCCTCTTAGGCAAAGTCTCCTCTCAGTTTGTTGTAGGACACGCGTCCGTGCTCAGAAGCCACCCTGCATGAGGCAGGACACAGCGGGAAGCATTCTGGGCACGCAGAGTGCTGCTTCCCATGCCCGCGGCAAACCGAGAGCAGCTGCCTCACTCGCGTTTCTGTCTGCCGAGACTTAGAGCTGGCCAGCGCGCAGATTCCCACTCTGCGTGCTGCTGTGCTCAAACAGCCCCAAACAAAGCAGGGCGCTAAGGCAAGAGTACGAAGTGCACCAGGAGTGAATCTGCCTGCCGAGGGAGGACATGCAGCTCATCCCTCGTTCCTCTCGCCGCTTCCCGGACCCTTAGGCAAAGTCTCCTCTCAGTTTGCTTTTAGGCGTGCCTCCATGCTCAGAAGCCACCCCGCATCAGGCAGGATACAGCGGGATGTAGTCTGGGCACGCAGAGTGCTTCTTTCCAGGGCCGGGGCAAAAACGAGAGCAAGCGCCTCACTTGCGCTTCTGTTTGCCGATGCTTAGAGGCGACCAGCGCGCAGCTTCCCGCTGTGTGTGCCGCTGTACTCAAACAGCCTCCAAAGCAGGGCACTTAGGCAACCATCCCGGGTGCAGCAGGAGTGCATCTGCCTGCCGAGGGAGGACGTGCAGCACATCCCCCGGTCCGCCCTCCACTTCCCTGACTCTTAGGCAAAGCCCGTCCCAGCTTGCTTCTAGGCGTGCCTCCGTGCTCAGAAGCCGCCCCATGGCAGGCAGGACACAGCGGGATGCATTCTGGGCGCGCAGAGTGCTGCTTCCCATGCCCGCGGCAAACCGAGAGCAGGTGCCTCACTTGCGCTTCTGTCTGCCGAGACTTAGAGGCGGACAAGCAGGAAGCTTCCCGCTGTGCGTGCTCCTGCACGCAACCAGCCTCCAAAGGAAGCAGGGCGCTAAGGCGAGCGCTCTGGGCACCCCAGGAGTGATTCTGCCTGCCGAGGAAAGACACGCAGCCACTTCCCTGACTCTTAGGCAAAGTCTCCTCTCAGTTTGTTGATGGACACGCGTCCGTGCTCAGAAGCCACCCCGCATGAGGCAGGATACAGCGGGAAGCATTCTGGGCACGCAGAGTGCTGCTTCGCATGCTCGAGGCAAACCGAGAGCAGGTGCCTCACTTGCGCTTCTGTCTGCCGATGCTTAGAGACGACCAGCGCGCAGCTTCCCGCTGTGTGTGCTGCTGTACTCAAACAGCCTCCAAAGCAGGGCACTTAGGCAACTATCCCGGGTGCAGCAGGAGTGCATCTGCCTGCCGAGGGAGGACGTGCAGCACATCCCCCGGTCCGCCCTCCACTTCCCTGACTCTTAGGCAAAGCCCGTCCCAGCTTGCTTCTAGGCGTGCCTCCGTGCTCAGAAGCCGCCCCTATGGCAGGCAGGACACAGCGGGATGCATTCTGGGCGCGCAGAGTGCTGCTTCGCATGCTCGAGGCAAACCGAGAGCAGGTGCCTCACTTGCGCTTCTGTCTGCCGAGACTTAGAGGCGGACAAGCAGGAAGCTTCCCGCTGTGCGTGCTCCTGCACGCAACCCGCCTCCAAAGGAAGCAGGGCGCTAAGGCGAGCGCTCTGGGCACCCCAGGAGTGATTCTGCCTGCCGAGGAAAGACACGCAGCCTCTTCCCTGCCTCTTAGGCAAAGTCTCCTCTCAGTTTGTTGTTGGACACGCGTCCGTGCTCAGAAGCCACCCCGCATGAGGCAGGACACAGCGGGAAGCATTCTGGGCACGCAGAGTGCTGCTTCCCATGCCCGCGGCAAACCGAGAGCAGCTGCCTCACTCGCGTTTCTGTCTGCCGAGACTTAGAGCTGGCCAGCGCGCAGATTCCCACTCTGCGTGCTGCTGTGCTCAAACAGCCCCAAACAAAGCAGGGCGCTAAGGCAAGAGTACGAAGTGCACCAGGAGTGAATCTGCCTGCCGAGGGAGGACATGCAGCTCATCCCTCGTTCCTCTCGCCGCTTCCCGGACCCTTAGGCAAAGTCTCCTCTCAGTTTGCTTTTAGGCGTGCCTCCATGCTCAGAAGCCACCCCGCATCAGGCAGGATACAGCGGGATGTAGTCTGGGCACGCAGAGTGCTTCTTTCCAGGGCCGGGGCAAAAACGAGAGCAAGCGCCTCACTTGCGCTTCTGTTTGCCGATGCTTAGAGGCGACCAGCGCGCAGCTTCCCGCTGTGTGTGCCGCTGTACTCAAACAGCCTCCAAAGCAGGGCACTTAGGCAACCATCCCGGGTGCAGCAGGAGTGCATCTGCCTGCCGAGGGAGGACGTGCAGCACATCCCCCGGTCCGCCCTCCACTTCCCTGACTCTTAGGCAAAGCCCGTCCCAGCTTGCTTCTAGGCGTGCCTCCGTGCTCAGAAGCCGCCCCATGGCAGGCAGGACACAGCGGGATGCATTCTGGGCGCGCAGAGTGCTGCTTCGCATGCTCGAGGCAAACCGAGAGCAGGTGCCTCACTTGCGCTTCTGTCTGCCGAGACTTAGAGGCGGACAAGCAGGAAGCTTCCCGCTGTGCGTGCTCCTGCACGCAACCAGCCTCCAAAGGAAGCAGGGCGCTAAGGCGAGCGCTCTGGGCACCCCAGGAGTGATTCTGCCTGCCGAGGAAAGACACGCAGCCACTTCCCTGCCTCTTAGGCAAAGTCTCCTCTCAGTTTGTTGATGGACACGCGTCCGTGCTCAGAAGCCACCCTGCATGAGGCAGGATACAGCGGGAAGCATTCTGGGCACGCAGAGTGCTGCTTCGCATGCCCGCGGCAAACCGAGAGCAGGTGCCTCACTTGCGCTTCTGTCTGCCGAGACTTAGAGGCGGACAAGCAGGAAGCTTCCCGCTGTGCGTGCTCCTGCACGCAACCAGCCTCCAAAGGAAGCAGGGCGCTAAGGCGAGCGCTCTGGGCATTCCAGGAGTGATTCTGCCTGCCGAGGAAAGAACGCAGCCTCTTCCCTGCCTCTTAGGCAAAGTCTCCTCTCAGTTTGTTGTAGGACACGCGTCCGTGCTCAGAAGCCACCCTGCATGAGGCAGGACACAGCGGGAAGCATTCTGGGCACGCAGAGTGCTGCTTCCCATGCCCGCGGCAAACCGAGAGCAGCTGCCTCACTCGCGTTTCTGTCTGCAGAGACTTAGAGCTGGCCAGCGCGCAGATTCCCACTCTGCGTGCTGCTGTGCTCAAACAGCCCCAAACAAAGCAGGGCGCTAAGGCAAGAGTACGAAGTGCACCAGGAGTGAATCTGCCTGCCGAGGGAGGACATGCAGCTCATCCCTCGTTCCTCTCGCCGCTTCCCGGACCCTTAGGCAAAGTCTCCTCTCAGTTTGCTTTTAGGCGTGCCTCCATGCTCAGAAGCCACCCCGCATCAGGCAGGATACAGCGGGATGTAGTCTGGGCACGCAGAGTGCTTCTTTCCAGGGCCGGGGCAAAAACGAGAGCAAGCGCCTCACTTGCGCTTCTGTTTGCCGATGCTTAGAGGCGACCAGCGCGCAGCTTCCCGCTGTGTGTGCCGCTGTACTCAAACAGCCTCCAAAGCAGGGCACTTAGGCAACCATCCCGGGTGCAGCAGGAGTGCATCTGCCTGCCGAGGGAGGACGTGCAGCACATCCCCCGGTCCGCCCTCCACTTCCCTGACTCTTAGGCAAAGCCCGTCCCAGCTTGCTTCTAGGCGTGCCTCCGTGCTCAGAAGCCGCCCCATGGCAGGCAGGACACAGCGGGATGCATTCTGGGCGCGCAGAGTGCTGCTTCCCATGCCCGCGGCAAACCGAGAGCAGGTGCCTCACTTGCGCTTCTGTCTGCCGAGACTTAGAGGCGGACAAGCAGGAAGCTTCCCGCTGTGCGTGCTCCTGCACGCAACCAGCCTCCAAAGGAAGCAGGGCGCTAAGGCGAGCGCTCTGGGCACCCCAGGAGTGATTCTGCCTGCCGAGGAAAGACACGCAGCCACTTCCCTGCCTCTTAGGCAAAGTCTCCTCTCAGTTTGTTGATGGACACGCGTCCGTGCTCAGAAGCCACCCCGCATGAGGCAGGATACAGCGGGAAGCATTCTGGGCACGCAGAGTGCTGCTTCGCATGCTCGAGGCAAACCGAGAGCAGGTGCCTCACTTGCGCTTCTGTCTGCCGATGCTTAGAGACGACCAGCGCGCAGCTTCCCGCTGTGTGTGCTGCTGTACTCAAACAGCCTCCAAAGCAGGGCACTTAGGCAACTATCCCGGGTGCAGCAGGAGTGCATCTGCCTGCCGAGGGAGGACGTGCAGCACATCCCCCGGTCCGCCCTCCACTTCCCTGACTCTTAGGCAAAGCCCGTCCCAGCTTGCTTCTAGGCGTGCCTCCGTGCTCAGAAGCCGCCCCATGGCAGGCAGGACACAGCGGGATGCATTCTGGGCGCGCAGAGTGCTGCTTCGCATGCTCGAGGCAAACCGAGAGCAGGTGCCTCACTTGCGCTTCTGTCTGCCGAGACTTAGAGGCGGACAAGCAGGAAGCTTCCCGCTGTGCGTGCTCCTGCACGCAACCCGCCTCCAAAGGAAGCAGGGCGCTAAGGCGAGCGCTCTGGGCACCCCAGGAGTGATTCTGCCTGCCGAGGAAAGACACGCAGCCTCTTCCCTGCCTCTTAGGCAAAGTCTCCTCTCAGTTTGTTGTTGGACACGCGTCCGTGCTCAGAAGCCACCCTGCATGAGGCAGGACACAGCGGGAAGCATTCTGGGCACGCAGAGTGCTGCTTCCCATGCCCGCGGCAAACCGAGAGCAGCTGCCTCACTCGCGTTTCTGTCTGCCGAGACTTAGAGCTGGCCAGCGCGCAGATTCCCACTCTGCGTGCTGCTGTGCTCAAACAGCCCCAAACAAAGCAGGGCGCTAAGGCAAGAGTACGAAGTGCACCAGGAGTGAATCTGCCTGCCGAGGGAGGACATGCAGCTCATCCCTCGTTCCTCTCGCCGCTTCCCGGACCCTTAGGCAAAGTCTCCTCTCAGTTTGCTTTTAGGCGTGCCTCCATGCTCAGAAGCCACCCCGCATCAGGCAGGATACAGCGGGATGTAGTCTGGGCACGCAGAGTGCTTCTTTCCAGGGCCGGGGCAAAAACGAGAGCAAGCGCCTCACTTGCGCTTCTGTTTGCCGATGCTTAGAGGCGACCAGCGCGCAGCTTCCCGCTGTGTGTGCCGCTGTACTCAAACAGCCTCCAAAGCAGGGCACTTAGGCAACCATCCCGGGTGCAGCAGGAGTGCATCTGCCTGCCGAGGGAGGACGTGCAGCACATCCCCCGGTCCGCCCTCCACTTCCCTGACTCTTAGGCAAAGCCCGTCCCAGCTTGCTTCTAGGCGTGCCTCCGTGCTCAGAAGCCGCCCCATGGCAGGCAGGACACAGCGGGATGCATTCTGGGCGCGCAGAGTGCTGCTTCCCATGCCCGCGGCAAACCGAGAGCAGGTGCCTCACTTGCGCTTCTGTCTGCCGAGACTTAGAGGCGGACAAGCAGGAAGCTTCCCGCTGTGCGTGCTCCTGCACGCAACCAGCCTCCAAAGGAAGCAGGGCGCTAAGGCGAGCGCTCTGGGCACCCCAGGAGTGATTCTGCCTGCCGAGGAAAGACACGCAGCCACTTCCCTGACTCTTAGGCAAAGTCTCCTCTCAGTTTGTTGATGGACACGCGTCCGTGCTCAGAAGCCACCCCGCATGAGGCAGGATACAGCGGGAAGCATTCTGGGCACGCAGAGTGCTGCTTCGCATGCTCGAGGCAAACCGAGAGCAGGTGCCTCACTTGCGCTTCTGTCTGCCGATGCTTAGAGACGACCAGCGCGCAGCTTCCCGCTGTGTGTGCTGCTGTACTCAAACAGCCTCCAAAGCAGGGCACTTAGGCAACTATCCCGGGTGCAGCAGGAGTGCATCTGCCTGCCGAGGGAGGACGTGCAGCACATCCCCCGGTCCGCCCTCCACTTCCCTGACTCTTAGGCAAAGCCCGTCCCAGCTTGCTTCTAGGCGTGCCTCCGTGCTCAGAAGCCGCCCCTATGGCAGGCAGGACACAGCGGGATGCATTCTGGGCGCGCAGAGTGCTGCTTCGCATGCTCGAGGCAAACCGAGAGCAGGTGCCTCACTTGCGCTTCTGTCTGCCGAGACTTAGAGGCGGACAAGCAGGAAGCTTCCCGCTGTGCGTGCTCCTGCACGCAACCCGCCTCCAAAGGAAGCAGGGCGCTAAGGCGAGCGCTCTGGGCACCCCAGGAGTGATTCTGCCTGCCGAGGAAAGACACGCAGCCTCTTCCCTGCCTCTTAGGCAAAGTCTCCTCTCAGTTTGTTGTTGGACACGCGTCCGTGCTCAGAAGCCACCCCGCATGAGGCAGGACACAGCGGGAAGCATTCTGGGCACGCAGAGTGCTGCTTCCCATGCCCGCGGCAAACCGAGAGCAGCTGCCTCACTCGCGTTTCTGTCTGCCGAGACTTAGAGCTGGCCAGCGCGCAGATTCCCACTCTGCGTGCTGCTGTGCTCAAACAGCCCCAAACAAAGCAGGGCGCTAAGGCAAGAGTACGAAGTGCACCAGGAGTGAATCTGCCTGCCGAGGGAGGACATGCAGCTCATCCCTCGTTCCTCTCGCCGCTTCCCGGACCCTTAGGCAAAGTCTCCTCTCAGTTTGCTTTTAGGCGTGCCTCCATGCTCAGAAGCCACCCCGCATCAGGCAGGATACAGCGGGATGTAGTCTGGGCACGCAGAGTGCTTCTTTCCAGGGCCGGGGCAAAAACGAGAGCAAGCGCCTCACTTGCGCTTCTGTTTGCCGATGCTTAGAGGCGACCAGCGCGCAGCTTCCCGCTGTGTGTGCCGCTGTACTCAAACAGCCTCCAAAGCAGGGCACTTAGGCAACCATCCCGGGTGCAGCAGGAGTGCATCTGCCTGCCGAGGGAGGACGTGCAGCACATCCCCCGGTCCGCCCTCCACTTCCCTGACTCTTAGGCAAAGCCCGTCCCAGCTTGCTTCTAGGCGTGCCTCCGTGCTCAGAAGCCGCCCCATGGCAGGCAGGACACAGCGGGATGCATTCTGGGCGCGCAGAGTGCTGCTTCGCATGCTCGAGGCAAACCGAGAGCAGGTGCCTCACTTGCGCTTCTGTCTGCCGAGACTTAGAGGCGGACAAGCAGGAAGCTTCCCGCTGTGCGTGCTCCTGCACGCAACCAGCCTCCAAAGGAAGCAGGGCGCTAAGGCGAGCGCTCTGGGCACCCCAGGAGTGATTCTGCCTGCCGAGGAAAGACACGCAGCCACTTCCCTGCCTCTTAGGCAAAGTCTCCTCTCAGTTTGTTGATGGACACGCGTCCGTGCTCAGAAGCCACCCTGCATGAGGCAGGATACAGCGGGAAGCATTCTGGGCACGCAGAGTGCTGCTTCGCATGCCCGCGGCAAACCGAGAGCAGGTGCCTCACTTGCGCTTCTGTCTGCCGAGACTTAGAGGCGGACAAGCAGGAAGCTTCCCGCTGTGCGTGCTCCTGCACGCAACCAGCCTCCAAAGGAAGCAGGGCGCTAAGGCGAGCGCTCTGGGCATTCCAGGAGTGATTCTGCCTGCCGAGGAAAGAACGCAGCCTCTTCCCTGCCTCTTAGGCAAAGTCTCCTCTCAGTTTGTTGTAGGACACGCGTCCGTGCTCAGAAGCCACCCTGCATGAGGCAGGACACAGCGGGAAGCATTCTGGGCACGCAGAGTGCTGCTTCCCATGCCCGCGGCAAACCGAGAGCAGCTGCCTCACTCGCGTTTCTGTCTGCAGAGACTTAGAGCTGGCCAGCGCGCAGATTCCCACTCTGCGTGCTGCTGTGCTCAAACAGCCCCAAACAAAGCAGGGCGCTAAGGCAAGAGTACGAAGTGCACCAGGAGTGAATCTGCCTGCCGAGGGAGGACATGCAGCTCATCCCTCGTTCCTCTCGCCGCTTCCCGGACCCTTAGGCAAAGTCTCCTCTCAGTTTGCTTTTAGGCGTGCCTCCATGCTCAGAAGCCACCCCGCATCAGGCAGGATACAGCGGGATGTAGTCTGGGCACGCAGAGTGCTTCTTTCCAGGGCCGGGGCAAAAACGAGAGCAAGCGCCTCACTTGCGCTTCTGTTTGCCGATGCTTAGAGGCGACCAGCGCGCAGCTTCCCGCTGTGTGTGCCGCTGTACTCAAACAGCCTCCAAAGCAGGGCACTTAGGCAACCATCCCGGGTGCAGCAGGAGTGCATCTGCCTGCCGAGGGAGGACGTGCAGCACATCCCCCGGTCCGCCCTCCACTTCCCTGACTCTTAGGCAAAGCCCGTCCCAGCTTGCTTCTAGGCGTGCCTCCGTGCTCAGAAGCCGCCCCATGGCAGGCAGGACACAGCGGGATGCATTCTGGGCGCGCAGAGTGCTGCTTCCCATGCCCGCGGCAAACCGAGAGCAGGTGCCTCACTTGCGCTTCTGTCTGCCGAGACTTAGAGGCGGACAAGCAGGAAGCTTCCCGCTGTGCGTGCTCCTGCACGCAACCAGCCTCCAAAGGAAGCAGGGCGCTAAGGCGAGCGCTCTGGGCACCCCAGGAGTGATTCTGCCTGCCGAGGAAAGACACGCAGCCACTTCCCTGCCTCTTAGGCAAAGTCTCCTCTCAGTTTGTTGATGGACACGCGTCCGTGCTCAGAAGCCACCCCGCATGAGGCAGGATACAGCGGGAAGCATTCTGGGCACGCAGAGTGCTGCTTCGCATGCTCGAGGCAAACCGAGAGCAGGTGCCTCACTTGCGCTTCTGTCTGCCGATGCTTAGAGACGACCAGCGCGCAGCTTCCCGCTGTGTGTGCTGCTGTACTCAAACAGCCTCCAAAGCAGGGCACTTAGGCAACTATCCCGGGTGCAGCAGGAGTGCATCTGCCTGCCGAGGGAGGACGTGCAGCACATCCCCCGGTCCGCCCTCCACTTCCCTGACTCTTAGGCAAAGCCCGTCCCAGCTTGCTTCTAGGCGTGCCTCCGTGCTCAGAAGCCGCCCCATGGCAGGCAGGACACAGCGGGATGCATTCTGGGCGCGCAGAGTGCTGCTTCGCATGCTCGAGGCAAACCGAGAGCAGGTGCCTCACTTGCGCTTCTGTCTGCCGAGACTTAGAGGCGGACAAGCAGGAAGCTTCCCGCTGTGCGTGCTCCTGCACGCAACCCGCCTCCAAAGGAAGCAGGGCGCTAAGGCGAGCGCTCTGGGCACCCCAGGAGTGATTCTGCCTGCCGAGGAAAGACACGCAGCCTCTTCCCTGCCTCTTAGGCAAAGTCTCCTCTCAGTTTGTTGTTGGACACGCGTCCGTGCTCAGAAGCCACCCTGCATGAGGCAGGACACAGCGGGAAGCATTCTGGGCACGCAGAGTGCTGCTTCCCATGCCCGCGGCAAACCGAGAGCAGCTGCCTCACTCGCGTTTCTGTCTGCCGAGACTTAGAGCTGGCCAGCGCGCAGATTCCCACTCTGCGTGCTGCTGTGCTCAAACAGCCCCAAACAAAGCAGGGCGCTAAGGCAAGAGTACGAAGTGCACCAGGAGTGAATCTGCCTGCCGAGGGAGGACATGCAGCTCATCCCTCGTTCCTCTCGCCGCTTCCCGGACCCTTAGGCAAAGTCTCCTCTCAGTTTGCTTTTAGGCGTGCCTCCATGCTCAGAAGCCACCCCGCATCAGGCAGGATACAGCGGGATGTAGTCTGGGCACGCAGAGTGCTTCTTTCCAGGGCCGGGGCAAAAACGAGAGCAAGCGCCTCACTTGCGCTTCTGTTTGCCGATGCTTAGAGGCGACCAGCGCGCAGCTTCCCGCTGTGTGTGCCGCTGTACTCAAACAGCCTCCAAAGCAGGGCACTTAGGCAACCATCCCGGGTGCAGCAGGAGTGCATCTGCCTGCCGAGGGAGGACGTGCAGCACATCCCCCGGTCCGCCCTCCACTTCCCTGACTCTTAGGCAAAGCCCGTCCCAGCTTGCTTCTAGGCGTGCCTCCGTGCTCAGAAGCCGCCCCATGGCAGGCAGGACACAGCGGGATGCATTCTGGGCGCGCAGAGTGCTGCTTCCCATGCCCGCGGCAAACCGAGAGCAGGTGCCTCACTTGCGCTTCTGTCTGCCGAGACTTAGAGGCGGACAAGCAGGAAGCTTCCCGCTGTGCGTGCTCCTGCACGCAACCAGCCTCCAAAGGAAGCAGGGCGCTAAGGCGAGCGCTCTGGGCACCCCAGGAGTGATTCTGCCTGCCGAGGAAAGACACGCAGCCACTTCCCTGCCTCTTAGGCAAAGTCTCCTCTCAGTTTGTTGATGGACACGCGTCCGTGCTCAGAAGCCACCCCGCATGAGGCAGGATACAGCGGGAAGCATTCTGGGCACGCAGAGTGCTGCTTCGCATGCTCGAGGCAAACCGAGAGCAGGTGCCTCACTTGCGCTTCTGTCTGCCGATGCTTAGAGACGACCAGCGCGCAGCTTCCCGCTGTGTGTGCTGCTGTACTCAAACAGCCTCCAAAGCAGGGCACTTAGGCAACTATCCCGGGTGCAGCAGGAGTGCATCTGCCTGCCGAGGGAGGACGTGCAGCACATCCCCCGGTCCGCCCTCCACTTCCCTGACTCTTAGGCAAAGCCCGTCCCAGCTTGCTTCTAGGCGTGCCTCCGTGCTCAGAAGCCGCCCCATGGCAGGCAGGACACAGCGGGATGCATTCTGGGCGCGCAGAGTGCTGCTTCGCATGCTCGAGGCAAACCGAGAGCAGGTGCCTCACTTGCGCTTCTGTCTGCCGAGACTTAGAGGCGGACAAGCAGGAAGCTTCCCGCTGTGCGTGCTCCTGCACGCAACCCGCCTCCAAAGGAAGCAGGGCGCTAAGGCGAGCGCTCTGGGCACCCCAGGAGTGATTCTGCCTGCCGAGGAAAGACACGCAGCCTCTTCCCTGCCTCTTAGGCAAAGTCTCCTCTCAGTTTGTTGTTGGACACGCGTCCGTGCTCAGAAGCCACCCTGCATGAGGCAGGACACAGCGGGAAGCATTCTGGGCACGCAGAGTGCTGCTTCCCATGCCCGCGGCAAACCGAGAGCAGCTGCCTCACTCGCGTTTCTGTCTGCCGAGACTTAGAGCTGGCCAGCGCGCAGATTCCCACTCTGCGTGCTGCTGTGCTCAAACAGCCCCAAACAAAGCAGGGCGCTAAGGCAAGAGTACGAAGTGCACCAGGAGTGAATCTGCCTGCCGAGGGAGGACATGCAGCTCATCCCTCGTTCCTCTCGCCGCTTCCCGGACCCTTAGGCAAAGTCTCCTCTCAGTTTGCTTTTAGGCGTGCCTCCATGCTCAGAAGCCACCCCGCATCAGGCAGGATACAGCGGGATGTAGTCTGGGCACGCAGAGTGCTTCTTTCCAGGGCCGGGGCAAAAACGAGAGCAAGCGCCTCACTTGCGCTTCTGTTTGCCGATGCTTAGAGGCGACCAGCGCGCAGCTTCCCGCTGTGTGTGCCGCTGTACTCAAACAGCCTCCAAAGCAGGGCACTTAGGCAACCATCCCGGGTGCAGCAGGAGTGCATCTGCCTGCCGAGGGAGGACGTGCAGCACATCCCCCGGTCCGCCCTCCACTTCCCTGACTCTTAGGCAAAGCCCGTCCCAGCTTGCTTCTAGGCGTGCCTCCGTGCTCAGAAGCCGCCCCATGGCAGGCAGGACACAGCGGGATGCATTCTGGGCGCGCAGAGTGCTGCTTCCCATGCCCGCGGCAAACCGAGAGCAGGTGCCTCACTTGCGCTTCTGTCTGCCGAGACTTAGAGGCGGACAAGCAGGAAGCTTCCCGCTGTGCGTGCTCCTGCACGCAACCAGCCTCCAAAGGAAGCAGGGCGCTAAGGCGAGCGCTCTGGGCACCCCAGGAGTGATTCTGCCTGCCGAGGAAAGACACGCAGCCACTTCCCTGCCTCTTAGGCAAAGTCTCCTCTCAGTTTGTTGATGGACACGCGTCCGTGCTCAGAAGCCACCCTGCATGAGGCAGGATACAGCGGGAAGCATTCTGGGCACGCAGAGTGCTGCTTCGCATGCCCGCGGCAAACCGAGAGCAGGTGCCTCACTTGCGCTTCTGTCTGCCGAGACTTAGAGGCGGACAAGCAGGAAGCTTCCCGCTGTGCGTGCTCCTGCACGCAACCAGCCTCCAAAGGAAGCAGGGCGCTAAGGCGAGCGCTCTGGGCATTCCAGGAGTGATTCTGCCTGCCGAGGAAAGAACGCAGCCTCTTCCCTGCCTCTTAGGCAAAGTCTCCTCTCAGTTTGTTGTAGGACACGCGTCCGTGCTCAGAAGCCACCCCGCATGAGGCAGGACACAGCGGGAAGCATTCTGGGCACGCAGAGTGCTGCTTCCCATGCCCGCGGCAACCCGAGAGCAGCTGCCTCACTCGCGTTTCTGTCTGCAGAGACTTAGAGCTGGCCAGCGCGCAGATTCCCACTCTGCGTGCTGCTGTGCTCAAACAGCCCCAAACAAAGCAGGGCGCTAAGGCAAGAGTACGAAGTGCACCAGGAGTGAATCTGCCTGCCGAGGGAGGACATGCAGCTCATCCCTCGTTCCTCTCGCCGCTTCCCGGACCCTTAGGCAAAGTCTCCTCTCAGTTTGCTTTTAGGCGTGCCTCCATGCTCAGAAGCCACCCCGCATCAGGCAGGATACAGCGGGATGTAGTCTGGGCACGCAGAGTGCTTCTTTCCAGGGCCGGGGCAAAAACGAGAGCAAGCGCCTCACTTGCGCTTCTGTTTGCCGATGCTTAGAGGCGACCAGCGCGCAGCTTCCCGCTGTGTGTGCCGCTGTACTCAAACAGCCTCCAAAGCAGGGCACTTAGGCAACCATCCCGGGTGCAGCAGGAGTGCATCTGCCTGCCGAGGGAGGACGTGCAGCACATCCCCCGGTCCGCCCTCCACTTCCCTGACTCTTAGGCAAAGCCCGTCCCAGCTTGCTTCTAGGCGTGCCTCCGTGCTCAGAAGCCGCCCCATGGCAGGCAGGACACAGCGGGATGCATTCTGGGCGCGCAGAGTGCTGCTTCCCATGCTCGAGGCAAACCGAGAGCAGGTGCCTCACTTGCGCTTCTGTCTGCCGAGACTTAGAGGCGGACAAGCAGGAAGCTTCCCGCTGTGCGTGCTCCTGCACGCAACCAGCCTCCAAAGGAAGCAGGGCGCTAAGGCGAGCGCTCTGGGCATTCCAGGAGTGATTCTGCCTGCCGAGGAAAGAACGCAGCCTCTTCCCTGCCTCTTAGGCAAAGTCTCCTCTCAGTTTGTTGTTGGACACGCTTCCGTGCTCAGAAGCCACCCCGCATGAGGCAGGATACAGCGGGAAGCATTCTGGGCACGCAGAGTGCTGCTTCGCATGCTCGAGGCAAACCGAGAGCAGGTGCCTCACTTGCGCTTCTGTCTGCCGATGCTTAGAGACGACCAGCGCGCAGCTTCCCGCTGTGTGTGCTGCTGTACTCAAACAGCCTCCAAAGCAGGGCACTTAGGCAACTATCCCGGGTGCAGCAGGAGTGCATCTGCCTGCCGAGGGAGGACGTGCAGCACATCCCCGGTCCGCCCTCCACTTCCCTGACTCTTAGGCAAAGCCCGTCCCAGCTTGCTTCTAGGCGTGCCTCCGTGCTCAGAAGCCGCCCCTATGGCAGGCAGGACACAGCGGGATGCATTCTGGGCGCGCAGAGTGCTGCTTCGCATGCTCGAGGCAAACCGAGAGCAGGTGCCTCACTTGCGCTTCTGTCTGCCGAGACTTAGAGGCGGACAAGCAGGAAGCTTCCCGCTGTGCGTGCTCCTGCACGCAACCCGCCTCCAAAGGAAGCAGGGCGCTAAGGCGAGCGCTCTGGGCACCCCAGGAGTGATTCTGCCTGCCGAGGAAAGACACGCAGCCACTTCCCTGCCTCTTAGGCAAAGTCTCCTCTCAGTTTGTTGTTGGACACGCGTCCGTGCTCAGAAGCCACCCTGCATGAGGCAGGATACAGCGGGAAGCATTCTGGGCACGCAGAGTGCTGCTTCGCATGCCCGCGGCAAACCGAGAGCAGGTGCCTCACTTGCGCTTCTGTCTGCCGAGACTTAGAGGCGGACAAGCAGGAAGCTTCCCGCTGTGCGTGCTCCTGCACGCAACCAGCCTCCAAAGGAAGCAGGGCGCTAAGGCGAGCGCTCTGGGCATTCCAGGAGTGATTCTGCCTGCCGAGGAAAGAACGCAGCCTCTTCCCTGCCTCTTAGGCAAAGTCTCCTCTCAGTTTGTTGTAGGACACGCGTCCGTGCTCAGAAGCCACCCTGCATGAGGCAGGACACAGCGGGAAGCATTCTGGGCACGCAGAGTGCTGCTTCCCATGCCCGCGGCAAACCGAGAGCAGCTGCCTCACTCGCGTTTCTGTCTGCAGAGACTTAGAGCTGGCCAGCGCGCAGATTCCCACTCTGCGTGCTGCTGTGCTCAAACAGCCCCAAACAAAGCAGGGCGCTAAGGCAAGAGTACGAAGTGCACCAGGAGTGAATCTGCCTGCCGAGGGAGGACATGCAGCTCATCCCTCGTTCCTCTCGCCGCTTCCCGGACCCTTAGGCAAAGTCTCCTCTCAGTTTGCTTTTAGGCGTGCCTCCATGCTCAGAAGCCACCCCGCATCAGGCAGGATACAGCGGGATGTAGTCTGGGCACGCAGAGTGCTTCTTTCCAGGGCCGGGGCAAAAACGAGAGCAAGCGCCTCACTTGTGCTTCTGTTTGCCGATGCTTAGAGGCGACCAGCGCGCAGCTTCCCGCTGTGTGTGCCGCTGTACTCAAACAGCCTCCAAAGCAGGGCACTTAGGCAACCATCCCGGGTGCAGCAGGAGTGCATCTGCCTGCCGAGGGAGGACGTGCAGCACATCCCCCGGTCCGCCCTCCACTTCCCTGACTCTTAGGCAAAGCCCGTCCCAGCTTGCTTCTAGGCGTGCCTCCGTGCTCAGAAGCCGCCCCATGGCAGGCAGGACACAGCGGGATGCATTCTGGGCGTGCAGAGTGCTGCTTCCCATGCTCGAGGCAAACCGAGAGCAGGTGCCTCACTTGCGCTTCTGTCTGCCGAGACTTAGAGGCGGACAAGCAGGAAGCTTCCCGCTGTGCGTGCTCCTGCACGCAACCAGCCTCCAAAGGAAGCAGGGCGCTAAGGCGAGCGCTCTGGGCATTCCAGGAGTGATTCTGCCTGCCGAGGAAAGAACGCAGCCTCTTCCCTGCCTCTTAGGCAAAGTCTCCTCTCAGTTTGTTGTTGGACACGCTTCCGTGCTCAGAAGCCACCCCGCATGAGGCAGGATACAGCGGGAAGCATTCTGGGCACGCAGAGTGCTGCTTCGCATGCTCGAGGCAAACCGAGAGCAGGTGCCTCACTTGCGCTTCTGTCTGCCGATGCTTAGAGACGACCAGCGCGCAGCTTCCCGCTGTGTGTGCTGCTGTACTCAAACAGCCTCCAAAGCAGGGCACTTAGGCAACTATCCCGGGTGCAGCAGGAGTGCATCTGCCTGCCGAGGGAGGACGTGCAGCACATCCCCGGTCCGCCCTCCACTTCCCTGACTCTTAGGCAAAGCCCGTCCCAGCTTGCTTCTAGGCGTGCCTCCGTGCTCAGAAGCCGCCCCTATGGCAGGCAGGACACAGCGGGATGCATTCTGGGCGCGCAGAGTGCTGCTTCGCATGCTCGAGGCAAACCGAGAGCAGGTGCCTCACTTGCGCTTCTGTCTGCCGAGACTTAGAGGCGGACAAGCAGGAAGCTTCCCGCTGTGCGTGCTCCTGCACGCAACCCGCCTCCAAAGGAAGCAGGGCGCTAAGGCGAGCGCTCTGGGCACCCCAGGAGTGATTCTGCCTGCCGAGGAAAGACACGCAGCCTCTTCCCTGCCTCTTAGGCAAAGTCTCCTCTCAGTTTGTTGTTGGACACGCGTCCGTGCTCAGAAGCCACCCTGCATGAGGCAGGACACAGCGGGAAGCATTCTGGGCACGCAGAGTGCTGCTTCCCATGCCCGCGGCAAACCGAGAGCAGCTGCCTCACTCGCGTTTCTGTCTGCAGAGACTTAGAGCTGGCCAGCGCGCAGATTCCCACTCTGCGTGCTGCTGTGCTCAAACAGCCCCAAACAAAGCAGGGCGCTAAGGCAAGAGTACGAAGTGCACCAGGAGTGAATCTGCCTGCCGAGGGAGGACATGCAGCTCATCCCTCGTTCCTCTCGCCGCTTCCCGGACCCTTAGGCAAAGTCTCCTCTCAGTTTGCTTTTAGGCGTGCCTCCATGCTCAGAAGCCACCCCGCATCAGGCAGGATACAGCGGGATGTAGTCTGGGCACGCAGAGTGCTTCTTTCCAGGGCCGGGGCAAAAACGAGAGCAAGCGCCTCACTTGCGCTTCTGTTTGCCGATGCTTAGAGGCGACCAGCGCGCAGCTTCCCGCTGTGTGTGCCGCTGTACTCAAACAGCCTCCAAAGCAGGGCACTTAGGCAACCATCCCGGGTGCAGCAGGAGTGCATCTGCCTGCCGAGGGAGGACGTGCAGCACATCCCCCGGTCCGCCCTCCACTTCCCTGACTCTTAGGCAAAGCCCGTCCCAGCTTGCTTCTAGGCGTGCCTCCGTGCTCAGACGCCGCCCCATGGCAGGCAGGACACAGCGGGATGCATTCTGGGCGCGCAGAGTGCTGCTTCCCATGCCCGCGGCAAACCGAGAGCAGGTGCCTCACTTGCGCTTCTGTCTGCCGAGACTTAGAGGTGGACAAGCAGGAAGCTTCCCGCTGTGCGTGCTCCTGCACGCAACCAGCCTCCAAAGGAAGCAGGGCGCTAAGGCGAGCGCTCTGGGCACCCCAGGAGTGATTCTGCCTGCCGAGGAAAGACACGCAGCCACTTCCCTGCCTCTTAGGCAAAGTCTCCTCTCAGTTTGTTGATGGACACGCGTCCGTGCTCAGAAGCCACCCCGCATGAGGCAGGATACAGCGGGAAGCATTCTGGGCACGCAGAGTGCTGCTTCCCATGCCCGCGGCAAACCGAGAGCAGGTGCCTCACTTGCGCTTCTGTCTGCCGAGACTTAGAGGCGGACAAGCAGGAAGCTTCCCGCTGTGCGTGCTCCTGCACGCAACCAGCCTCCAAAGGAAGCAGGGCGCTAAGGCGAGCGCTCTGGGCATTCCAGGAGTGATTCTGCCTGCCGAGGAAAGAACGCAGCCTCTTCCCTGCCTCTTAGGCAAAGTCTCCTCTCAGTTTGTTGTTGGACACGCTTCCGTGCTCAGAAGCCACCCCGCATGAGGCAGGATACAGCGGGAAGCATTCTGGGCACGCAGAGTGCTGCTTCGCATGCTCGAGGCAAACCGAGAGCAGGTGCCTCACTTGCGCTTCTGTCTGCCGATGCTTAGAGACGACCAGCGCGCAGCTTCCCGCTGTGTGTGCTGCTGTACTCAAACAGCCTCCAAAGCAGGGCACTTAGGCAACTATCCCGGGTGCAGCAGGAGTGCATCTGCCTGCCGAGGGAGGACGTGCAGCACATCCCCCGGTCCGCCCTCCACTTCCCTGACTCTTAGGCAAAGCCCGTCCCAGCTTGCTTCTAGGCGTGCCTCCGTGCTCAGAAGCCGCCCCATGGCAGGCAGGACACAGCAGGATGCATTCTGGGCGCGCAGAGTGCTGCTTCCCATGCCCGCGGCAAACCGAGAGCAGGTGCCTCACTTGCGCTTCTGTCTGCCGATGCTTAGAGACGACCAGCGCGCAGCTTCCCGCTGTGTGTGCTGCTGTACTCAAACAGCCTCCAAAGCAGGGCACTTAGGCAACTATCCCGGGTGCAGCAGGAGTGCATCTGCCTGCCGAGGGAGGACGTGCAGCACATCCCCCGGTCCGCCCTCCACTTCCCTGACTCTTAGGCAAAGCCCGTCCCAGCTTGCTTCTAGGCGTGCCTCCGTGCTCAGAAGCCGCCCCTATGGCAGGCAGGACACAGCGGGATGCATTCTGGGCGCGCAGAGTGCTGCTTCGCATGCTCGAGGCAAACCGAGAGCAGGTGCCTCACTTGCGCTTCTGTCTGCCGAGACTTAGAGGCGGACAAGCAGGAAGCTTCCCGCTGTGCGTGCTCCTGCACGCAACC
Organism: Rhea pennata; assembly: GCF_028389875.1. NCBI lineage: Eukaryota > Metazoa > Chordata > Aves > Rheiformes > Rheidae > Rhea > Rhea pennata. Next base: position 80,553,567 of record NC_084663.1, read on the forward strand.
CGCCTCCAAAGGAAGCAGGGCGCTAAGGCGAGCGCTCTGGGCACCCCAGGAGTGATTCTGCCTGCCGAGGAAAGACACGCAGCCTCTTCCCTGCCTCTTAGGCAAAGTCTCCTCTCAGTTTGTTGTTGGACACGCGTCCGTGCTCAGAAGCCACCCTGCATGAGGCAGGACACAGCGGGAAGCATTCTGGGCACGCAGAGTGCTGCTTCCCATGCCCGCGGCAAACCGAGAGCAGCTGCCTCACTCGCGTTTCTGTCTGCCGAGACTTAGAGCTGGCCAGCGCGCAGATTCCCACTCTGCGTGCTGCTGTGCTCAAACAGCCCCAAACAAAGCAGGGCGCTAAGGCAAGAGTACGAAGTGCACCAGGAGTGAATCTGCCTGCCGAGGGAGGACATGCAGCTCATCCCTCGTTCCTCTCGCCGCTTCCCGGACCCTTAGGCAAAGTCTCCTCTCAGTTTGCTTTTAGGCGTGCCTCCATGCTCAGAAGCCACCCCGCATCAGGCAGGATACAGCGGGATGTAGTCTGGGCACGCAGAGTGCTTCTTTCCAGGGCCGGGGCAAAAACGAGAGCAAGCGCCTCACTTGCGCTTCTGTTTGCCGATGCTTAGAGGCGACCAGCGCGCAGCTTCCCGCTGTGTGTGCCGCTGTACTCAAACAGCCTCCAAAGCAGGGCACTTAGGCAACCATCCCGGGTGCAGCAGGAGTGCATCTGCCTGCCGAGGGAGGACGTGCAGCACATCCCCCGGTCCGCCCTCCACTTCCCTGACTCTTAGGCAAAGCCCGTCCCAGCTTGCTTCTAGGCGTGCCTCCGTGCTCAGAAGCCGCCCCATGGCAGGCAGGACACAGCGGGATGCATTCTGGGCGCGCAGAGTGCTGCTTCCCATGCCCGCGGCAAACCGAGAGCAGGTGCCTCACTTGCGCTTCTGTCTGCCGAGACTTAGAGGCGGACAAGCAGGAAGCTTCCCGCTGTGCGTGCTCCTGCACGCAACCCGCCTCCAAAGGAAGCAGGGCGCTAAGGCGAGCGCTCTGGGCACCCCAGGAGTGATTCTGCCTGCCGAGGAAAGACACGCAGCCTCTTCCCTGCCTCTTAGGCAAAGTCTCCTCTCAGTTTGTTGTTGGACACGCGTCCGTGCTCAGAAGCCACCCTGCATGAGGCAGGACACAGCGGGAAGCATTCTGGGCACGCAGAGTGCTGCTTCCCATGCCCGCGGCAAACCGAGAGCAGCTGCCTCACTCGCGTTTCTGTCTGCCGAGACTTAGAGCTGGCCAGCGCGCAGATTCCCACTCTGCGTGCTGCTGTGCTCAAACAGCCCCAAACAAAGCAGGGCGCTAAGGCAAGAGTACGAAGTGCACCAGGAGTGAATCTGCCTGCCGAGGGAGGACATGCAGCTCATCCCTCGTTCCTCTCGCCGCTTCCCGGACCCTTAGGCAAAGTCTCCTCTCAGTTTGCTTTTAGGCGTGCCTCCATGCTCAGAAGCCACCCCGCATCAGGCAGGATACAGCGGGATGTAGTCTGGGCACGCAGAGTGCTTCTTTCCAGGGCCGGGGCAAAAACGAGAGCAAGCGCCTCACTTGCGCTTCTGTTTGCCGATGCTTAGAGGCGACCAGCGCGCAGCTTCCCGCTGTGTGTGCCGCTGTACTCAAACAGCCTCCAAAGCAGGGCACTTAGGCAACCATCCCGGGTGCAGCAGGAGTGCATCTGCCTGCCGAGGGAGGACGTGCAGCACATCCCCCGGTCCGCCCTCCACTTCCCTGACTCTTAGGCAAAGCCCGTCCCAGCTTGCTTCTAGGCGTGCCTCCGTGCTCAGAAGCCGCCCCATGGCAGGCAGGACACAGCGGGATGCATTCTGGGCGCGCAGAGTGCTGCTTCGCATGCTCGAGGCAAACCGAGAGCAGGTGCCTCACTTGCGCTTCTGTCTGCAAAGACTTAGAGGCGGACAAGCAGGAAGCTTCCCGCTGTGCGTGCTCCTGCACGCAACCAGCCTCCAAAGGAAGCAGGGCGCTAAGGCGAGCGCTCTGGGCACCCCAGGAGTGATTCTGCCTGCCGAGGAAAGACACGCAGCCTCTTCCCTGCCTCTTAGGCAAAGTCTCCTCTCAGTTTGTTGATGGACACGAGTCCGTGCTCAGAAGCCACCCTGCATGAGGCAGGATACAGCGGGAAGCATTCTGGGCACGCAGAGTGCTGCTTCGCATGCCCGCGGCAAACCGAGAGCAGGTGCCTCACTTGCGCTTCTGTCTGCCGAGACTTAGAGGCGGACAAGCAGGAAGCTTCCCGCTGTGCGTGCTCCTGCACGCAACCAGCCTCCAAAGGAAGCAGGGCGCTAAGGCGAGCGCTCTGGGCACCCCAGGAGTGATTCTGCCTGCCGAGGAAAGACACGCAGCCTCTTCCCTGCCTCTTAGGCAAAGTCTCCTCTCAGTTTGTTGTTGGACACGCGTCCGTGCTCAGAAGCCACCCTGCATGAGGCAGGACACAGCGGGAAGCATTCTGGGCACGCAGAGTGCTGCTTCCCATGCCCGCGGCAAACCGAGAGCAGCTGCCTCACTCGCGTTTCTGTCTGCAGAGACTTAGAGCTGGCCAGCGCGCAGATTCCCACTCTGCGTGCTGCTGTGCTCAAACAGCCCCAAACAAAGCAGGGCGCTAAGGCAAGAGTACGAAGTGCACCAGGAGTGAATCTGCCTGCCGAGGGAGGACATGCAGCTCATCCCTCGTTCCTCTCGCCGCTTCCCGGACCCTTAGGCAAAGTCTCCTCTCAGTTTGCTTTTAGGCGTGCCTCCATGCTCAGAAGCCACCCCGCATCAGGCAGGATACAGCGGGATGTAGTCTGGGCACGCAGAGTGCTTCTTTCCAGGGCCGGGGCAAAAACGAGAGCAAGCGCCTCACTTGCGCTTCTGTTTGCCGATGCTTAGAGGCGACCAGCGCGCAGCTTCCCGCTGTGTGTGCCGCTGTACTCAAACAGCCTCCAAAGCAGGGCACTTAGGCAACCATCCCGGGTGCAGCAGGAGTGCATCTGCCTGCCGAGGGAGGACGTGCAGCACATCCCCCGGTCCGCCCTCCACTTCCCTGACTCTTAGGCAAAGCCCGTCCCAGCTTGCTTCTAGGCGTGCCTCCGTGCTCAGAAGCCGCCCCATGGCAGGCAGGACACAGCGGGATGCATTCTGGGCGCGCAGAGTGCTGCTTCCCATGCTCGAGGCAAACCGAGAGCAGGTGCCTCACTTGCGCTTCTGTCTGCCGAGACTTAGAGGCGGACAAGCAGGAAGCTTCCCGCTGTGCGTGCTCCTGCACGCAACCAGCCTCCAAAGGAAGCAGGGCGCTAAGGCGAGCGCTCTGGGCATTCCAGGAGTGATTCTGCCTGCCGAGGAAAGAACGCAGCCTCTTCCCTGCCTCTTAGGCAAAGTCTCCTCTCAGTTTGTTGTTGGACACGCTTCCGTGCTCAGAAGCCACCCCGCATGAGGCAGGATACAGCGGGAAGCATTCTGGGCACGCAGAGTGCTGCTTCGCATGCTCGAGGCAAACCGAGAGCAGCTGCCTCACTTGCGCTTCTGTCTGCCGATGCTTAGAGACGACCAGCGCGCAGCTTCCCGCTGTGTGTGCTGCTGTACTCAAACAGCCTCCAAAGCAGGGCACTTAGGCAACTATCCCGGGTGCAGCAGGAGTGCATCTGCCTGCCGAGGGAGGACGTGCAGCACATCCCCCGGTCCGCCCTCCACTTCCCTGACTCTTAGGCAAAGCCCGTCCCAGCTTGCTTCTAGGCGTGCCTCCGTGCTCAGAAGCCGCCCCTATGGCAGGCAGGACACAGCGGGATGCATTCTGGGCGCGCAGAGTGCTGCTTCCCATGCCCAGGGCAAACCGAGAGCAGGTGCCTCACTTGCGCTTCTGTCTGCCGAGACTTAGAGGCGGACAAGCAGGAAGCTTCCCGCTGTGCGTGCTCCTGCACGCAACCCGCCTCCAAAGGAAGCAGGGCGCTAAGGCGAGCGCTCTGGGCACCCCAGGAGTGATTCTGCCTGCCGAGGAAAGACACGCAGCCTCTTCCCTGCCTCTTAGGCAAAGTCTCCTCTCAGTTTGTTGTTGGACACGCGTCCGTGCTCAGAAGCCACCCTGCATGAGGCAGGACACAGCGGGAAGCATTCTGGGCACGCAGAGTGCTGCTTCCCATGCCCGCGGCAAACCGAGAGCAGCTGCCTCACTCGCGTTTCTGTCTGCAGAGACTTAGAGCTGGCCAGCGCGCAGATTCCCACTCTGCGTGCTGCTGTGCTCAAACAGCCCCAAACAAAGCAGGGCGCTAAGGCAAGAGTACGAAGTGCACCAGGAGTGAATCTGCCTGCCGAGGGAGGACATGCAGCTCATCCCTCGTTCCTCTCGCCGCTTCCCGGACCCTTAGGCAAAGTCTCCTCTCAGTTTGCTTTTAGGCGTGCCTCCATGCTCAGAAGCCACCCCGCATCAGGCAGGATACAGCGGGATGTAGTCTGGGCACGCAGAGTGCTTCTTTCCAGGGCAGGGGCAAAAACGAGAGCAAGCGCCTCACTTGCGCTTCTGTTTGCCGATGCTTAGAGGCGACCAGCGCGCAGCTTCCCGCTGTGTGTGCTGCTGTACTCAAACAGCCTCCAAAGCAGGGCACTTAGGCAACTATCCCGGGTGCAGCAGGAGTGCATCTGCCTGCCGAGGGAGGACGTGCAGCACATCCCCCGGTCCGCCCTCCACTTCCCTGACTCTTAGGCAAAGCCCGTCCCAGCTTGCTTCTAGGCGTGCCTCCGTGCTCAGACGCCGCCCCATGGCAGGCAGGACACAGCGGGATGCATTCTGGGCGCGCAGAGTGCTGCTTCCCATGCCCGCGGCAAACCGAGAGCAGGTGCCTCACTTGCGCTTCTGTCTGCCGAGACTTAGAGGCGGACAAGCAGGAAGCTTCCCGCTGTGCGTGCTCCTGCACGCAACCAGCCTCCAAAGGAAGCAGGGCGCTAAGGCGAGCGCTCTGGGCACCCCAGGAGTGATTCTGCCTGCCGAGGAAAGACACGCAGCCTCTTCCCTGCCTCTTAGGCAAAGTCTCCTCTCAGTTTGTTGATGGACACGCGTCCGTGCTCAGAAGCCACCCCGCATGAGGCAGGATACAGCGGGAAGCATTCTGGGCACGCAGAGTGCTGCTTCGCATGCTCGAGGCAAACCGAGAGCAGCTGCCTCACTTGCGCTTCTGTCTGCCGATGCTTAGAGACGACCAGCGCGCAGCTTCCCGCTGTGTGTGCTGCTGTACTCAAACAGCCTCCAAAGCAGGGCACTTAGGCAACTATCCCGGGTGCAGCAGGAGTGCATCTGCCTGCCGAGGGAGGACGTGCAGCACATCCCCCGGTCCGCCCTCCACTTCCCTGACTCTTAGGCAAAGCCCGTCCCAGCTTGCTTCTAGGCGTGCCTCCGTGCTCAGAAGCCGCCCCTATGGCAGGCAGGACACAGCGGGATGCATTCTGGGCGCGCAGAGTGCTGCTTCGCATGCTCGAGGCAAACCGAGAGCAGGTGCCTCACTCGCGTTTCTGTCTGCCGAGACTTAGAGCTGGCCAGCGCGCAGATTCCCACTCTGCGTGCTGCTGTGCTCAAACAGCCCCAAACAAAGCAGGGCGCTAAGGCAAGAGTACGAAGTGCACCAGGAGTGAATCTGCCTGCCGAGGGAGGACATGCAGCTCATCCCTCGTTCCTCTCGCCGCTTCCCGGACCCTTAGGCAAAGTCTCCTCTCAGTTTGCTTTTAGGCGTGCCTCCATGCTCAGAAGCCACCCCGCATCAGGCAGGATACAGCGGGATGTAGTCTGGGCACGCAGAGTGCTTCTTTCCAGGGCAGGGGCAAAAACGAGAGCAAGCGCCTCACTTGCGCTTCTGTTTGCCGATGCTTAGAGGCGACCAGCGCGCAGCTTCCCGCTGTGTGTGCTGCTGTACTCAAACAGCCTCCAAAGCAGGGCACTTAGGCAACTATCCCGGGTGCAGCAGGAGTGCATCTGCCTGCCGAGGGAGGACGTGCAGCACATCCCCCGGTCCGCCCTCCACTTCCCTGACTCTTAGGCAAAGCCCGTCCCAGCTTGCTTCTAGGCGTGCCTCCGTGCTCAGAAGCCGCCCCATGGCAGGCAGGACACAGCGGGATGCATTCTGGGCGCGCAGAGTGCTGCTTCCCATGCCCGCGGCAAACCGAGAGCAGGTGCCTCACTTGCGCTTCTGTCTGCCGAGACTTAGAGGCGGACAAGCAGGAAGCTTCCCGCTGTGTGTGCTCCTGCACGCAACCAGCCTCCAAAGGAAGCAGGGCGCTAAGGCGAGCGCTCTGGGCACCCCAGGAGTGATTCTGCCTGCCGAGGAAAGACACGCAGCCACTTCCCTGCCTCTTAGGCAAAGTCTCCTCTCAGTTTGTTGATGGACACGCGTCCGTGCTCAGAAGCCACCCCGCATGAGGCAGGATACAGCGGGAAGCATTCTGGGCACGCAGAGTGCTGCTTCCCATGCCCGCGGCAAACCGAGAGCAGGTGCCTCACTTGCGCTTCTGTCTGCCGAGACTTAGAGGCGGACAAGCAGGAAGCTTCCCGCTGTGCGTGCTCCTGCACGCAACCAGCCTCCAAAGGAAGCAGGGCGCTAAGGCGAGCGCTCTGGGCATTCCAGGAGTGATTCTGCCTGCCGAGGAAAGAACGCAGCCTCTTCCCTGCCTCTTAGGCAAAGTCTCCTCTCAGTTTGTTGTTGGACACGCTTCCGTGCTCAGAAGCCACCCCGCATGAGGCAGGATACAGCGGGAAGCATTCTGGGCACGCAGAGTGCTGCTTCGCATGCTCGAGGCAAACCGAGAGCAGGTGCCTCACTTGCGCTTCTGTCTGCCGATGCTTAGAGACGACCAGCGCGCAGCTTCCCGCTGTGTGTGCTGCTGTACTCAAACAGCCTCCAAAGCAGGGCACTTAGGCAACTATCCCGGGTGCAGCAGGAGTGCATCTGCCTGCCGAGGGAGGACGTGCAGCACATCCCCCGGTCCGCCCTCCACTTCCCTGACTCTTAGGCAAAGCCCGTCCCAGCTTGCTTCTAGGCGTGCCTCCGTGCTCAGAAGCCGCCCCTATGGCAGGCAGGACACAGCGGGATGCATTCTGGGCGCGCAGAGTGCTGCTTCGCATGCTCGAGGCAAACCGAGAGCAGGTGCCTCACTTGCGCTTCTGTCTGCCGAGACTTAGAGGCGGACAAGCAGGAAGCTTCCCGCTGTGCGTGCTCCTGCACGCAACCCGCCTCCAAAGGAAGCAGGGCGCTAAGGCGAGCGCTCTGGGCACCCCAGGAGTGATTCTGCCTGCCGAGGAAAGACACGCAGCCTCTTCCCTGCCTCTTAGGCAAAGTCTCCTCTCAGTTTGTTGTTGGACACGCGTCCGTGCTCAGAAGCCACCCCGCATGAGGCAGGACACAGCGGGAAGCATTCTGGGCACGCAGAGTGCTGCTTCCCATGCCCGCGGCAAACCGAGAGCAGCTGCCTCACTCGCGTTTCTGTCTGCCGAGACTTAGAGCTGGCCAGCGCGCAGATTCCCACTCTGCGTGCTGCTGTGCTCAAACAGCCCCAAACAAAGCAGGGCGCTAAGGCAAGAGTACGAAGTGCACCAGGAGTGAATCTGCCTGCCGAGGGAGGACATGCAGCTCATCCCTCGTTCCTCTCGCCGCTTCCCGGACCCTTAGGCAAAGTCTCCTCTCAGTTTGCTTTTAGGCGTGCCTCCATGCTCAGAAGCCACCCCGCATCAGGCAGGATACAGCGGGATGTAGTCTGGGCACGCAGAGTGCTTCTTTCCAGGGCCGGGGCAAAAACGAGAGCAAGCGCCTCACTTGCGCTTCTGTTTGCCGATGCTTAGAGGCGACCAGCGCGCAGCTTCCCGCTGTGTGTGCCGCTGTACTCAAACAGCCTCCAAAGCAGGGCACTTAGGCAACCATCCCGGGTGCAGCAGGAGTGCATCTGCCTGCCGAGGGAGGACGTGCAGCACATCCCCCGGTCCGCCCTCCACTTCCCTGACTCTTAGGCAAAGCCCGTCCCAGCTTGCTTCTAGGCGTGCCTCCGTGCTCAGAAGCCGCCCCATGGCAGGCAGGACACAGCGGGATGCATTCTGGGCGCGCAGAGTGCTGCTTCGCATGCTCGAGGCAAACCGAGAGCAGGTGCCTCACTTGCGCTTCTGTCTGCCGAGACTTAGAGGCGGACAAGCAGGAAGCTTCCCGCTGTGCGTGCTCCTGCACGCAACCAGCCTCCAAAGGAAGCAGGGCGCTAAGGCGAGCGCTCTGGGCACCCCAGGAGTGATTCTGCCTGCCGAGGAAAGACACGCAGCCACTTCCCTGCCTCTTAGGCAAAGTCTCCTCTCAGTTTGTTGATGGACACGCGTCCGTGCTCAGAAGCCACCCTGCATGAGGCAGGATACAGCGGGAAGCATTCTGGGCACGCAGAGTGCTGCTTCGCATGCCCGCGGCAAACCGAGAGCAGGTGCCTCACTTGCGCTTCTGTCTGCCGAGACTTAGAGGCGGACAAGCAGGAAGCTTCCCGCTGTGCGTGCTCCTGCACGCAACCAGCCTCCAAAGGAAGCAGGGCGCTAAGGCGAGCGCTCTGGGCATTCCAGGAGTGATTCTGCCTGCCGAGGAAAGAACGCAGCCTCTTCCCTGCCTCTTAGGCAAAGTCTCCTCTCAGTTTGTTGTAGGACACGCGTCCGTGCTCAGAAGCCACCCTGCATGAGGCAGGACACAGCGGGAAGCATTCTGGGCACGCAGAGTGCTGCTTCCCATGCCCGCGGCAAACCGAGAGCAGCTGCCTCACTCGCGTTTCTGTCTGCAGAGACTTAGAGCTGGCCAGCGCGCAGATTCCCACTCTGCGTGCTGCTGTGCTCAAACAGCCCCAAACAAAGCAGGGCGCTAAGGCAAGAGTACGAAGTGCACCAGGAGTGAATCTGCCTGCCGAGGGAGGACATGCAGCTCATCCCTCGTTCCTCTCGCCGCTTCCCGGACCCTTAGGCAAAGTCTCCTCTCAGTTTGCTTTTAGGCGTGCCTCCATGCTCAGAAGCCACCCCGCATCAGGCAGGATACAGCGGGATGTAGTCTGGGCACGCAGAGTGCTTCTTTCCAGGGCTGGGGCAAAAACGAGAGCAAGCGCCTCACTTGCGCTTCTGTTTGCCGATGCTTAGAGGCGACCAGCGCGCAGCTTCCCGCTGTGTGTGCCGCTGTACTCAAACAGCCTCCAAAGCAGGGCACTTAGGCAACCATCCCGGGTGCAGCAGGAGTGCATCTGCCTGCCGAGGGAGGACGTGCAGCACATCCCCCGGTCCGCCCTCCACTTCCCTGACTCTTAGGCAAAGCCCGTCCCAGCTTGCTTCTAGGCGTGCCTCCGTGCTCAGAAGCCGCCCCATGGCAGGCAGGACACAGCGGGATGCATTCTGGGCGCGCAGAGTGCTGCTTCCCATGCCCGCGGCAAACCGAGAGCAGGTGCCTCACTTGCGCTTCTGTCTGCCGAGACTTAGAGGCGGACAAGCAGGAAGCTTCCCGCTGTGCGTGCTCCTGCACGCAACCAGCCTCCAAAGGAAGCAGGGCGCTAAGGCGAGCGCTCTGGGCACCCCAGGAGTGATTCTGCCTGCCGAGGAAAGACACGCAGCCACTTCCCTGCCTCTTAGGCAAAGTCTCCTCTCAGTTTGTTGATGGACACGCGTCCGTGCTCAGAAGCCACCCCGCATGAGGCAGGATACAGCGGGAAGCATTCTGGGCACGCAGAGTGCTGCTTCGCATGCTCGAGGCAAACCGAGAGCAGGTGCCTCACTTGCGCTTCTGTCTGCCGATGCTTAGAGACGACCAGCGCGCAGCTTCCCGCTGTGTGTGCTGCTGTACTCAAACAGCCTCCAAAGCAGGGCACTTAGGCAACTATCCCGGGTGCAGCAGGAGTGCATCTGCCTGCCGAGGGAGGACGTGCAGCACATCCCCCGGTCCGCCCTCCACTTCCCTGACTCTTAGGCAAAGCCCGTCCCAGCTTGCTTCTAGGCGTGCCTCCGTGCTCAGAAGCCGCCCCATGGCAGGCAGGACACAGCGGGATGCATTCTGGGCGCGCAGAGTGCTGCTTCGCATGCTCGAGGCAAACCGAGAGCAGGTGCCTCACTTGCGCTTCTGTCTGCCGAGACTTAGAGGCGGACAAGCAGGAAGCTTCCCGCTGTGCGTGCTCCTGCACGCAACCCGCCTCCAAAGGAAGCAGGGCGCTAAGGCGAGCGCTCTGGGCACCCCAGGAGTGATTCTGCCTGCCGAGGAAAGACACGCAGCCTCTTCCCTGCCTCTTAGGCAAAGTCTCCTCTCAGTTTGTTGTTGGACACGCGTCCGTGCTCAGAAGCCACCCTGCATGAGGCAGGACACAGCGGGAAGCATTCTGGGCACGCAGAGTGCTGCTTCCCATGCCCGCGGCAAACCGAGAGCAGCTGCCTCACTCGCGTTTCTGTCTGCCGAGACTTAGAGCTGGCCAGCGCGCAGATTCCCACTCTGCGTGCTGCTGTGCTCAAACAGCCCCAAACAAAGCAGGGCGCTAAGGCAAGAGTACGAAGTGCACCAGGAGTGAATCTGCCTGCCGAGGGAGGACATGCAGCTCATCCCTCGTTCCTCTCGCCGCTTCCCGGACCCTTAGGCAAAGTCTCCTCTCAGTTTGCTTTTAGGCGTGCCTCCATGCTCAGAAGCCACCCCGCATCAGGCAGGATACAGCGGGATGTAGTCTGGGCACGCAGAGTGCTTCTTTCCAGGGCCGGGGCAAAAACGAGAGCAAGCGCCTCACTTGCGCTTCTGTTTGCCGATGCTTAGAGGCGACCAGCGCGCAGCTTCCCGCTGTGTGTGCCGCTGTACTCAAACAGCCTCCAAAGCAGGGCACTTAGGCAACCATCCCGGGTGCAGCAGGAGTGCATCTGCCTGCCGAGGGAGGACGTGCAGCACATCCCCCGGTCCGCCCTCCACTTCCCTGACTCTTAGGCAAAGCCCGTCCCAGCTTGCTTCTAGGCGTGCCTCCGTGCTCAGAAGCCGCCCCATGGCAGGCAGGACACAGCGGGATGCATTCTGGGCGCGCAGAGTGCTGCTTCCCATGCCCGCGGCAAACCGAGAGCAGGTGCCTCACTTGCGCTTCTGTCTGCCGAGACTTAGAGGCGGACAAGCAGGAAGCTTCCCGCTGTGCGTGCTCCTGCACGCAACCAGCCTCCAAAGGAAGCAGGGCGCTAAGGCGAGCGCTCTGGGCACCCCAGGAGTGATTCTGCCTGCCGAGGAAAGACACGCAGCCACTTCCCTGCCTCTTAGGCAAAGTCTCCTCTCAGTTTGTTGATGGACACGCGTCCGTGCTCAGAAGCCACCCCGCATGAGGCAGGATACAGCGGGAAGCATTCTGGGCACGCAGAGTGCTGCTTCGCATGCTCGAGGCAAACCGAGAGCAGGTGCCTCACTTGCGCTTCTGTCTGCCGATGCTTAGAGACGACCAGCGCGCAGCTTCCCGCTGTGTGTGCTGCTGTACTCAAACAGCCTCCAAAGCAGGGCACTTAGGCAACTATCCCGGGTGCAGCAGGAGTGCATCTGCCTGCCGAGGGAGGACGTGCAGCACATCCCCCGGTCCGCCCTCCACTTCCCTGACTCTTAGGCAAAGCCCGTCCCAGCTTGCTTCTAGGCGTGCCTCCGTGCTCAGAAGCCGCCCCATGGCAGGCAGGACACAGCGGGATGCATTCTGGGCGCGCAGAGTGCTGCTTCGCATGCTCGAGGCAAACCGAGAGCAGGTGCCTCACTTGCGCTTCTGTCTGCCGAGACTTAGAGGCGGACAAGCAGGAAGCTTCCCGCTGTGCGTGCTCCTGCACGCAACCCGCCTCCAAAGGAAGCAGGGCGCTAAGGCGAGCGCTCTGGGCACCCCAGGAGTGATTCTGCCTGCCGAGGAAAGACACGCAGCCTCTTCCCTGCCTCTTAGGCAAAGTCTCCTCTCAGTTTGTTGTTGGACACGCGTCCGTGCTCAGAAGCCACCCTGCATGAGGCAGGACACAGCGGGAAGCATTCTGGGCACGCAGAGTGCTGCTTCCCATGCCCGCGGCAAACCGAGAGCAGCTGCCTCACTCGCGTTTCTGTCTGCCGAGACTTAGAGCTGGCCAGCGCGCAGATTCCCACTCTGCGTGCTGCTGTGCTCAAACAGCCCCAAACAAAGCAGGGCGCTAAGGCAAGAGTACGAAGTGCACCAGGAGTGAATCTGCCTGCCGAGGGAGGACATGCAGCTCATCCCTCGTTCCTCTCGCCGCTTCCCGGACCCTTAGGCAAAGTCTCCTCTCAGTTTGCTTTTAGGCGTGCCTCCATGCTCAGAAGCCACCCCGCATCAGGCAGGATACAGCGGGATGTAGTCTGGGCACGCAGAGTGCTTCTTTCCAGGGCCGGGGCAAAAACGAGAGCAAGCGCCTCACTTGCGCTTCTGTTTGCCGATGCTTAGAGGCGACCAGCGCGCAGCTTCCCGCTGTGTGTGCCGCTGTACTCAAACAGCCTCCAAAGCAGGGCACTTAGGCAACCATCCCGGGTGCAGCAGGAGTGCATCTGCCTGCCGAGGGAGGACGTGCAGCACATCCCCCGGTCCGCCCTCCACTTCCCTGACTCTTAGGCAAAGCCCGTCCCAGCTTGCTTCTAGGCGTGCCTCCGTGCTCAGAAGCCGCCCCATGGCAGGCAGGACACAGCGGGATGCATTCTGGGCGCGCAGAGTGCTGCTTCCCATGCCCGCGGCAAACCGAGAGCAGGTGCCTCACTTGCGCTTCTGTCTGCCGAGACTTAGAGGCGGACAAGCAGGAAGCTTCCCGCTGTGCGTGCTCCTGCACGCAACCAGCCTCCAAAGGAAGCAGGGCGCTAAGGCGAGCGCTCTGGGCACCCCAGGAGTGATTCTGCCTGCCGAGGAAAGACACGCAGCCACTTCCCTGCCTCTTAGGCAAAGTCTCCTCTCAGTTTGTTGATGGACACGCGTCCGTGCTCAGAAGCCACCCTGCATGAGGCAGGATACAGCGGGAAGCATTCTGGGCACGCAGAGTGCTGCTTCGCATGCCCGCGGCAAACCGAGAGCAGGTGCCTCACTTGCGCTTCTGTCTGCCGAGACTTAGAGGCGGACAAGCAGGAAGCTTCCCGCTGTGCGTGCTCCTGCACGCAACCAGCCTCCAAAGGAAGCAGGGCGCTAAGGCGAGCGCTCTGGGCATTCCAGGAGTGATTCTGCCTGCCGAGGAAAGAACGCAGCCTCTTCCCTGCCTCTTAGGCAAAGTCTCCTCTCAGTTTGTTGTAGGACACGCGTCCGTGCTCAGAAGCCACCCCGCATGAGGCAGGACACAGCGGGAAGCATTCTGGGCACGCAGAGTGCTGCTTCCCATGCCCGCGGCAACCCGAGAGCAGCTGCCTCACTCGCGTTTCTGTCTGCAGAGACTTAGAGCTGGCCAGCGCGCAGATTCCCACTCTGCGTGCTGCTGTGCTCAAACAGCCCCAAACAAAGCAGGGCGCTAAGGCAAGAGTACGAAGTGCACCAGGAGTGAATCTGCCTGCCGAGGGAGGACATGCAGCTCATCCCTCGTTCCTCTCGCCGCTTCCCGGACCCTTAGGCAAAGTCTCCTCTCAGTTTGCTTTTAGGCGTGCCTCCATGCTCAGAAGCCACCCCGCATCAGGCAGGATACAGCGGGATGTAGTCTGGGCACGCAGAGTGCTTCTTTCCAGGGCCGGGGCAAAAACGAGAGCAAGCGCCTCACTTGCGCTTCTGTTTGCCGATGCTTAGAGGCGACCAGCGCGCAGCTTCCCGCTGTGTGTGCCGCTGTACTCAAACAGCCTCCAAAGCAGGGCACTTAGGCAACCATCCCGGGTGCAGCAGGAGTGCATCTGCCTGCCGAGGGAGGACGTGCAGCACATCCCCCGGTCCGCCCTCCACTTCCCTGACTCTTAGGCAAAGCCCGTCCCAGCTTGCTTCTAGGCGTGCCTCCGTGCTCAGAAGCCGCCCCATGGCAGGCAGGACACAGCGGGATGCATTCTGGGCGCGCAGAGTGCTGCTTCCCATGCTCGAGGCAAACCGAGAGCAGGTGCCTCACTTGCGCTTCTGTCTGCCGAGACTTAGAGGCGGACAAGCAGGAAGCTTCCCGCTGTGCGTGCTCCTGCACGCAACCAGCCTCCAAAGGAAGCAGGGCGCTAAGGCGAGCGCTCTGGGCATTCCAGGAGTGATTCTGCCTGCCGAGGAAAGAACGCAGCCTCTTCCCTGCCTCTTAGGCAAAGTCTCCTCTCAGTTTGTTGTTGGACACGCTTCCGTGCTCAGAAGCCACCCCGCATGAGGCAGGATACAGCGGGAAGCATTCTGGGCACGCAGAGTGCTGCTTCGCATGCTCGAGGCAAACCGAGAGCAGGTGCCTCACTTGCGCTTCTGTCTGCCGATGCTTAGAGACGACCAGCGCGCAGCTTCCCGCTGTGTGTGCTGCTGTACTCAAACAGCCTCCAAAGCAGGGCACTTAGGCAACTATCCCGGGTGCAGCAGGAGTGCATCTGCCTGCCGAGGGAGGACGTGCAGCACATCCCCGGTCCGCCCTCCACTTCCCTGACTCTTAGGCAAAGCCCGTCCCAGCTTGCTTCTAGGCGTGCCTCCGTGCTCAGAAGCCGCCCCTATGGCAGGCAGGACACAGCGGGATGCATTCTGGGCGCGCAGAGTGCTGCTTCGCATGCTCGAGGCAAACCGAGAGCAGGTGCCTCACTTGCGCTTCTGTCTGCCGAGACTTAGAGGCGGACAAGCAGGAAGCTTCCCGCTGTGCGTGCTCCTGCACGCAACCCGCCTCCAAAGGAAGCAGGGCGCTAAGGCGAGCGCTCTGGGCACCCCAGGAGTGATTCTGCCTGCCGAGGAAAGACACGCAGCCACTTCCCTGCCTCTTAGGCAAAGTCTCCTCTCAGTTTGTTGTTGGACACGCGTCCGTGCTCAGAAGCCACCCTGCATGAGGCAGGATACAGCGGGAAGCATTCTGGGCACGCAGAGTGCTGCTTCGCATGCCCGCGGCAAACCGAGAGCAGGTGCCTCACTTGCGCTTCTGTCTGCCGAGACTTAGAGGCGGACAAGCAGGAAGCTTCCCGCTGTGCGTGCTCCTGCACGCAACCAGCCTCCAAAGGAAGCAGGGCGCTAAGGCGAGCGCTCTGGGCATTCCAGGAGTGATTCTGCCTGCCGAGGAAAGAACGCAGCCTCTTCCCTGCCTCTTAGGCAAAGTCTCCTCTCAGTTTGTTGTAGGACACGCGTCCGTGCTCAGAAGCCACCCTGCATGAGGCAGGACACAGCGGGAAGCATTCTGGGCACGCAGAGTGCTGCTTCCCATGCCCGCGGCAAACCGAGAGCAGCTGCCTCACTCGCGTTTCTGTCTGCAGAGACTTAGAGCTGGCCAGCGCGCAGATTCCCACTCTGCGTGCTGCTGTGCTCAAACAGCCCCAAACAAAGCAGGGCGCTAAGGCAAGAGTACGAAGTGCACCAGGAGTGAATCTGCCTGCCGAGGGAGGACATGCAGCTCATCCCTCGTTCCTCTCGCCGCTTCCCGGACCCTTAGGCAAAGTCTCCTCTCAGTTTGCTTTTAGGCGTGCCTCCATGCTCAGAAGCCACCCCGCATCAGGCAGGATACAGCGGGATGTAGTCTGGGCACGCAGAGTGCTTCTTTCCAGGGCCGGGGCAAAAACGAGAGCAAGCGCCTCACTTGTGCTTCTGTTTGCCGATGCTTAGAGGCGACCAGCGCGCAGCTTCCCGCTGTGTGTGCCGCTGTACTCAAACAGCCTCCAAAGCAGGGCACTTAGGCAACCATCCCGGGTGCAGCAGGAGTGCATCTGCCTGCCGAGGGAGGACGTGCAGCACATCCCCCGGTCCGCCCTCCACTTCCCTGACTCTTAGGCAAAGCCCGTCCCAGCTTGCTTCTAGGCGTGCCTCCGTGCTCAGAAGCCGCCCCATGGCAGGCAGGACACAGCGGGATGCATTCTGGGCGTGCAGAGTGCTGCTTCCCATGCTCGAGGCAAACCGAGAGCAGGTGCCTCACTTGCGCTTCTGTCTGCCGAGACTTAGAGGCGGACAAGCAGGAAGCTTCCCGCTGTGCGTGCTCCTGCACGCAACCAGCCTCCAAAGGAAGCAGGGCGCTAAGGCGAGCGCTCTGGGCATTCCAGGAGTGATTCTGCCTGCCGAGGAAAGAACGCAGCCTCTTCCCTGCCTCTTAGGCAAAGTCTCCTCTCAGTTTGTTGTTGGACACGCTTCCGTGCTCAGAAGCCACCCCGCATGAGGCAGGATACAGCGGGAAGCATTCTGGGCACGCAGAGTGCTGCTTCGCATGCTCGAGGCAAACCGAGAGCAGGTGCCTCACTTGCGCTTCTGTCTGCCGATGCTTAGAGACGACCAGCGCGCAGCTTCCCGCTGTGTGTGCTGCTGTACTCAAACAGCCTCCAAAGCAGGGCACTTAGGCAACTATCCCGGGTGCAGCAGGAGTGCATCTGCCTGCCGAGGGAGGACGTGCAGCACATCCCCGGTCCGCCCTCCACTTCCCTGACTCTTAGGCAAAGCCCGTCCCAGCTTGCTTCTAGGCGTGCCTCCGTGCTCAGAAGCCGCCCCTATGGCAGGCAGGACACAGCGGGATGCATTCTGGGCGCGCAGAGTGCTGCTTCGCATGCTCGAGGCAAACCGAGAGCAGGTGCCTCACTTGCGCTTCTGTCTGCCGAGACTTAGAGGCGGACAAGCAGGAAGCTTCCCGCTGTGCGTGCTCCTGCACGCAACCCGCCTCCAAAGGAAGCAGGGCGCTAAGGCGAGCGCTCTGGGCACCCCAGGAGTGATTCTGCCTGCCGAGGAAAGACACGCAGCCTCTTCCCTGCCTCTTAGGCAAAGTCTCCTCTCAGTTTGTTGTTGGACACGCGTCCGTGCTCAGAAGCCACCCTGCATGAGGCAGGACACAGCGGGAAGCATTCTGGGCACGCAGAGTGCTGCTTCCCATGCCCGCGGCAAACCGAGAGCAGCTGCCTCACTCGCGTTTCTGTCTGCAGAGACTTAGAGCTGGCCAGCGCGCAGATTCCCACTCTGCGTGCTGCTGTGCTCAAACAGCCCCAAACAAAGCAGGGCGCTAAGGCAAGAGTACGAAGTGCACCAGGAGTGAATCTGCCTGCCGAGGGAGGACATGCAGCTCATCCCTCGTTCCTCTCGCCGCTTCCCGGACCCTTAGGCAAAGTCTCCTCTCAGTTTGCTTTTAGGCGTGCCTCCATGCTCAGAAGCCACCCCGCATCAGGCAGGATACAGCGGGATGTAGTCTGGGCACGCAGAGTGCTTCTTTCCAGGGCCGGGGCAAAAACGAGAGCAAGCGCCTCACTTGCGCTTCTGTTTGCCGATGCTTAGAGGCGACCAGCGCGCAGCTTCCCGCTGTGTGTGCCGCTGTACTCAAACAGCCTCCAAAGCAGGGCACTTAGGCAACCATCCCGGGTGCAGCAGGAGTGCATCTGCCTGCCGAGGGAGGACGTGCAGCACATCCCCCGGTCCGCCCTCCACTTCCCTGACTCTTAGGCAAAGCCCGTCCCAGCTTGCTTCTAGGCGTGCCTCCGTGCTCAGAAGCCGCCCCATGGCAGGCAGGACACAGCGGGATGCATTCTGGGCGCGCAGAGTGCTGCTTCCCATGCTCGAGGCAAACCGAGAGCAGGTGCCTCACTTGCGCTTCTGTCTGCCGAGACTTAGAGGCGGACAAGCAGGAAGCTTCCCGCTGTGCGTGCTCCTGCACGCAACCCGCCTCCAAAGGAAGCAGGGCGCTAAGGCGAGCGCTCTGGGCACCCCAGGAGTGATTCTGCCTGCCGAGGAAAGACACGCAGCCTCTTCCCTGCCTCTTAGGCAAAGTCTCCTCTCAGTTTGTTGTTGGACACGCTTCCGTGCTCAGAAGCCACCCCGCATGAGGCAGGATACAGCGGGAAGCATTCTGGGCACGCAGAGTGCTGCTTCGCATGCTCGAGGCAAACAGAGAGCAGGTGCCTCACTTGCGCTTCTGTCTGCCGATGCTTAGAGACGACCAGCGCGCAGCTTCCCTCTGTGTGTGCTGCTGTACTCAAACAGCCTCCAAAGCAGGGCACTTAGGCAACTATCCCGGGTGCAGCAGGAGTGCATCTGCCTGCCGAGGGAGGACGTGCAGCACATCCCCCGGTCCGCCCTCCACTTCCCTGACTCTTAGGCAAAGCCCGTCCCAGCTTGCTTCTAGGCGTGCCTCCGTGCTCAGAAGCCGCCCCTATGGCAGGCAGGACACAGCGGGATGCATTCTGGGCGCGCAGAGTGCTGCTTCCCATGCTCGAGGCAAACCGAGAGCAGGTGCCTCACTTGCGCTTCTGTCTGCCGAGACTTAGAGGCGGACAAGCAGGAAGCTTCCCGCTGTGCGTGCTCCTGCACGCAACCCGCCTCCAAAGGAAGCAGGGCGCTAAGGCGAGCGCTCTGGGCACCCCAGGAGTGATTCTGCCTGCCGAGGAAAGACACGCAGCCTCTTCCCTGCCTCTTAGGCAAAGTCTCCTCTCAGTTTGTTGTTGGACACTCGTCCGTGCTCAGAAGCCACCCTGCATGAGGCAGGACACAGCGGGAAGCATTCTGGGCACGCAGAGTGCTGCTTCCCATGCCCGCGGCAAACCGAGAGCAGCTGCCTCACTCGCGTTTCTGTCTGCCGAGACTTAGAGCTGGCCAGCGCGCAGATTCCCACTCTGCGTGCTGCTGTGCTCAAACAGCCCCAAACAAAGCAGGGCGCTAAGGCAAGAGTACGAAGTGCACCAGGAGTGAATCTGCCTGCCGAGGGAGGACATGCAGCTCATCCCTCGTTCCTCTCGCCGCTTCCCGGACCCTTAGGCAAAGTCTCCTCTCAGTTTGCTTTTAGGCGTGCCTCCATGCTCAGAAGCCACCCCGCATCAGGCAGGATACAGCGGGATGTAGTCTGGGCACGCAGAGTGCTTCTTTCCAGGGCCGGGGCAAAAACGAGAGCAAGCGCCTCACTTGCGCTTCTGTTTGCCGATGCTTAGAGGCGACCAGCGCGCAGCTTCCCGCTGTGTGTGCCGCTGTACTCAAACAGCCTCCAAAGCAGGGCACTTAGGCAACCATCCCGGGTGCAGCAGGAGTGCATCTGCCTGCCGAGGGAGGACGTGCAGCACATCCCCCGGTCCGCCCTCCACTTCCCTGACTCTTAGGCAAAGCCCGTCCCAGCTTGCTTCTAGGCGTGCCTCCGTGCTCAGAAGCCGCCCCTATGGCAGGCAGGACACAGCGGGATGCATTCTGGGCGCGCAGAGTGCTGCTTCCCATGCTCGAGGCAAACCGAGAGCAGGTGCCTCACTTGCGCTTCTGTCTGCCGAGACTTAGAGGCGGACAAGCAGGAAGCTTCCCGCTGTGCGTGCTCCTGCACGCAACCCGCCTCCAAAGGAAGCAGGGCGCTAAGGCGAGCGCTCTGGGCACCCCAGGAGTGATTCTGCCTGCCGAGGAAAGACACGCAGCCTCTTCCCTGCCTCTTAGGCAAAGTCTCCTCTCAGTTTGTTGTTGGACACTCGTCCGTGCTCAGAAGCCACCCTGCATGAGGCAGGACACAGCGGGAAGCATTCTGGGCACGCAGAGTGCTGCTTCCCATGCCCGCGGCAAACCGAGAGCAGCTGCCTCACTCGCGTTTCTGTCTGCAGAGACTTAGAGCTGGCCAGCGCGCAGATTCCCACTCTGCGTGCTGCTGTGCTCAAACAGCCCCAAACAAAGCAGGGCGCTAAGGCAAGAGTACGAAGTGCACCAGGAGTGAATCTGCCTGCCGAGGGAGGACATGCAGCTCATCCCTCGTTCCTCTCGCCGCTTCCCGGACCCTTAGGCAAAGTCTCCTCTCAGTTTGCTTTTAGGCGTGCCTCCATGCTCAGAAGCCACCCCGCATCAGGCAGGATACAGCGGGATGTAGTCTGGGCACGCAGAGTGCTTCTTTCCAGGGCAGGGGCAAAAACGAGAGCAAGCGCCTCACTTGCGCTTCTGTTTGCCGATGCTTAGAGGCGACCAGCGCGCAGCTTCCCGCTGTGTGTGCTGCTGTACTCAAACAGCCTCCAAAGCAGGGCACTTAGGCAACTATCCCGGGTGCAGCAGGAGTGCATCTGCCTGCCGAGGGAGGACGTGCAGCACATCCCCCGGTCCGCCCTCCACTTCCCTGACTCTTAGGCAAAGCCCGTCCCAGCTTGCTTCTAGGCGTGCCTCCGTGCTCAGACGCCGCCCCATGGCAGGCAGGACACAGCGGGATGCATTCTGGGCGCGCAGAGTGCTGCTTCGCATGCCCGCGGCAAACCGAGAGCAGGTGCCTCACTTGCGCTTCTGTCTGCCGAGACTTAGAGGCGGACAAGCAGGAAGCTTCCCGCTGTGCGTGCTCCTGCACGCAACCAGCCTCCAAAGGAAGCAGGGCGCTAAGGCGAGCGCTCTGGGCATTCCAGGAGTGATTCTGCCTGCCGAGGAAAGAACGCAGCCTCTTCCCTGCCTCTTAGGCAAAGTCTCCTCTCAGTTTGTTGTTGGACACGCTTCCGTGCTCAGAAGCCACCCCGCATGAGGCAGGATACAGCGGGAAGCATTCTGGGCACGCAGAGTGCTGCTTCGCATGCTCGAGGCAAACCGAGAGCAGGTGCCTCACTTGCGCTTCTGTCTGCCGATGCTTAGAGACGACCAGCGCGCAGCTTCCCGCTGTGTGTGCTGCTGTACTCAAACAGCCTCCAAAGCAGGGCACTTAGGCAACTATCCCGGGTGCAGCAGGAGTGCATCTGCCTGCCGAGGGAGGACGTGCAGCACATTCCCCGGTCCGCCCTCCACTTCCCTGACTCTTAGGCAAAGCCCGTCCCAGCTTGCTTCTAGGCGTGCCTCCGTGCTCAGAAGCCGCCCCTATGGCAGGCAGGACACAGCGGGATGCATTCTGGGCGCGCAGAGTGCTGCTTCGCATGCTCGAGGCAAACCGAGAGCAGGTGCCTCACTTGCGCTTCTGTCTGCCGAGACTTAGAGGCGGACAAGCAGGAAGCTTCCCGCTGTGCGTGCTCCTGCACGCAACCCGCCTCCAAAGGAAGCAGGGCGCTAAGGCGAGCGCTCTGGGCACCCCAGGAGTGATTCTGCCTGCCGAGGAAAGACACGCAGCCTCTTCCCTGCCTCTTAGGCAAAGTCTCCTCTCAGTTTGTTGTTGGACACGCGTCCGTGCTCAGAAGCCACCCTGCATGAGGCAGGACACAGCGGGAAGCATTCTGGGCACGCAGAGTGCTGCTTCCCATGCCCGCGGCAAACCGAGAGCAGCTGCCTCACTCGCGTTTCTGTCTGCAGAGACTTAGAGCTGGCCAGCGCGCAGATTCCCACTCTGCGTGCTGCTGTGCTCAAACAGCCCCAAACAAAGCAGGGCGCTAAGGCAAGAGTACGAAGTGCACCAGGAGTGAATCTGCCTGCCGAGGGAGGACATGCAGCTCATCCCTCGTTCCTCTCGCCGCTTCCCGGACCCTTAGGCAAAGTCTCCTCTCAGTTTGCTTTTAGGCGTGCCTCCATGCTCAGAAGCCACCCCGCATCAGGCAGGATACAGCGGGATGTAGTCTGGGCACGCAGAGTGCTTCTTTCCAGGGCAGGGGCAAAAACGAGAGCAAGCGCCTCACTTGCGCTTCTGTTTGCCGATGCTTAGAGGCGACCAGCGCGCAGCTTCCCGCTGTGTGTGCTGCTGTACTCAAACAGCCTCCAAAGCAGGGCACTTAGGCAACTATCCCGGGTGCAGCAGGAGTGCATCTGCCTGCCGAGGGAGGACGTGCAGCACATCCCCCGGTCCGCCCTCCACTTCCCTGACTCTTAGGCAAAGCCCGTCCCAGCTTGCTTCTAGGCGTGCCTCCGTGCTCAGACGCCGCCCCATGGCAGGCAGGACACAGCGGGATGCATTCTGGGCGCGCAGAGTGCTGCTTCGCATGCCCGCGGCAAACCGAGAGCAGGTGCCTCACTTGCGCTTCTGTCTGCCGAGACTTAGAGGCGGACAAGCAGGAAGCTTCCCGCTGTGCGTGCTCCTGCACGCAACCAGCCTCCAAAGGAAGCAGGGCGCTAAGGCGAGCGCTCTGGGCATTCCAGGAGTGATTCTGCCTGCCGAGGAAAGAACGCAGCCTCTTCCCTGCCTCTTAGGCAAAGTCTCCTCTCAGTTTGTTGTTGGACACGCTTCCGTGCTCAGAAGCCACCCCGCATGAGGCAGGATACAGCGGGAAGCATTCTGGGCACGCAGAGTGCTGCTTCCCATGCCCGCGGCAAACCGAGAGCAGGTGCCTCACTTGCGCTTCTGTCTGCCGAGACTTAGAGGCGGACAAGCAGGAAGCTTCCCGCTGTGCGTGCTCCTGCACGCAACCAGCCTCCAAAGGAAGCAGGGCGCTAAGGCGAGCGCTCTGGGCATTCCAGGAGTGATTCTGCCTGCCGAGGAAAGAACGCAGCCTCTTCCCTGCCTCTTAGGCAAAGTCTCCTCTCAGTTTGTTGTTGGACACGCTTCCGTGCTCAGAAGCCACCCCGCATGAGGCAGGATACAGCGGGAAGCATTCTGGGCACGCAGAGTGCTGCTTCGCATGCTCGAGGCAAACCGAGAGCAGGTGCCTCACTTGCGCTTCTGTCTGCCGATGCTTAGAGACGACCAGCGCGCAGCTTCCCGCTGTGTGTGCTGCTGTACTCAAACAGCCTCCAAAGCAGGGCACTTAGGCAACTATCCCGGGTGCAGCAGGAGTGCATCTGCCTGCCGAGGGAGGACGTGCAGCACATCCCCCGGTCCGCCCTCCACTTCCCTGACTCTTAGGCAAAGCCCGTCCCAGCTTGCTTCTAGGCGTGCCTCCGTGCTCAGAAGCCGCCCCTATGGCAGGCAGGACACAGCGGGAAGCATTCTGGGCACGCAGAGTGCTGCTTCCCATGCCCGCGGCAAACCGAGAGCAGCTGCCTCACTCGCGTTTCTGTCTGCCGAGACTTAGAGCTGGCCAGCGCGCAGATTCCCACTCTGCGTGCTGCTGTGCTCAAACAGCCCCAAACAAAGCAGGGCGCTAAGGCAAGAGTACGAAGTGCACCAGGAGTGAATCTGCCTGCCGAGGGAGGACATGCAGCTCATCCCTCGTTCCTCTCGCCGCTTCCCGGACCCTTAGGCAAAGTCTCCTCTCAGTTTGCTTTTAGGCGTGCCTCCGTGCTCAGAAGCCACCCCGCATCAGGCAGGATACAGCGGGATGTAGTCTGGGCACGCAGAGTGCTTCTTTCCAGGGCCGGGGCAAAAACGAGAGCAAGCGCCTCACTTGCGCTTCTGTTTGCCGATGCTTAGAGGCGACCAGCGCGCAGCTTCCCGCTGTGTGTGCCGCTGTACTCAAACAGCCTCCAAAGCAGGGCACTTAGGCAACCATCCCGGGTGCAGCAGGAGTGCATCTGCCTGCCGAGGGAGGACGTGCAGCACATCCCCCGGTCCGCCCTCCACTTCCCTGACTCTTAGGCAAAGCCCGTCCCAGCTTGCTTCTAGGCGTGCCTCCGTGCTCAGAAGCCGCCCCATGGCAGGCAGGACACAGCGGGATGCATTCTGGGCGCGCAGAGTGCTGCTTCCCATGCTCGAGGCAAACCGAGAGCAGGTGCCTCACTTGCGCTTCTGTCTGCCGAGACTTAGAGGCGGACAAGCAGGAAGCTTCCCGCTGTGCGTGCTCCTGCACGCAACCAGCCTCCAAAGGAAGCAGGGCGCTAAGGCGAGCGCTCTGGGCACCCCAGGAGTGATTCTGCCTGCCGAGGAAAGACACGCAGCCACTTCCCTGCCTCTTAGGCAAAGTCTCCTCTCAGTTTGTTGATGGACACGCGTCCGTGCTCAGAAGCCACCCCGCATGAGGCAGGATACAGCGGGAAGCATTCTGGGCACGCAGAGTGCTGCTTCGCATGCTCGAGGCAAACCGAGAGCAGGTGCCTCACTTGCGCTTCTGTCTGCCGATGCTTAGAGACGACCAGCGCGCAGCTTCCCGCTGTGTGTGCTGCTGTACTCAAACAGCCTCCAAAGCAGGGCACTTAGGCAACTATCCCGGGTGCAGCAGGAGTGCATCTGCCTGCCGAGGGAGGACGTGCAGCACATTCCCCGGTCCGCCCTCCACTTCCCTGACTCTTAGGCAAAGCCCGTCCCAGCTTGCTTCTAGGCGTGCCTCCGTGCTCAGAAGCCGCCCCTATGGCAGGCAGGACACAGCGGGATGCATTCTGGGCGCGCAGAGTGCTGCTTCGCATGCTCGAGGCAAACCGAGAGCAGGTGCCTCACTTGCGCTTCTGTCTGCCGAGACTTAGAGGCGGACAAGCAGGAAGTTCCCGCTGTGCGTGCTCCTGCACGCAACCCGCCTCCAAAGGAAGCAGGGCGCTAAGGCGAGCGCTCTGGGCACCCCAGGAGTGATTCTGCCTGCCGAGGAAAGACACGCAGCCTCTTCCCTGCCTCTTAGGCAAAGTCTCCTCTCAGTTTGTTGTTGGACACGCGTCCGTGCTCAGAAGCCACCCTGCATGAGGCAGGACACAGCGGGAAGCATTCTGGGCACGCAGAGTGCTGCTTCCCATGCCCGCGGCAAACCGAGAGCAGCTGCCTCACTCGCGTTTCTGTCTGCAGAGACTTAGAGCTGGCCAGCGCGCAGATTCCCACTCTGCGTGCTGCTGTGCTCAAACAGCCCCAAACAAAGCAGGGCGCTAAGGCAAGAGTACGAAGTGCACCAGGAGTGAATCTGCCTGCCGAGGGAGGACATGCAGCTCATCCCTCGTTCCTCTCGCCGCTTCCCGGACCCTTAGGCAAAGTCTCCTCTCAGTTTGCTTTTAGGCGTGCCTCCGTGCTCAGAAGCCACCCCGCATCAGGCAGGATACAGCGGGATGTAGTCTGGGCACGCAGAGTGCTTCTTTCCAGGGCCAGGGCAAAAACGAGAGCAAGCGCCTCACTTGCGCTTCTGTTTGCCGATGCTTAGAGGCGACCAGCGCGCAGCTTCCCGCTGTGTGTGCCGCTGTACTCAAACAGCCTCCAAAGCGGGGCACTTAGGCAACCATCCCGGGTGCAGCAGGAGTGCATCTGCCTGCCGAGGGAGGACGTGCAGCACATCCCCCGGTCCGCCCTCCACTTCCCTGACTCTTAGGCAAAGCCCGTCCCAGCTTGCTTCTAGGCGTGCCTCCGTGCTCAGAAGCCGCCCCTATGGCAGGCAGGACACAGCGGGATGCATTCTGGGCGCGCAGAGTGCTGCTTCGCATGCTCGAGGCAAACCGAGAGCAGGTGCCTCACTTGCGCTTCTGTCTGCCGAGACTTAGAGGCGGACAAGCAGGAAGTTCCCGCTGTGCGTGCTCCTGCACGCAACCCGCCTCCAAAGGAAGCAGGGCGCTAAGGCGAGCGCTCTGGGCACCCCAGGAGTGATTCTGCCTGCTGAGGAAAGACACGCAGCCTCTTCCCTGCCTCTTAGGCAAAGTCTCCTCTCAGTTTGTTGTTGGACACGCGTCCGTGCTCAGAAGCCACCCTGCATGAGGCAGGACACAGCGGGAAGCATTCTGGGCACGCAGAGTGCTGCTTCCCATGCCCGCGGCAAACCGAGAGCAGCTGCCTCACTCGCGTTTCTGTCTGCAGAGACTTAGAGCTGGCCAGCGCGCAGATTCCCACTCTGCGTGCTGCTGTGCTCAAACAGCCCCAAACAAAGCAGGGCGCTAAGGCAAGAGTACGAAGTGCACCAGGAGTGAATCTGCCTGCCGAGGGAGGACATGCAGCTCATCCCTCGTTCCTCTCGCCGCTTCCCGGACCCTTAGGCAAAGTCTCCTCTCAGTTTGCTTTTAGGCGTGCCTCCATGCTCAGAAGCCACCCCGCATCAGGCAGGATACAGCGGGATGTAGTCTGGGCACGCAGAGTGCTTCTTTCCAGGGCAGGGGCAAAAACGAGAGCAAGCGCCTCACTTGCGCTTCTGTTTGCCGATGCTTAGAGGCGACCAGCGCGCAGCTTCCCGCTGTGTGTGCTGCTGTACTCAAACAGCCTCCAAAGCAGGGCACTTAGGCAACTATCCCGGGTGCAGCAGGAGTGCATCTGCCTGCCGAGGGAGGACGTGCAGCACATCCCCCGGTCCGCCCTCCACTTCCCTGACTCTTAGGCAAAGCCCGTCCCAGCTTGCTTCTAGGCGTGCCTCCGTGCTCAGACGCCGCCCCATGGCAGGCAGGACACAGCGGGATGCATTCTGGGCGCGCAGAGTGCTGCTTCCCATGCCCGCGGCAAACCGAGAGCAGGTGCCTCACTTGCGCTTCTGTCTGCCGAGACTTAGAGGCGGACAAGCAGGAAGCTTCCCGCTGTGCGTGCTCCTGCACGCAACCAGCCTCCAAAGGAAGCAGGGCGCTAAGGCGAGCGCTCTGGGCACCCCAGGAGTGATTCTGCCTGCCGAGGAAAGACACGCAGCCACTTCCCTGCCTCTTAGGCAAAGTCTCCTCTCAGTTTGTTGATGGACACGCGTCCGTGCTCAGAAGCCACCCCGCATGAGGCAGGATACAGCAGGAAGCATTCTGGGCACGCAGAGTGCTGCTTCCCATGCCCGCGGCAAACCGAGAGCAGCTGCCTCACTCGCGTTTCTGTCTGCAGAGACTTAGAGCTGGCCAGCGCGCAGATTCCCACTCTGCGTGCTGCTGTGCTCAAACAGCCCCAAACAAAGCAGGGCGCTAAGGCAAGAGTACGAAGTGCACCAGGAGTGAATCTGCCTGCCGAGGGAGGACATGCAGCTCATCCCTCGTTCCTCTCGCCGCTTCCCGGACCCTTAGGCAAAGTCTCCTCTCAGTTTGCTTTTAGGCGTGCCTCCATGCTCAGAAGCCACCCCGCATCAGGCAGGATACAGCGGGATGTAGTCTGGGCACGCAGAGTGCTTCTTTCCAGGGCCGGGGCAAAAACGAGAGCAAGCGCCTCACTTGCGCTTCTGTTTGCCGATGCTTAGAGGCGACCAGCGCGCAGCTTCCCGCTGTGTGTGCCGCTGTACTCAAACAGCCTCCAAAGCAGGGCACTTAGGCAACCATCCCGGGTGCAGCAGGAGTGCATCTGCCTGCCGAGGGAGGACGTGCAGCACATCCCCCGGTCCGCCCTCCACTTCCCTGACTCTTAGGCAAAGCCCGTCCCAGCTTGCTTCTAGGCGTGCCTCCGTGCTCAGAAGCCGCCCCATGGCAGGCAGGACACAGCGGGATGCATTCTGGGCGCGCAGAGTGCTGCTTCCCATGCTCGAGGCAAACCGAGAGCAGGTGCCTCACTTGCGCTTCTGTCTGCCGAGACTTAGAGGCGGACAAGCAGGAAGCTTCCCGCTGTGCGTGCTCCTGCACGCAACCAGCCTCCAAAGGAAGCAGGGCGCTAAGGCGAGCGCTCTGGGCACCCCAGGAGTGATTCTGCCTGCCGAGGAAAGACACGCAGCCACTTCCCTGCCTCTTAGGCAAAGTCTCCTCTCAGTTTGTTGATGGACACGCGTCCGTGCTCAGAAGCCACCCCGCATGAGGCAGGATACAGCGGGAAGCATTCTGGGCACGCAGAGTGCTGCTTCGCATGCTCGAGGCAAACCGAGAGCAGGTGCCTCACTTGCGCTTCTGTCTGCCGATGCTTAGAGACGACCAGCGCGCAGCTTCCCGCTGTGTGTGCTGCTGTACTCAAACAGCCTCCAAAGCAGGGCACTTAGGCAACTATCCCGGGTGCAGCAGGAGTGCATCTGCCTGCCGAGGGAGGACGTGCAGCACATTCCCCGGTCCGCCCTCCACTTCCCTGACTCTTAGGCAAAGCCCGTCCCAGCTTGCTTCTAGGCGTGCCTCCGTGCTCAGAAGCCGCCCCATGGCAGGCAGGACACAGCGGGATGCATTCTGGGCGCGCAGAGTGCTGCTTCGCATGCTCGAGGCAAACCGAGAGCAGGTGCCTCACTTGCGCTTCTGTCTGCCGAGACTTAGAGGCGGACAAGCAGGAAGCTTCCCGCTGTGCGTGCTCCTGCACGCAACCCGCCTCCAAAGGAAGCAGGGCGCTAAGGCGAGCGCTCTGGGCACCCCAGGAGTGATTCTGCCTGCCGAGGAAAGACACGCAGCCTCTTCCCTGCCTCTTAGGCAAAGTCTCCTCTCAGTTTGTTGTTGGACACGCGTCCGTGCTCAGAAGCCACCCTGCATGAGGCAGGACACAGCGGGAAGCATTCTGGGCACGCAGAGTGCTGCTTCCCATGCCCGCGGCAAACCGAGAGCAGCTGCCTCACTCGCGTTTCTGTCTGCAGAGACTTAGAGCTGGCCAGCGCGCAGATTCCCACTCTGCGTGCTGCTGTGCTCAAACAGCCCCAAACAAAGCAGGGCGCTAAGGCAAGAGTACGAAGTGCACCAGGAGTGAATCTGCCTGCCGAGGGAGGACATGCAGCTCATCCCTCGTTCCTCTCGCCGCTTCCCGGACCCTTAGGCAAAGTCTCCTCTCAGTTTGCTTTTAGGCGTGCCTCCGTGCTCAGAAGCCACCCCGCATCAGGCAGGATACAGTGGGATGTAGTCTGGGCACGCAGAGTGCTTCTTTCCAGGGCCGGGGCAAAAACGAGAGCAAGCGCCTCACTTGCGCTTCTGTTTGCCGATGCTTAGAGGCGACCAGCGCGCAGCTTCCCGCTGTGTGTGCCGCTGTACTCAAACAGCCTCCAAAGCAGGGCACTTAGGCAACCATCCCGGGTGCAGCAGGAGTGCATCTGCCTGCCGAGGGAGGACGTGCAGCACATCCCCCGGTCCGCCCTCCACTTCCCGTGGAGAAAAGCCCGTCCCAGCTTGCTTCTAGGCGTGCCTCCGTGCTCAGAAGCCACCCTGCATGAGGCAGGACACAGCGGGAAGCATTCTGGGCACGCAGAGTGCTGCTTCCCATGCCCGCGGCAAACCGAGAGCAGCTGCCTCACTCGCGTTTCTGTCTGCTTCCCATGCTCGAGGCAAACCGAGAGCAGGTGCCTCACTTGCGCTTCTGTCTGCCGAGACTTAGAGGCGGACAAGCAGGAAGCTTCCCGCTGTGCGTGCTCCTGCACGCAACCAGCCTCCAAAGGAAGCAGGGCGCTAAGGCGAGCGCTCTGGGCACCCCAGGAGTGATTCTGCCTGCCGAGGAAAGACACGCAGCCACTTCCCTGCCTCTTAGGCAAAGTCTCCTCTCAGTTTGTTGATGGACACGCGTCCGTGCTCAGAAGCCACCCCGCATGAGGCAGGATACAGCGGGAAGCATTCTGGGCACGCAGAGTGCTGCTTCGCATGCTCGAGGCAAACCGAGAGCAGGTGCCTCACTTGCGCTTCTGTCTGCCGATGCTTAGAGACGACCAGCGCGCAGCTTCCCGCTGTGTGTGCTGCTGTACTCAAACAGCCTCCAAAGCAGGGCACTTAGGCAACTATCCCGGGTGCAGCAGGAGTGCATCTGCCTGCCGAGGGAGGACGTGCAGCACATTCCCCGGTCCGCCCTCCACTTCCCTGACTCTTAGGCAAAGCCCGTCCCAGCTTGCTTCTAGGCGTGCCTCCGTGCTCAGAAGCCGCCCCTATGGCAGGCAGGACACAGCGGGATGCATTCTGGGCGCGCAGAGTGCTGCTTCGCATGCTCGAGGCAAACCGAGAGCAGGTGCCTCACTTGCGCTTCTGTCTGCCGAGACTTAGAGGCGGACAAGCAGGAAGTTCCCGCTGTGCGTGCTCCTGCACGCAACCCGCCTCCAAAGGAAGCAGGGCGCTAAGGCGAGCGCTCTGGGCACCCCAGGAGTGATTCTGCCTGCCGAGGAAAGACACGCAGCCTCTTCCCTGCCTCTTAGGCAAAGTCTCCTCTCAGTTTGTTGTTGGACACGCGTCCGTGCTCAGAAGCCACCCTGCATGAGGCAGGACACAGCGGGAAGCATTCTGGGCACGCAGAGTGCTGCTTCCCATGCCCGCGGCAAACCGAGAGCAGCTGCCTCACTCGCGTTTCTGTCTGCAGAGACTTAGAGCTGGCCAGCGCGCAGATTCCCACTCTGCGTGCTGCTGTGCTCAAACAGCCCCAAACAAAGCAGGGCGCTAAGGCAAGAGTACGAAGTGCACCAGGAGTGAATCTGCCTGCCGAGGGAGGACATGCAGCTCATCCCTCGTTCCTCTCGCCGCTTCCCGGACCCTTAGGCAAAGTCTCCTCTCAGTTTGCTTTTAGGCGTGCCTCCATGCTCAGAAGCCACCCCGCATCAGGCAGGATACAGCGGGATGTAGTCTGGGCACGCAGAGTGCTTCTTTCCAGGGCAGGGGCAAAAACGAGAGCAAGCGCCTCACTTGCGCTTCTGTTTGCCGATGCTTAGAGGCGACCAGCGCGCAGCTTCCCGCTGTGTGTGCTGCTGTACTCAAACAGCCTCCAAAGCAGGGCACTTAGGCAACTATCCCGGGTGCAGCAGGAGTGCATCTGCCTGCCGAGGGAGGACGTGCAGCACATCCCCCGGTCCGCCCTCCACTTCCCTGACTCTTAGGCAAAGCCCGTCCCAGCTTGCTTCTAGGCGTGCCTCCGTGCTCAGACGCCGCCCCATGGCAGGCAGGACACAGCGGGATGCATTCTGGGCGCGCAGAGTGCTGCTTCCCATGCCCGCGGCAAACCGAGAGCAGGTGCCTCACTTGCGCTTCTGTCTGCCGAGACTTAGAGGCGGACAAGCAGGAAGCTTCCCGCTGTGCGTGCTCCTGCACGCAACCAGCCTCCAAAGGAAGCAGGGCGCTAAGGCGAGCGCTCTGGGCACCCCAGGAGTGATTCTGCCTGCCGAGGAAAGACACGCAGCCACTTCCCTGCCTCTTAGGCAAAGTCTCCTCTCAGTTTGTTGATGGACACGCGTCCGTGCTCAGAAGCCACCCCGCATGAGGCAGGACACAGCGGGAAGCATTCTGGGCACGCAGAGTGCTGCTTCCCATGCCCGCGGCAAACCGAGAGCAGCTGCCTCACTCGCGTTTCTGTCTGCAGAGACTTAGAGCTGGCCAGCGCGCAGATTCCCACTCTGCGTGCTGCTGTGCTCAAACAGCCCCAAACAAAGCAGGGCGCTAAGGCAAGAGTACGAAGTGCACCAGGAGTGAATCTGCCTGCCGAGGGAGGACATGCAGCTCATCCCTCGTTCCTCTCGCCGCTTCCCGGACCCTTAGGCAAAGTCTCCTCTCAGTTTGCTTTTAGGCGTGCCTCCATGCTCAGAAGCCACCCCGCATCAGGCAGGATACAGCGGGATGTAGTCTGGGCACGCAGAGTGCTTCTTTCCAGGGCCGGGGCAAAAACGAGAGCAAGCGCCTCACTTGCGCTTCTGTTTGCCGATGCTTAGAGGCGACCAGCGCGCAGCTTCCCGCTGTGTGTGCCGCTGTACTCAAACAGCCTCCAAAGCAGGGCACTTAGGCAACCATCCCGGGTGCAGCAGGAGTGCATCTGCCTGCCGAGGGAGGACGTGCAGCACATCCCCCGGTCCGCCCTCCACTTCCCTGACTCTTAGGCAAAGCCCGTCCCAGCTTGCTTCTAGGCGTGCCTCCGTGCTCAGAAGCCGCCCCATGGCAGGCAGGACACAGCGGGATGCATTCTGGGCGCGCAGAGTGCTGCTTCCCATGCTCGAGGCAAACCGAGAGCAGGTGCCTCACTTGCGCTTCTGTCTGCCGAGACTTAGAGGCGGACAAGCAGGAAGCTTCCCGCTGTGCGTGCTCCTGCACGCAACCAGCCTCCAAAGGAAGCAGGGCGCTAAGGCGAGCGCTCTGGGCATTCCAGGAGTGATTCTGCCTGCCGAGGAAAGAACGCAGCCTCTTCCCTGCCTCTTAGGCAAAGTCTCCTCTCAGTTTGTTGTTGGACACGCTTCCGTGCTCAGAAGCCACCCCGCATGAGGCAGGATACAGCGGGAAGCATTCTGGGCACGCAGAGTGCTGCTTCGCATGCTCGAGGCAAACCGAGAGCAGGTGCCTCACTTGCGCTTCTGTCTGCCGAGACTTAGAGGCGGACAAGCAGGAAGCTTCCCGCTGTGCGTGCTCCTGCACGCAACCCGCCTCCAAAGGAAGCAGGGCGCTAAGGCGAGCGCTCTGGGCACCCCAGGAGTGATTCTGCCTGCCGAGGAAAGACACGCAGCCTCTTCCCTGCCTCTTAGGCAAAGTCTCCTCTCAGTTTGTTGTAGGACACGCGTCCGTGCTCAGAAGCCACCCTGCATGAGGCAGGACACAGCGGGAAGCATTCTGGGCACGCAGAGTGCTGCTTCCCATGCCCGCGGCAAACCGAGAGCAGCTGCCTCACTCGCGTTTCTGTCTGCAGAGACTTAGAGCTGGCCAGCGCGCAGATTCCCACTCTGCGTGCTGCTGTGCTCAAACAGCCCCAAACAAAGCAGGGCGCTAAGGCAAGAGTACGAAGTGCACCAGGAGTGAATCTGCCTGCCGAGGGAGGACATGCAGCTCATCCCTCGTTCCTCTCGCCGCTTCCCGGACCCTTAGGCAAAGTCTCCTCTCAGTTTGCTTTTAGGCGTGCCTCCATGCTCAGAAGCCACCCCGCATCAGGCAGGATACAGCGGGATGTAGTCTGGGCACGCAGAGTGCTTCTTTCCAGGGCCGGGGCAAAAACGAGAGCAAGCGCCTCACTTGCGCTTCTGTTTGCCGATGCTTAGAGGCGACCAGCGCGCAGCTTCCCGCTGTGTGTGCCGCTGTACTCAAACAGCCTCCAAAGCAGGGCACTTAGGCAACCATCCCGGGTGCAGCAGGAGTGCATCTGCCTGCCGAGGGAGGACGTGCAGCACATCCCCCGGTCCGCCCTCCACTTCCCTGACTCTTAGGCAAAGCCCGTCCCAGCTTGCTTCTAGGCGTGCCTCCGTGCTCAGAAGCCGCCCCATGGCAGGCAGGACACAGCGGGATGCATTCTGGGCGCGCAGAGTGCTGCTTCCCATGCCCGCGGCAAACCGAGAGCAGGTGCCTCACTTGCGCTTCTGTCTGCCGAGACTTAGAGGCGGACAAGCAGGAAGCTTCCCGCTGTGCGTGCTCCTGCACGCAACCAGCCTCCAAAGGAAGCAGGGCGCTAAGGCGAGCGCTCTGGGCACCCCAGGAGTGATTCTGCCTGCCGAGGAAAGACACGCAGCCACTTCCCTGACTCTTAGGCAAAGTCTCCTCTCAGTTTGTTGATGGACACGCGTCCGTGCTCAGAAGCCACCCCGCATGAGGCAGGATACAGCGGGAAGCATTCTGGGCACGCAGAGTGCTGCTTCGCATGCTCGAGGCAAACCGAGAGCAGGTGCCTCACTTGCGCTTCTGTCTGCCGATGCTTAGAGACGACCAGCGCGCAGCTTCCCGCTGTGTGTGCTGCTGTACTCAAACAGCCTCCAAAGCAGGGCACTTAGGCAACTATCCCGGGTGCAGCAGGAGTGCATCTGCCTGCCGAGGGAGGACGTGCAGCACATCCCCCGGTCCGCCCTCCACTTCCCTGACTCTTAGGCAAAGCCCGTCCCAGCTTGCTTCTAGGCGTGCCTCCGTGCTCAGAAGCCGCCCCTATGGCAGGCAGGACACAGCGGGATGCATTCTGGGCGCGCAGAGTGCTGCTTCGCATGCTCGAGGCAAACCGAGAGCAGGTGCCTCACTTGCGCTTCTGTCTGCCGAGACTTAGAGGCGGACAAGCAGGAAGCTTCCCGCTGTGCGTGCTCCTGCACGCAACCCGCCTCCAAAGGAAGCAGGGCGCTAAGGCGAGCGCTCTGGGCACCCCAGGAGTGATTCTGCCTGCCGAGGAAAGACACGCAGCCTCTTCCCTG
The DNA here is from genome assembly GCF_028389875.1 of Rhea pennata. Classification (NCBI taxonomy): domain Eukaryota; kingdom Metazoa; phylum Chordata; class Aves; order Rheiformes; family Rheidae; genus Rhea; species Rhea pennata. The sequence continues at coordinate 80,587,199 of NC_084663.1, forward strand.
CCTCTTAGGCAAAGTCTCCTCTCAGTTTGTTGTAGGACACGCGTCCGTGCTCAGAAGCCACCCTGCATGAGGCAGGACACAGCGGGAAGCATTCTGGGCACGCAGAGTGCTGCTTCCCATGCCCGCGGCAAACCGAGAGCAGCTGCCTCACTCGCGTTTCTGTCTGCAGAGACTTAGAGCTGGCCAGCGCGCAGATTCCCACTCTGCGTGCTGCTGTGCTCAAACAGCCCCAAACAAAGCAGGGCGCTAAGGCAAGAGTACGAAGTGCACCAGGAGTGAATCTGCCTGCCGAGGGAGGACATGCAGCTCATCCCTCGTTCCTCTCGCCGCTTCCCGGACCCTTAGGCAAAGTCTCCTCTCAGTTTGCTTTTAGGCGTGCCTCCATGCTCAGAAGCCACCCCGCATCAGGCAGGATACAGCGGGATGTAGTCTGGGCACGCAGAGTGCTTCTTTCCAGGGCCGGGGCAAAAACGAGAGCAAGCGCCTCACTTGCGCTTCTGTTTGCCGATGCTTAGAGGCGACCAGCGCGCAGCTTCCCGCTGTGTGTGCCGCTGTACTCAAACAGCCTCCAAAGCAGGGCACTTAGGCAACCATCCCGGGTGCAGCAGGAGTGCATCTGCCTGCCGAGGGAGGACGTGCAGCACATCCCCCGGTCCGCCCTCCACTTCCCTGACTCTTAGGCAAAGCCCGTCCCAGCTTGCTTCTAGGCGTGCCTCCGTGCTCAGAAGCCGCCCCATGGCAGGCAGGACACAGCGGGATGCATTCTGGGCGCGCAGAGTGCTGCTTCGCATGCTCGAGGCAAACCGAGAGCAGGTGCCTCACTTGCGCTTCTGTCTGCCGAGACTTAGAGGCGGACAAGCAGGAAGCTTCCCGCTGTGCGTGCTCCTGCACGCAACCAGCCTCCAAAGGAAGCAGGGCGCTAAGGCGAGCGCTCTGGGCACCCCAGGAGTGATTCTGCCTGCCGAGGAAAGACACGCAGCCACTTCCCTGCCTCTTAGGCAAAGTCTCCTCTCAGTTTGTTGATGGACACGCGTCCGTGCTCAGAAGCCACCCTGCATGAGGCAGGATACAGCGGGAAGCATTCTGGGCACGCAGAGTGCTGCTTCGCATGCCCGCGGCAAACCGAGAGCAGGTGCCTCACTTGCGCTTCTGTCTGCCGAGACTTAGAGGCGGACAAGCAGGAAGCTTCCCGCTGTGCGTGCTCCTGCACGCAACCAGCCTCCAAAGGAAGCAGGGCGCTAAGGCGAGCGCTCTGGGCATTCCAGGAGTGATTCTGCCTGCCGAGGAAAGAACGCAGCCTCTTCCCTGCCTCTTAGGCAAAGTCTCCTCTCAGTTTGTTGTAGGACACGCGTCCGTGCTCAGAAGCCACCCTGCATGAGGCAGGACACAGCGGGAAGCATTCTGGGCACGCAGAGTGCTGCTTCCCATGCCCGCGGCAAACCGAGAGCAGCTGCCTCACTCGCGTTTCTGTCTGCAGAGACTTAGAGCTGGCCAGCGCGCAGATTCCCACTCTGCGTGCTGCTGTGCTCAAACAGCCCCAAACAAAGCAGGGCGCTAAGGCAAGAGTACGAAGTGCACCAGGAGTGAATCTGCCTGCCGAGGGAGGACATGCAGCTCATCCCTCGTTCCTCTCGCCGCTTCCCGGACCCTTAGGCAAAGTCTCCTCTCAGTTTGCTTTTAGGCGTGCCTCCATGCTCAGAAGCCACCCCGCATCAGGCAGGATACAGCGGGATGTAGTCTGGGCACGCAGAGTGCTTCTTTCCAGGGCCGGGGCAAAAACGAGAGCAAGCGCCTCACTTGCGCTTCTGTTTGCCGATGCTTAGAGGCGACCAGCGCGCAGCTTCCCGCTGTGTGTGCCGCTGTACTCAAACAGCCTCCAAAGCAGGGCACTTAGGCAACCATCCCGGGTGCAGCAGGAGTGCATCTGCCTGCCGAGGGAGGACGTGCAGCACATCCCCCGGTCCGCCCTCCACTTCCCTGACTCTTAGGCAAAGCCCGTCCCAGCTTGCTTCTAGGCGTGCCTCCGTGCTCAGAAGCCGCCCCATGGCAGGCAGGACACAGCGGGATGCATTCTGGGCGCGCAGAGTGCTGCTTCCCATGCCCGCGGCAAACCGAGAGCAGGTGCCTCACTTGCGCTTCTGTCTGCCGAGACTTAGAGGCGGACAAGCAGGAAGCTTCCCGCTGTGCGTGCTCCTGCACGCAACCAGCCTCCAAAGGAAGCAGGGCGCTAAGGCGAGCGCTCTGGGCACCCCAGGAGTGATTCTGCCTGCCGAGGAAAGACACGCAGCCACTTCCCTGCCTCTTAGGCAAAGTCTCCTCTCAGTTTGTTGATGGACACGCGTCCGTGCTCAGAAGCCACCCCGCATGAGGCAGGATACAGCGGGAAGCATTCTGGGCACGCAGAGTGCTGCTTCGCATGCTCGAGGCAAACCGAGAGCAGGTGCCTCACTTGCGCTTCTGTCTGCCGATGCTTAGAGACGACCAGCGCGCAGCTTCCCGCTGTGTGTGCTGCTGTACTCAAACAGCCTCCAAAGCAGGGCACTTAGGCAACTATCCCGGGTGCAGCAGGAGTGCATCTGCCTGCCGAGGGAGGACGTGCAGCACATCCCCCGGTCCGCCCTCCACTTCCCTGACTCTTAGGCAAAGCCCGTCCCAGCTTGCTTCTAGGCGTGCCTCCGTGCTCAGAAGCCGCCCCATGGCAGGCAGGACACAGCGGGATGCATTCTGGGCGCGCAGAGTGCTGCTTCGCATGCTCGAGGCAAACCGAGAGCAGGTGCCTCACTTGCGCTTCTGTCTGCCGATGCTTAGAGACGACCAGCGCGCAGCTTCCCGCTGTGTGTGCTGCTGTACTCAAACAGCCTCCAAAGCAGGGCACTTAGGCAACTATCCCGGGTGCAGCAGGAGTGCATCTGCCTGCCGAGGGAGGACGTGCAGCACATTCCCCGGTCCGCCCTCCACTTCCCTGACTCTTAGGCAAAGCCCGTCCCAGCTTGCTTCTAGGCGTGCCTCCGTGCTCAGAAGCCGCCCCTATGGCAGGCAGGACACAGCGGGATGCATTCTGGGCGCGCAGAGTGCTGCTTCGCATGCTCGAGGCAAACCGAGAGCAGGTGCCTCACTTGCGCTTCTGTCTGCCGAGACTTAGAGGCGGACAAGCAGGAAGTTCCCGCTGTGCGTGCTCCTGCACGCAACCCGCCTCCAAAGGAAGCAGGGCGCTAAGGCGAGCGCTCTGGGCACCCCAGGAGTGATTCTGCCTGCTGAGGAAAGACACGCAGCCTCTTCCCTGCCTCTTAGGCAAAGTCTCCTCTCAGTTTGTTGTTGGACACGCGTCCGTGCTCAGAAGCCACCCTGCATGAGGCAGGACACAGCGGGAAGCATTCTGGGCACGCAGAGTGCTGCTTCCCATGCCCGCGGCAAACCGAGAGCAGCTGCCTCACTCGCGTTTCTGTCTGCAGAGACTTAGAGCTGGCCAGCGCGCAGATTCCCACTCTGCGTGCTGCTGTGCTCAAACAGCCCCAAACAAAGCAGGGCGCTAAGGCAAGAGTACGAAGTGCACCAGGAGTGAATCTGCCTGCCGAGGGAGGACATGCAGCTCATCCCTCGTTCCTCTCGCCGCTTCCCGGACCCTTAGGCAAAGTCTCCTCTCAGTTTGCTTTTAGGCGTGCCTCCATGCTCAGAAGCCACCCCGCATCAGGCAGGATACAGCGGGATGTAGTCTGGGCACGCAGAGTGCTTCTTTCCAGGGCCGGGGCAAAAACGAGAGCAAGCGCCTCACTTGCGCTTCTCTCTGCCGATGCTTAGAGGCGACCAGCGCGCAGCTTCCCGCTGTGTGTGCTGCTGTACTCAAACAGCCTCCAAAGCAGGGCACTTAGGCAACCATCCCGGGTGCAGCAGGAGTGCATCTGCCTGCCGAGGGAGGACGTGCAGCACGTCCCCCGGTCCGCCCTCCACTTCCCTGACTCTTAGGCAAAGCCCGTCCCAGCTTGCTTCTAGGCGTGCCTCCGTGCTCAGAAGCCGCCCCATGGCAGGCAGGATACAGCGGGAAGCATTCTGGGCACGCAGAGTGCTGCTTCCCATGCCCGCGGCAAACCGAGAGCAGGTGCCTCACTCGCGCTCCTGTCTGCCGATGCTTAGAGGCGACCAGCGCGCAGATTCCCACAGTGCGTGCTGCTGTGCTCAAACAGCCCCAAACAAAGCAGGGCGCTAAGGCAAGAGTGCGAAGTGCACCAGGAGTGAATCTGCCTGCCGAGGGAGGACATGCAGCTCATCCCTCGTTCCTCTCGCCGCTTCCCTGCCTCTTAGGCAAAGTCTCCTCTCAGTTTGCTTTTAGGCGTGCCTCCATGCTCAGAAGCCACCCCGCATCAGGCAGGATACAGCGGGATGTAGTCTGGGCACGCAGATTGCTTCTTTTTAGGGCCGGGGCAAAAACGAGAGCAAGCGCCTCACTTGCGCTTCTGTTTGCCGATGCTTAGAGGCGACCAGCGCGCAGCTTCCCGCTGTGTGTGCTGCTGTACTCAAAGAGCCTCCAAAGCAGGGCACTTAGGCAACCATCCCGGGTGCAGCAGGAGTGCATCTGCCTGCCGAGGGAGGACGTGCAGCACATCCCCGGTCCGCCCTCCACTTCCCTGACTCTTAGGCAAAGCCCGTCCCAGCTTGCTTCTAGGCGTGCCTCCGTGCTCAGAAGCCGCCCCATGGCAGGCAGGACACAGCGGGATGCATTCTGGGCGCGTAGAGTGCTGCTTCGCATGCTCGAGGCAAACCGAGAGCAGGGGCCTCACTTGCGCTTCTGTCTGCCGAGACTTAGAGGCGGACAAGCAGGAAGCTTCCCGCTGGGTGTGCTGCTGCACGCAACCAGCCTCCAAAGAAAGCAGGGCGCTAAGGCGAGCGCTCTGGGCACCCCAGGAGTGATTCTGCCTGCCGAGGAAAGACACGCAGCCTCTTCCCTGCCTCTTAGGCAAAGTCTCCTCTCAGTTTGTTGTTGGACACGCGTCCGTGCTCAGAAGCCACCCCGCATGAGGCAGGATACAGCGGGAAGCATTCTGGGCACGCAGAGTGCTGCTTCGCATGCTCGAGGCAAACCGAGAGCAGCTGCCTCACTTGCGCTTCTGTCTACCGATGCTTAGAGGCGGACAAGCAGGAAGCTTCCCGCTGTGCGTTCTCCTGCACGCCACCAGCCTGCAAAGAAAGCAGGGCGCTAAGGCGAGCGCTCTGGGCACCCCAGGAGTGATTCTGCCTGCCGAGGGAATACACACAGCCTCTTCCCGGACCCTTAGGCAAAGTCTCCTCTCAGTTTGCTTTTAGGCGTGCCTCCATGCTCAGAAGCCACCCCGCATCAGGCAGGATACAGCGGGATGTAGTCTGGGCACGCAGAGTGCTTCTTTCCAGGGCCGGGGCAAAAACGAGAGCAAGCGCCTCACTTGCGCTTCTCTCTGCCGATGCTTAGAGGCGACCAGCGCGCAGCTTCCCGCTGTGTGTGCTGCTGTACTCAAAGAGCCTCCAAAGCAGGGCACTTAGGCAACCATCCCGGGTGCAGCAGGAGTGCATCTGCCTGCCGAGGGAGGACGTGCAGCACGTCCCCCGGTCCGCCCTCCACTTCCCTGACTCTTAGGCAAAGCCCGTCCCAGCTTGCTTCTAGGCGTGCCTCCGTGCTCAGAAGCCGCCCCATGGCAGGCAGGATACAGCGGGAAGCATTCTGGGCACGCAGAGTGCTGCTTCCCATGCCCGCGGCAAACCGAGAGCAGCTGCCTCACTCGCGCTCCTGTCTGCCGATGCTTAGAGGCGACCAGCGCGCAGATTCCCACAGTGCGTGCTGCTGTGCTCAAACAGCCCCAAACAAAGCAGGGCGCTAAGGCAAGAGTGCGAAGTGCACCAGGAGTGAATCTGCCTGCCGAGGGAGGACATGCAGCTCATCCCTCGTTCCTCTCGCCGCTTCCCTGCCTCTTAGGCAAAGTCTCCTCTCAGTTTGCTTTTAGGCGTGCCTCCATGCTCAGAAGCCACCCCGCATCAGGCAGGATACAGCGGGATGTAGTCTGGGCACGCAGATTGCTTCTTTTTAGGGCCGGGGCAAAAACGAGAGCAAGCGCCTCACTTGCGCTTCTGTTTGCCGATGCTTAGAGGCGACCAGCGCGCAGCTTCCCGCTGTGTGTGCTGCTGTACTCAAAGAGCCTCCAAAGCAGGGCACTTAGGCAACCATCCCGGGTGCAGCAGGAGTGCATCTGCCTGCCGAGGGAGGACGTGCAGCACATCCCCGGTCCGCCCTCCACTTCCCTGACTCTTAGGCAAAGCCCGTCCCAGCTTGCTTCTAGGCGTGCCTCCGTGCTCAGAAGCCGCCCCATGGCAGGCAGGACACAGCGGGATGCATTCTGGGCGCGTAGAGTGCTGCTTCGCATGCTCGAGGCAAACCGAGAGCAGGGGCCTCACTTGCGCTTCTGTCTGCCGAGACTTAGAGGCGGACAAGCAGGAAGCTTCCCGCTGGGTGTGCTGCTGCACGCAACCAGCCTCCAAAGAAAGCAGGGCGCTAAGGCGAGCGCTCTGGGCACCCCAGGAGTGATTCTGCCTGCCGAGGAAAGATACGCAGCCTCTTCCCTGCCTCTTAGGCAAAGTCTCCTCTCAGTTTGTTGTTGGACACGCGTCCGTGCTCAGAAGCCACCCCGCATGAGGCAGGATACAGCGGGAAGCATTCTGGGCACGCAGAGTGCTGCTTCGCATGCTCGAGGCAAACCGAGAGCAGCTGCCTCACTTGCGCTTCTGTCTGCCGATGCTTAGAGGCGGACAAGCAGGAAGCTTCCCGCTGTGCGTTCTCCTGCACGCAACCAGCCTGCAAAGAAAGCATGGCGCTAAGGCGAGCGCTCTGGGCACCCCAGGAGTGATTCTGCCTGCCGAGGGAATACACACAGCCTCTTCCCGGACCCTTAGGCAAAGTCTCCTCTCAGTTTGCTTTTAGGCGTGCCTCCATGCTCAGAAGCCACCCCGCATCAGGCAGGATACAGCGGGATGTAGTCTGGGCACGCAGAGTGCTTCTTTTTAGGGCCGGGGCAAAAACGAGAGCAAGCGCCTCACTTGCGCTTCTGTTTGCCGATGCTTAGAGGCGACCAGCGCGCAGCTTCCCGCTGTGTGTGCTGCTGTACTCAAACAGCCTCCAAAGCAGGGCACTTAGGCAACCATCCCGGGTGCAGCAGGAGTGCATCTCTCTGCCGAGGGAGGACGTGCAGCACATCCCCCGGTCCGCCCTCCACTTCCCTGACTCTTAGGCAAAGCCCGTCCCAGCTTGCTTCTAGGCGTGCCTCCGTGCTCAGAAGCCGCCCCATGGCAGGCAGGACACAGCGGGATGCATTCTGGGCGCGCAGAGTGCTGCTTCGCATGCTCGAGGCAAACCGAGAGCAGGTGCCTCACTTGCGCTTCTGTGTGCCGAGACTTAGAGGCGGACAAGCAGGAAGCTTCCCGCTGTGCGTGCTCCTGCACGCAACCCGCCTCCAAAGGAAGCAGGGCGCTAAGGCGAGCGCTCTGGGCACCCCAGGAGTGATTCTGCCTGCCGAGGAAAGACACGCAGCCACTTCCCTGCCTCTTAGGCAAAGTCTCCTCTCAGTTTGTTGTTGGACACGCGTCCGTGCTCAGAAGCCACCCCGCATGAGGCAGGATACAGCGGGAAGCATTCTGGGCACGCAGAGTGCTGCTTCCCATGCCCGAGGCAAACCGAGAGCAGCTGCCTCACTCGCGTTTCTGTCTGCCGAGACTTAGAGCTGGCCAGCGCGCAGATTCCCACTGTGCGTGCTGCTGTGCTCAAACAGCCCCAAACAAAGCAGGGCGCTAAGGCAAGAGTACGAAGTGCACCAGGAGTGAATTTGCCTGCCGAGGGAGGACATGCAGCTCATCCCTCGTTCCTCTCGCCGCTTCCCGGACCCTTAGGCAAAGCCTGCTCTCAGTTTGCTTTTAGGCGTGCCTCCGTGCTCAGAAGCCGCCCCATGGCAGGCAGGACACAGCGGGATGCATTCTGGGCACGCAGAGTGCTGCTTCGCATGCTCGAGGCAAACCGAGAGCAGGTGCCTCACTTGCGCTTCTGTCTGCCGATGCTTAGAGGCGACCAGCGCGCAGCTTCCCCGCTGTGTGTGCTGCTGTACTCAAAGAGCCTCCAAAGCAGGGCACTTAGGCAACCATCCCGGGTGCAGCAGGCGTGCATCTGCCTGCCGAGGGAGGACGTGCAGCACGTCCCCCGGTCCGCCCTCCACTTCCCTGACTCTTAGGCAAAGCCCGTCCCAGCTTGCTTCTAGGCGTGCCTCCGTGCTCAGAAGCCGCCCCATGGCAGGCAGGATACAGCGGGAAGCATTCTGGGCACGCAGAGTGCTGCTTCCCATGCCCGCGGCAAACCGAGAGCAGCTGCCTCACTCGCGCTCCTGTCTGCCGATGCTTAGAGGCGACCAGCGCGCAGATTCCCACAGTGCGTGCTGCTGTGCTCAAACAGCCCCAAACAAAGCAGGGCGCTAAGGCAAGAGTGCGAAGTGCACCAGGAGTGAATCTGCCTGCCGAGGGAGGACATGCAGCTCATCCCTCGTTCCTCTCGCCGCTTCCCTGCCTCTTAGGCAAAGTCTCCTCTCAGTTTGCTTTTAGGCGTGCCTCCATGCTCAGAAGCCACCCCGCATCAGGCAGGATACAGCGGGATGTAGTCTGGGCACGCAGATTGCTTCTTTTTAGGGCCGGGGCAAAAACGAGAGCAAGCGCCTCACTTGCGCTTCTGTTTGCCGATGCTTAGAGGCGACCAGCGCGCAGCTTCCCGCTGTGTGTGCTGCTGTACTCAAAGAGCCTCCAAAGCAGGGCACTTAGGCAACCATCCCGGGTGCAGCAGGAGTGCATCTGCCTGCCGAGGGAGGACGTGCAGCACATCCCCGGTCCGCCCTCCACTTCCCTGACTCTTAGGCAAAGCCCGTCCCAGCTTGCTTCTAGGCGTGCCTCCGTGCTCAGAAGCCGCCCCATGGCAGGCAGGACACAGCGGGATGCATTCTGGGCGCGTAGAGTGCTGCTTCGCATGCTCGAGGCAAACCGAGAGCAGGGGCCTCACTTGCGCTTCTGTCTGCCGAGACTTAGAGGCGGACAAGCAGGAAGCTTCCCGCTGGGTGTGCTGCTGCACGCAACCAGCCTCCAAAGAAAGCAGGGCGCTAAGGCGAGCGCTCTGGGCACCCCAGGAGTGATTCTGCCTGCCGAGGAAAGACACGCAGCCTCTTCCCTGCCTCTTAGGCAAAGTCTCCTCTCAGTTTGTTGTTGGACACGCGTCCGTGCTCAGAAGCCACCCCGCATGAGGCAGGATACAGCGGGAAGCATTCTGGGCACGCAGAGTGCTGCTTCGCATGCTCGAGGCAAACCGAGAGCAGCTGCCTCACTTGCGCTTCTGTCTGCCGATGCTTAGAGGCGGACAAGCAGGAAGCTTCCCGCTGTGCGTTCTCCTGCACGCCACCAGCCTGCAAAGAAAGCAGGGCGCTAAGGCGAGTGCTCTGGGCACCCCAGGAGTGATTCTGCCTGCCGAGGGAATACACACAGCCTCTTCCCGGACCCTTAGGCAAAGTCTCCTCTCAGTTTGCTTTTAGGCGTGCCTCCATGCTCAGAAGCCACCCCGCATCAGGCAGGATACAGCGGGATGTAGTCTGGGCACGCAGAGTGCTTCTTTCCAGGGCCGGGGCAAAAACGAGAGCAAGCGCCTCACTTGCGCTTCTGTTTGCCGATGCTTAGAGGCGACCAGCGCGCAGCTTCCCGCTGTGTGTGCTGCTGTACTCAAAGAGCCTCCAAAGCAGGGCACTTAGGCAACCATCCCGGGTGCAGCAGGAGTGCATCTGCCTGCCGAGGGAGGACGTGCAGCACGTCCCCCGGTCCGCCCTCCACTTCCCTGACTCTTAGGCAAAGCCCGTCCCAGCTTGCTTCTAGGCGTGCCTCCGTGCTCAGAAGCCGCCCCATGGCAGGCAGGATACAGCGGGAAGCATTCTGGGCACGCAGAGTGCTGCTTCCCATGCCCGCGGCAAACCGAGAGCAGCTGCCTCACTCGCGCTCCTGTCTGCCGATGCTTAGAGGCGACCAGCGCGCAGATTCCCACAGTGCGTGCTGCTGTGCTCAAACAGCCCCAAACAAAGCAGGGCGCTAAGGCAAGAGTGCGAAGTGCACCAGGAGTGAATCTGCCTGCCGAGGGAGGACATGCAGCTCATCCCTCGTTCCTCTCGCCGCTTCCCTGCCTCTTAGGCAAAGTCTCCTCTCAGTTTGCTTTTAGGCGTGCCTCCATGCTCAGAAGCCACCCCGCATCAGGCAGGATACAGCGGGATGTAGTCTGGGCACGCAGATTGCTTCTTTTTAGGGCCGGGGCAAAAACGAGAGCAAGCGCCTCACTTGCGCTTCTCTCTGCCGATGCTTAGAGGCGACCAGCGCGCAGCTTCCCGCTGTGTGTGCTGCTGTACTCAAAGAGCCTCCAAAGCAGGGCACTTAGGCAACCATCCCGGGTGCAGCAGGAGTGCATCTGCCTGCCGAGGGAGGACGTGCAGCACATCCCCGGTCCGCCCTCCACTTCCCTGACTCTTAGGCAAAGCCCGTCCCAGCTTGCTTCTAGGCGTGCCTCCGTGCTCAGAAGCCGCCCCATGGCAGGCAGGACACAGCGGGATGCATTCTGGGCGCGTAGAGTGCTGCTTCGCATGCTCGAGGCAAACCGAGAGCAGGGGCCTCACTTGCGCTTCTGTCTGCCGAGACTTAGAGGCGGACAAGCAGGAAGCTTCCCGCTGGGTGTGCTGCTGCACGCAACCAGCCTCCAAAGAAAGCAGGGCGCTAAGGCGAGCGCTCTGGGCACCCCAGGAGTGATTCTGCCTGCCGAGGAAAGACACGCAGCCTCTTCCCTGCCTCTTAGGCAAAGTCTCCTCTCAGTTTGTTGTTGGACACGCGTCCGTGCTCAGAAGCCACCCCGCATGAGGCAGGATACAGCGGGAAGCATTCTGGGCACGCAGAGTGCTGCTTCCCATGCCCGAGGCAAACCGAGAGCAGCTGCCTCACTCGCGTTTCTGTCTGCCGAGACTTAGAGCTGGCCAGCGCGCAGATTCCCACTGTGCGTGCTGCTGTGCTCAAACAGCCCCAAACAAAGCAGGGCGCTAAGGCAAGAGTACGAAGTGCACCAGGAGTGAATCTGCCTGCCGAGGGAGGACATGCAGCTCATCCCTCGTTCCTCTCGCCGCTTCCCGGACCCTTAGGCAAAGCCTGCTCTCAGTTTGCTTTTAGGCGTGCCTCCGTGCTCAGAAGCCGCCCCATGGCAGGCAGGACACAGCGGGATGCATTCTGGGCACGCAGAGTGCTGCTTCGCATGCTCGAGGCAAACCGAGAGCAGGTGCCTCACTTGCGCTTCTGTCTGCCGATGCTTAGAGGCGACCAGCGCGCAGCTTCCCCGCTGTGTGTGCTGCTGTACTCAAAGAGCCTCCAAAGCAGGGCACTTAGGCAACCATCCCGGGTGCAGCAGGCGTGCATCTGCCTGCCGAGGGAGGACGTGCAGCACGTCCCCCGGTCCGCCCTCCACTTCCCTGACTCTTAGGCAAAGCCCGTCCCAGCTTGCTTCTAGGCGTGCCTCCGTGCTCAGAAGCCGCCCCATGGCAGGCAGGATACAGCGGGAAGCATTCTGGGCACGCAGAGTGCTGCTTCCCATGCCCGCGGCAAACCGAGAGCAGCTGCCTCACTCGCGCTCCTGTCTGCCGATGCTTAGAGGCGACCAGCGCGCAGATTCCCACAGTGCGTGCTGCTGTGCTCAAACAGCCCCAAACAAAGCAGGGCGCTAAGGCAAGAGTGCGAAGTGCACCAGGAGTGAATCTGCCTGCCGAGGGAGGACATGCAGCTCATCCCTCGTTCCTCTCGCCGCTTCCCTGCCTCTTAGGCAAAGTCTCCTCTCAGTTTGCTTTTAGGCGTGCCTCCATGCTCAGAAGCCACCCCGCATCAGGCAGGATACAGCGGGATGTAGTCTGGGCACGCAGATTGCTTCTTTTTAGGGCCGGGGCAAAAACGAGAGCAAGCGCCTCACTTGCGCTTCTGTTTGCCGATGCTTAGAGGCGACCAGCGCGCAGCTTCCCCGCTGTGTGTGCTGCTGTACTCAAACAGCCTCCAAAGCAGGGCACTTAGGCAACCATCCCGGGTGCAGCAGGAGTGCATCTCTCTGCCGAGGGAGGACGTGCAGCACATCCCGCGGTCCGCCCTCCACTTCCCTGACTCTTAGGCAAAGCCCGTCCCAGCTTGCTTCTAGGCGTGCCTCCGTGCTCAGAAGCCGCCCCATGGCAGGCAGGACACAGCGGGATGCATTCTGGGCACGCAGAGTGCTGCTTCGCATGCTCGAGGCAAACCGAGAGCAGGTGCCTCACTTGCGCTTCTGTGTGCCGAGACTTAGAGGCGGACAAGCAGGAAGCTTCCCGCTGTGCGTGCTCCTGCACGCAACCCGCCTCCAAAGGAAGCAGGGCGCTAAGGCGAGCGCTCTGGGCACCCAGGAGTGATTCTGCCTGCCGAGGAAAGACACGCAGCCACTTCCCTGCCTCTTAGGCAAAGTCTCCTCTCAGTTTGCTTTTAGGCGTGCCTCCATGCTCAGAAGCCACCCCGCATGAGGCAGGATACAGCGGGAAGCATTCTGGGCACGCAGAGTGCTTCTTTCCAGGGCCGGAGCAAAAATGAGAGCAAGCGCCTCACTTGCGCTTCTCTCTGCCGATGCTTAGAGGCGACCAGCGCGCAGCTTCCCGCTGTGTGTGCTGCTGTACTCAAACAGCCTCCAAAGCAGGGCACTTAGGCAACCATCCCGGGTGCAGCAGGAGTGCATCTCTCTGCCGAGGGAGGACGTGCAGCACATCCCCCGGTCCGCCCTCCACTTCCCTGACTCTTAGGCAAAGCCCGTCCCAGCTTGCTTCTAGGCATGCCTCCGTGCTCAGAAGCCGCCCCATGGCAGGCAGGACACAGCGGGATGCATTCTGGGCGCGCAGAGTGCTGCTTCGCATGCCCGCGGCAAACCGAGAGCAGGTGCCTCACTTGCGCTTCTGTCTGCCGAGACTTAGAGGCGGACAAGCAGGAAGCTTCCCGCTGGGTGTGCTGCTGCACGCAACCAGCCTCCAAAGAAAGCAGGGCGCTAAGGCGAGCGCTCTGGGCACCCCAGGAGTGATTCTGCCTGCCGAGGAAAGACACGCAGCCTCTTCCCTGCCTCTTAGGCAAAGTCTCCTCTCAGTTTGTTGTTGGACACGCGTCCGTGCTCAGAAGCCACCCCGCATGAGGCAGGATACAGCGGGAAGCATTCTGGGCACGCAGAGTGCTGCTTCGCATGCTCGAGGCAAACCGAGAGCAGGTGCCTCACTTGCGCTTCTGTCTGCCGATGCTTAGAGGCGGACAAGCAGGAAGCTTCCCGCTGTGCGTTCTCCTGCACGCAACCAGCCTGCAAAGAAAGCAGGGCGCTAAGGCGAGCGCTCTGGGCACCCCAGGAGTGATTCTGCCTGCCGAGGGAATACACACAGCCTCTTCCCGGACCCTTAGGCAAAGTCTCCTCTCAGTTTGCTTTTAGGCGTGCCTCCATGCTCAGAAGCCACCCCGCATCAGGCAGGATACAGCGGGATGTAGTCTGGGCACGCAGAGTGCTTCTTTCCAGGGCCGGGGCAAAAACGAGGGCAAGCGCCTCACTTGCGCTTCTCTCTGCCGATGCTTAGAGGCGACCAGCGCGCAGCTTCCCGCTGTGTGTGCTGCTGTACTCAAAGAGCCTCCAAAGCAGGGCACTTAGGCAACCATCCCGGGTGCAGCAGGAGTGCATCTCTCTGCCGAGGGAGGACGTGAAGCACATCCCGCGGTCCGCCCTCCACTTCCCTGACTCTTAGGCAAAGCCCGTCCCAGCTTGCTTCTAGGCGTGCCTCCGTGCTCAGAAGCCGCCCCATGGCAGGCAGGACACAGCGGGATGCATTCTGGGCACGCAGAGTGCTGCTTCGCATGCTCGAGGCAAACCGAGAGCAGGTGCCTCACTTGCGCTTCTGTGTGCCGAGACTTAGAGGCGGACAAGCAGGAAGCTTCCCGCTGTGCGTGCTCCTGCACGCAACCCGCCTCCAAAGGAAGCAGGGCGCTAAGGCGAGCGCTCTGGGCACCCAGGAGTGATTCTGCCTGCCGAGGAAAGACACGCAGCAACTTCCCTGCCTCTTAGGCAAAGTCTCCTCTCAGTTTGCTTTTAGGCGTGCCTCCATGCTCAGAAGCCACCCCGCATGAGGCAGGATACAGCGGGAAGCATTCTGGGCACGCAGAGTGCTTCTTTCCAGGGCCGGAGCAAAAATGAGAGCAAGCGCCTCACTTGCGCTTCTCTCTGCCGATGCTTAGAGGCGACCAGCGCGCAGCTTCCCGCTGTGTGTGCTGCTGTACTCAAACAGCCTCCAAAGCAGGGCACTTAGGCAACCATCCCGGGTGCAGCAGGAGTGCATCTCTCTGCCGAGGGAGGACGTGCAGCACATCCCCCGGTCCGCCCTCCACTTCCCTGACTCTTAGGCAAAGCCCGTCCCAGCTTGCTTCTAGGCGTGCCTCCGTGCTCAGAAGCCGCCCCATGGCAGGCAGGACACAGCGGGATGCATTCTGGGCGCGCAGAGTGCTGCTTCGCATGCCCGCGGCAAACCGAGAGCAGGTGCCTCACTTGCGCTTCTGTCTGCCGAGACTTAGAGGCGGACAAGCAGGAAGCTTCCCGCTGGGTGTGCTGCTGCACGCAACCAGCCTCCAAAGAAAGCAGGGCGCTAAGGCGAGCGCTCTGGGCACCCCAGGAGTGATTCTGCCTGCCGAGGAAAGACACGCAGCCTCTTCCCTGCCTCTTAGGCAAAGTCTCCTCTCAGTTTGTTGTTGGACACGCGTCCGTGCTCAGAAGCCACCCCGCATGAGGCAGGATACAGCGGGAAGCATTCTGGGCACGCAGAGTGCTGCTTCGCATGCTCGAGGCAAACCGAGAGCAGGTGCCTCACTTGCGCTTCTGTCTGCCGATGCTTAGAGGCGGACAAGCAGGAAGCTTCCCGCTGTGCGTTCTCCTGCACGCAACCAGCCTGCAAAGAAAGCAGGGCGCTAAGGCGAGCGCTCTGGGCACCCCAGGAGTGATTCTGCCTGCCGAGGGAATACACACAGCCTCTTCCCGGACCCTTAGGCAAAGTCTCCTCTCAGTTTGCTTTTAGGCGTGCCTCCATGCTCAGAAGCCACCCCGCATCAGGCAGGATACAGCGGGATGTAGTCTGGGCACGCAGAGTGCTTCTTTCCAGGGCCGGGGCAAAAACGAGAGCAAGCGCCTCACTTGCGCTTCTCTCTGCCGATGCTTAGAGGCGACCAGCGCGCAGCTTCCCGCTGTGTGTGCTGCTGTACTCAAAGAGCCTCCAAAGCAGGGCACTTAGGCAACCATCCCGGGTGCAGCAGGAGTGCATCTCTCTGCCGAGGGAGGACGTGCAGCACGTCCCCCGGTCCGCCCTCCACTTCCCTGACTCTTAGGCAAAGCCCGTCCCAGCTTGCTTCTAGGCGTGCCTCCGTGCTCAGAAGCCGCCCCATGGCAGGCAGGATACAGCGGGAAGCATTCTGGGCACGCAGAGTGCTGCTTCGCATGCTCGAGGCAAACCGAGAGCAGCTGCCTCACTCGCGTTTCTGTCTGCCGAGACTTAGAGCTGGCCAGCGCGCAGATTCCCACTGTGCGTGCTGCTGTGCTCAAACAGCCCCAAACAAAGCAGGGCGCTAAGGCAAGAGTACGAAGTGCACCAGGAGTGAATCTGCCTGCCGAGGGAGGACATGCAGCTCATCCCTCGTTCCTCTCGCCGCTTCCCGGACCCTTAGGCAAAGCCTGCTCTCAGTTTGCTTTTAGGCGTGCCTCCGTGCTCAGAAGCCGCCCCATGGCAGGCAGGACACAGCGGGATGCATTCTGGGCACGCAGAGTGCTGCTTCGCATGCTCGAGGCAAACCGAGAGCAGGGGCCTCACTTGCGCTTCTGTCTGCCGATGCTTAGAGGCGACCAGCGCGCAGCTTCCCCGCTGTGTGTGCTGCTGTACTCAAAGAGCCTCCAAAGCAGGGCACTTAGGCAACCATCCCGGGTGCAGCAGGCGTGCATCTGCCTGCCGAGGGAGGACGTGCAGCACGTCCCCCGGTCCGCCCTCCACTTCCCTGACTCTTAGGCAAAGCCCGTCCCAGCTTGCTTCTAGGCGTGCCTCCGTGCTCAGAAGCCGCCCCATGGCAGGCAGGATACAGCGGGAAGCATTCTGGGCACGCAGAGTGCTGCTTCCCATGCCCGCGGCAAACCGAGAGCAGCTGCCTCACTCGCGCTCCTGTCTGCCGATGCTTAGAGGCGACCAGCGCGCAGATTCCCACAGTGCGTGCTGCTGTGCTCAAACAGCCCCAAACAAAGCAGGGCGCTAAGGCAAGAGTGCGAAGTGCACCAGGAGTGAATCTGCCTGCCGAGGGAGGACATGCAGCTCATCCCTCGTTCCTCTCGCCGCTTCCCTGCCTCTTAGGCAAAGTCTCCTCTCAGTTTGCTTTTAGGCGTGCCTCCATGCTCAGAAGCCACCCCGCATCAGGCAGGATACAGCGGGATGTAGTCTGGGCACGCAGATTGCTTCTTTTTAGGGCCGGGGCAAAAACGAGAGCAAGCGCCTCACTTGCGCTTCTGTTTGCCGATGCTTAGAGGCGACCAGCGCGCAGCTTCCCCGCTGTGTGTGCTGCTGTACTCAAACAGCCTCCAAAGCAGGGCACTTAGGCAACCATCCCGGGTGCAGCAGGAGTGCATCTCTCTGCCGAGGGAGGACGTGAAGCACATCCCGCGGTCCGCCCTCCACTTCCCTGACTCTTAGGCAAAGCCCGTCCCAGCTTGCTTCTAGGCGTGCCTCCGTGCTCAGAAGCCGCCCCATGGCAGGCAGGACACAGCGGGATGCATTCTGGGCACGCAGAGTGCTGCTTCGCATGCTCGAGGCAAACCGAGAGCAGGGGCCTCACTTGCGCTTCTGTCTGCCGAGACTTAGAGGCGGACAAGCAGGAAGCTTCCCGCTGGGTGTGCTGCTGCACGCAACCAGCCTCCAAAGAAAGCAGGGCGCTAAGGCGAGCGCTCTGGGCACCCCAGGAGTGATTCTGCCTGCCGAGGAAAGACACGCAGCCTCTTCCCTGCCTCTTAGGCAAAGTCTCCTCTCAGTTTGTTGTTGGACACGCGTCCGTGCTCAGAAGCCACCCCGCATGAGGCAGGATACAGCGGGAAGCATTCTGGGCACGCAGAGTGCTGCTTCCCATGCCCGAGGCAAACCGAGAGCAGCTGCCTCACTCGCGTTTCTGTCTGCCGAGACTTAGAGCTGGCCAGCGCGCAGATTCCCACTGTGCGTGCTGCTGTGCTCAAACAGCCCCAAACAAAGCAGGGCGCTAAGGCAAGAGTACGAAGTGCACCAGGAGTGAATCTGCCTGCCGAGGGAGGACATGCAGCTCATCCCTCGTTCCTCTCGCCGCTTCCCGGACCCTTAGGCAAAGCCTGCTCTCAGTTTGCTTTTAGGCGTGCCTCCGTGCTCAGAAGCCGCCCCATGGCAGGCAGGACACAGCGGGATGCATTCTGGGCACGCAGAGTGCTGCTTCGCATGCTCGAGGCAAACCGAGAGCAGGTGCCTCACTTGCGCTTCTGTCTGCCGATGCTTAGAGGCGACCAGCGCGCAGCTTCCCCGCTGTGTGTGCTGCTGTACTCAAAGAGCCTCCAAAGCAGGGCACTTAGGCAACCATCCCGGGTGCAGCAGGCGTGCATCTGCCTGCCGAGGGAGGACGTGCAGCACGTCCCCCGGTCCGCCCTCCACTTCCCTGACTCTTAGGCAAAGCCCGTCCCAGCTTGCTTCTAGGCGTGCCTCCGTGCTCAGAAGCCGCCCCATGGCAGGCAGGATACAGCGGGAAGCATTCTGGGCACGCAGAGTGCTGCTTCCCATGCCCGCGGCAAACCGAGAGCAGCTGCCTCACTCGCGCTCCTGTCTGCCGATGCTTAGAGGCGACCAGCGCGCAGATTCCCACAGTGCGTGCTGCTGTGCTCAAACAGCCCCAAACAAAGCAGGGCGCTAAGGCAAGAGTGCGAAGTGCACCAGGAGTGAATCTGCCTGCCGAGGGAGGACATGCAGCTCATCCCTCGTTCCTCTCGCCGCTTCCCTGCCTCTTAGGCAAAGTCTCCTCTCAGTTTGCTTTTAGGCGTGCCTCCATGCTCAGAAGCCACCCCGCATCAGGCAGGATACAGCGGGATGTAGTCTGGGCACGCAGATTGCTTCTTTTTAGGGCCGGGGCAAAAACGAGAGCAAGCGCCTCACTTGCGCTTCTGTTTGCCGATGCTTAGAGGCGACCAGCGCGCAGCTTCCCCGCTGTGTGTGCTGCTGTACTCAAAGAGCCTCCAAAGCAGGGCACTTAGGCAACCATCCCGGGTGCAGCAGGAGTGCATCTCTCTGCCGAGGGAGGACGTGCAGCACATCCCGCGGTCCGCCCTCCACTTCCCTGACTCTTAGGCAAAGCCCGTCCCAGCTTGCTTCTAGGCGTGCCTCCGTGCTCAGAAGCCGCCCCATGGCAGGCAGGACACAGCGGGATGCATTCTGGGCACGCAGAGTGCTGCTTCGCATGCTCGAGGCAAACCGAGAGCAGGTGCCTCACTTGCGCTTCTGTCTGCCGAGACTTAGAGGCGGACAAGCAGGAAGCTTCCCGCTGTGCGTGCTCCTGCACGCAACCCGCCTCCAAAGGAAGCAGGGCGCTAAGGCGAGCGCTCTGGCACCCAGGAGTGATTCTGCCTGCCGAGGAAAGACACGCAGCCACTTCCCTGCCTCTTAGGCAAAGTCTCCTCTCAGTTTGCTTTTAGGCGTGCCTCCATGCTCAGAAGCCACCCCGCATGAGGCAGGATACAGCGGGAAGCATTCTGGGCACGCAGAGTGCTTCTTTCCAGGGCCGGAGCAAAAATGAGAGCAAGCGCCTCACTTGCGCTTCTCTCTGCCGATGCTTAGAGGCGACCAGCGCGCAGCTTCCCGCTGTGTGTGCTGCTGTACTCAAACAGCCTCCAAAGCAGGGCACTTAGGCAACCATCCCGGGTGCAGCAGGAGTGCATCTGCCTGCCGAGGGAGGACGTGCAGCACATCCCCCGGTCCGCCCTCCACTTCCCTGACTCTTAGGCAAAGCCCGTCCCAGCTTGCTTCTAGGCGTGCCTCCGTGCTCAGAAGCCGCCCCATGGCAGGCAGGACACAGCGGGATGCATTCTGGGCGCGCAGAGTGCTGCTTCGCATGCCCGCGGCAAACCGAGAGCAGGTGCCTCACTTGCGCTTCTGTCTGCCGAGACTTAGAGGCGGACAAGCAGGAAGCTTCCCGCTGGGTGTGCTGCTGCACGCAACCAGCCTCCAAAGAAAGCAGGGCGCTAAGGCGAGCGCTCTGGGCACCCCAGGAGTGATTCTGCCTGCCGAGGAAAGACACGCAGCCTCTTCCCTGCCTCTTAGGCAAAGTCTCCTCTCAGTTTGTTGTTGGACACGCATCCGTGCTCAGAAGCCACCCCGCATGAGGCAGGATACAGCGGGAAGCATTCTGGGCACGCAGAGTGCTGCTTCGCATGCTCGAGGCAAACCGAGAGCAGGTGCCTCACTTGCGCTTCTGTCTGCCGATGCTTAGAGGCGGACAAGCAGGAAGCTTCCCGCTGTGCGTTCTCCTGCACGCAACCAGCCTGCAAAGAAAGCATGGCGCTAAGGCGAGCGCTCTGGGCACCCCAGGAGTGATTCTGCCTGCCGAGGGAATACACACAGCCTCTTCCCGGACCCTTAGGCAAAGTCTCCTCTCAGTTTGCTTTTAGGCGTGCCTCCATGCTCAGAAGCCACCCCGCATCAGGCAGGATACAGCGGGATGTAGTCTGGGCACGCAGAGTGCTTCTTTTTAGGGCCGGGGCAAAAACGAGAGCAAGCGCCTCACTTGCGCTTCTGTTTGCCGATGCTTAGAGGCGACCAGCGCGCAGCTTCCCGCTGTGTGTGCTGCTGTACTCAAACAGCCTCCAAAGCAGGGCACTTAGGCAACCATCCCGGGTGCAGCAGGAGTGCATCTCTCTGCCGAGGGAGGACGTGCAGCACATCCCCCGGTCCGCCCTCCACTTCCCTGACTCTTAGGCAAAGCCCGTCCCAGCTTGCTTCTAGGCGTGCCTCCGTGCTCAGAAGCCGCCCCATGGCAGGCAGGACACAGCGGGATGCATTCTAGGCGCGCAGAGTGCTGCTTCGCATGCTCGAGGCAAACCGAGAGCAGGTGCCTCACTCGCGTTTCTGTCTGCCGAGACTTAGAGCTGGCCAGCGCGCAGATTCCCACTGTGCGTGCTGCTGTGCTCAAACAGCCCCAAACAAAGCAGGGCGCTAAGGCAAGAGTACGAAGTGCACCAGGAGTGAATCTGCCTGCCGAGGGAGGACATGCAGCTCATCCCTCGTTCCTCTCGCCGCTTCCCGGACCCTTAGGCAAAGCCTGCTCTCAGTTTGCTTTTAGGCGTGCCTCCGTGCTCAGAAGCCGCCCCATGGCAGGCAGGACACAGCGGGATGCATTCTGGGCACGCAGAGTGCTGCTTCGCATGCTCGAGGCAAACCGAGAGCAGGTGCCTCACTTGCGCTTCTGTCTGCCGATGCTTAGAGGCGACCAGCGCGCAGCTTCCCCGCTGTGTGTGCTGCTGTACTCAAAGAGCCTCCAAAGCAGGGCACTTAGGCAACCATCCCGGGTGCAGCAGGCGTGCATCTGCCTGCCGAGGGAGGACGTGCAGCACGTCCCCCGGTCCGCCCTCCACTTCCCTGACTCTTAGGCAAAGCCCGTCCCAGCTTGCTTCTAGGCGTGCCTCCGTGCTCAGAAGCCGCCCCATGGCAGGCAGGATACAGCGGGAAGCATTCTGGGCACGCAGAGTGCTGCTTCCCATGCCCGCGGCAAACCGAGAGCAGCTGCCTCACTCGCGCTCCTGTCTGCCGATGCTTAGAGGCGACCAGCGCGCAGATTCCCACAGTGCGTGCTGCTGTGCTCAAACAGCCCCAAACAAAGCAGGGCGCTAAGGCAAGAGTGCGAAGTGCACCAGGAGTGAATCTGCCTGCCGAGGGAGGACATGCAGCTCATCCCTCGTTCCTCTCGCCGCTTCCCTGCCTCTTAGGCAAAGTCTCCTCTCAGTTTGCTTTTAGGCGTGCCTCCATGCTCAGAAGCCACCCCGCATCAGGCAGGATACAGCGGGATGTAGTCTGGGCACGCAGAGTGCTTCTTTTTAGGGCCGGGGCAAAAACGAGAGCAAGCGCCTCACTTGCGCTTCTGTTTGCCGATGCTTAGAGGCGACCAGCGCGCAGCTTCCCGCTGTGTGTGCTGCTGTACTCAAACAGCCTCCAAAGCAGGGCACTTAGGCAACCATCCCGGGTGCAGCAGGAGTGCATCTCTCTGCCGAGGGAGGACGTGCAGCACATCCCGCGGTCCGCCCTCCACTTCCCTGACTCTTAGGCAAAGCCCGTCCCAGCTTGCTTCTAGGCGTGCCTCCGTGCTCAGAAGCCGCCCCATGGCAGGCAGGACACAGCGGGATGCATTCTGGGCACGCAGAGTGCTGCTTCGCATGCCCGCGGCAAACCGAGAGCAGGTGCCTCACTTGCGCTTCTGTCTGCCGAGACTTAGAGGCGGACAAGCAGGAAGCTTCCCGCTGTGCGTGCTCCTGCACGCAACCAGCCTCCAAAGGAAGCAGGGCGCTAAGGCGAGCGCTCTGGGCACCCCAGGAGTGATTCTGCCTGCCGAGGAAAGACACGCAGCCACTTCCCTGCCTCTTAGGCAAAGTCTCCTCTCAGTTTGTTGTTGGACACGCGTCCGTGCTCAGAAGCCACCCCGCATGAGGCAGGATACAGCGGGAAGCATTCTGGGCACGCAGAGTGCTGCTTCCCATGCCCGAGGCAAACCGAGAGCAGCTGCCTCACTCGCGTTTCTGTCTGCCGAGACTTAGAGCTGGCCAGCGCGCAGATTCCCACTGTGCGTGCTGCTGTGCTCAAACAGCCCCAAACAAAGCAGGGCGCTAAGGCAAGAGTACGAAGTGCACCAGGAGTGAATCTGCCTGCCGAGGGAGGACATGCAGCTCATCCCTCGTTCCTCTCGCCGCTTCCCGGACCCTTAGGCAAAGCCTGCTCTCAGTTTGCTTTTAGGCGTGCCTCCGTGCTCAGAAGCCGCCCCATGGCAGGCAGGACACAGCGGGATGCATTCTGGGCACGCAGAGTGCTGCTTCGCATGCTCGAGGCAAACCGAGAGCAGGTGCCTCACTTGCGCTTCTGTCTGCCGATGCTTAGAGGCGACCAGCGCGCAGCTTCCCCGCTGTGTGTGCTGCTGTACTCAAAGAGCCTCCAAAGCAGGGCACTTAGGCAACCATCCCGGGTGCAGCAGGCGTGCATCTGCCTGCCGAGGGAGGACGTGCAGCACGTCCCCCGGTCCGCCCTCCACTTCCCTGACTCTTAGGCAAAGCCCGTCCCAGCTTGCTTCTAGGCGTGCCTCCGTGCTCAGAAGCCGCCCCATGGCAGGCAGGATACAGCGGGAAGCATTCTGGGCACGCAGAGTGCTGCTTCCCATGCCCGCGGCAAACCGAGAGCAGCTGCCTCACTCGCGCTCCTGTCTGCCGATGCTTAGAGGCGACCAGCGCGCAGATTCCCACAGTGCGTGCTGCTGTGCTCAAACAGCCCCAAACAAAGCAGGGCGCTAAGGCAAGAGTGCGAAGTGCACCAGGAGTGAATCTGCCTGCCGAGGGAGGACATGCAGCTCATCCCTCGTTCCTCTCGCCGCTTCCCTGCCTCTTAGGCAAAGTCTCCTCTCAGTTTGCTTTTAGGCGTGCCTCCATGCTCAGAAGCCACCCCGCATCAGGCAGGATACAGCGGGATGTAGTCTGGGCACGCAGATTGCTTCTTTTTAGGGCCGGGGCAAAAACGAGAGCAAGCGCCTCACTTGCGCTTCTGTTTGCCGATGCTTAGAGGCGACCAGCGCGCAGCTTCCCCGCTGTGTGTGCTGCTGTACTCAAACAGCCTCCAAAGCAGGGCACTTAGGCAACCATCCCGGGTGCAGCAGGAGTGCATCTCTCTGCCGAGGGAGGACGTGCAGCACATCCCGCGGTCCGCCCTCCACTTCCCTGACTCTTAGGCAAAGCCCGTCCCAGCTTGCTTCTAGGCGTGCCTCCGTGCTCAGAAGCCGCCCCATGGCAGGCAGGACACAGCGGGATGCATTCTGGGCACGCAGAGTGCTGCTTCGCATGCTCGAGGCAAACCGAGAGCAGGTGCCTCACTTGCGCTTCTGTCTGCCGAGACTTAGAGGCGGACAAGCAGGAAGCTTCCCGCTGTGCGTGCTCCTGCACGCAACCCGCCTCCAAAGGAAGCAGGGCGCTAAGGCGAGCGCTCTGGGCACCCAGGAGTGATTCTGCCTGCCGAGGAAAGACACGCAGCCACTTCCCTGCCTCTTAGGCAAAGTCTCCTCTCAGTTTGCTTTTAGGCGTGCCTCCATGCTCAGAAGCCACCCCGCATGAGGCAGGATACAGCGGGAAGCATTCTGGGCACGCAGAGTGCTTCTTTCCAGGGCCGGAGCAAAAATGAGAGCAAGCGCCTCACTTGCGCTTCTCTCTGCCGATGCTTAGAGGCGACCAGCGCGCAGCTTCCCGCTGTGTGTGCTGCTGTACTCAAACAGCCTCCAAAGCAGGGCACTTAGGCAACCATCCCGGGTGCAGCAGGAGTGCATCTCTCTGCCGAGGGAGGACGTGCAGCACATCCCCCGGTCCGCCCTCCACTTCCCTGACTCTTAGGCAAAGCCCGTCCCAGCTTGCTTCTAGGCGTGCCTCCGTGCTCAGAAGCCGCCCCATGGCAGGCAGGACACAGCGGGATGCATTCTGGGCGCGCAGAGTGCTGCTTCGCATGCCCGCGGCAAACCGAGAGCAGGTGCCTCACTTGCGCTTCTGTCTGCCGAGACTTAGAGGCGGACAAGCAGGAAGCTTCCCGCTGGGTGTGCTGCTGCACGCAACCAGCCTCCAAAGAAAGCAGGGCGCTAAGGCGAGCGCTCTGGGCACCCCAGGAGTGATTCTGCCTGCCGAGGAAAGACACGCAGCCTCTTCCCTGCCTCTTAGGCAAAGTCTCCTCTCAGTTTGTTGTTGGACACGCGTCCGTGCTCAGAAGCCACCCCGCATGAGGCAGGATACAGCGGGAAGCATTCTGGGCACGCAGAGTGCTGCTTCGCATGCTCGAGGCAAACCGAGAGCAGGTGCCTCACTTGCGCTTCTGTCTGCCGATGCTTAGAGGCGGACAAGCAGGAAGCTTCCCGCTGTGCGTGCTCCTGCACGCAACCAGCCTGCAAAGAAAGCAGGGCGCTAAGGCGAGCGCTCTGGGCACCCCAGGAGTGATTCTGCCTGCCGAGGGAATACACACAGCCTCTTCCCGGACCCTTAGGCAAAGTCTCCTCTCAGTTTGCTTTTAGGCGTGCCTCCATGCTCAGAAGCCACCCCGCATCAGGCAGGATACAGCGGGATGTAGTCTGGGCACGCAGAGTGCTTCTTTTTAGGGCCGGGGCAAAAACGAGAGCAAGCGCCTCACTTGCGCTTCTGTCTGCCGATGCTTAGAGGCGACCAGCGCGCAGCTTCCCGCTGTGTGTGCTGCTGTACTCAAACAGCCTCCAAAGCAGGGCACTTAGGCAACCATCCCGGGTGCAGCAGGAGTGCATCTCTCTGCCGAGGGAGGACGTGCAGCACATCCCCCGGTCCGCCCTCCACTTCCCTGACTCTTAGGCAAAGCCCGTCCCAGCTTGCTTCTAGGCGTGCCTCCGTGCTCAGAAGCCGCCCCATGGCAGGCAGGACACAGCGGGATGCATTCTGGGCGCGCAGAGTGCTGCTTCGCATGCTCGAGGCAAACCGAGAGCAGGTGCCTCACTTGCGCTTCTGTCTGCCGAGACTTAGAGGCGGACAAGCAGGAAGCTTCCCGCTGTGCGTGCTCCTGCACGCAACCCGCCTCCAAAGGAAGCAGGGCGCTAAGGCGAGCGCTCTGGGCACCCCAGGAGTGATTCTGCCTGCCGAGGAAAGACACGCAGCCACTTCCCTGCCTCTTAGGCAAAGTCTCCTCTCAGTTTGTTGTTGGACACGCGTCCGTGCTCAGAAGCCACCCCGCATGAGGCAGGATACAGCGGGAAGCATTCTGGGCACGCAGAGTGCTGCTTCCCATGCCCGAGGCAAACCGAGAGCAGCTGCCTCACTCGCGTTTCTGTCTGCCGAGACTTAGAGCTGGCCAGCGCGCAGATTCCCACTGTGCGTGCTGCTGTGCTCAAACAGCCCCAAACAAAGCAGGGCGCTAAGGCAAGAGTACGAAGTGCACCAGGAGTGAATCTGCCTGCCGAGGGAGGACATGCAGCTCATCCCTCGTTCCTCTCGCCGCTTCCCGGACCCTTAGGCAAAGCCTGCTCTCAGTTTGCTTTTAGGCGTGCCTCCGTGCTCAGAAGCCGCCCCATGGCAGGCAGGACACAGCGGGATGCATTCTGGGCACGCAGAGTGCTGCTTCGCATGCTCGAGGCAAACCGAGAGCAGGTGCCTCACTTGCGCTTCTGTCTGCCGATGCTTAGAGGCGACCAGCGCGCAGCTTCCCCGCTGTGTGTGCTGCTGTACTCAAACAGCCTCCAAAGCAGGGCACTTAGGCAACCATCCCGGGTGCAGCAGGCGTGCATCTGCCTGCCGAGGGAGGACGTGCAGCACGTCCCCCGGTCCGCCCTCCACTTCCCTGACTCTTAGGCAAAGCCCGTCCCAGCTTGCTTCTAGGCGTGCCTCCGTGCTCAGAAGCCGCCCCATGGCAGGCAGGATACAGCGGGAAGCATTCTGGGCACGCAGAGTGCTGCTTCCCATGCCCGCGGCAAACCGAGAGCAGCTGCCTCACTCGCGCTCCTGTCTGCCGATGCTTAGAGGCGACCAGCGCGCAGATTCCCACAGTGCGTGCTGCTGTGCTCAAACAGCCCCAAACAAAGCAGGGCGCTAAGGCAAGAGTGCGAAGTGCACCAGGAGTGAATCTGCCTGCCGAGGGAGGACATGCAGCTCATCCCTCGTTCCTCTCGCCGCTTCCCTGCCTCTTAGGCAAAGTCTCCTCTCAGTTTGCTTTTAGGCGTGCCTCCATGCTCAGAAGCCACCCCGCATCAGGCAGGATACAGCGGGATGTAGTCTGGGCACGCAGAGTGCTTCTTTCCAGGGCCGGGGCAAAAACGAGAGCAAGCGCCTCACTTGCGCTTCTGTTTGCCGATGCTTAGAGGCGACCAGCGCGCAGCTTCCCCGCTGTGTGTGCTGCTGTACTCAAACAGCCTCCAAAGCAGGGCACTTAGGCAACCATCCCGGGTGCAGCAGGAGTGCATCTCTCTGCCGAGCGAGGACGTGCAGCACATCCCGCGGTCCGCCCTCCACTTCCCTGACTCTTAGGCAAAGCCCGTCCCAGCTTGCTTCTAGGCGTGCCTCCGTGCTCAGAAGCCGCCCCATGGCAGGCAGGACACAGCGGGATGCATTCTGGGCACGCAGAGTGCTGCTTCGCATGCTCGAGGCAAACCGAGAGCAGGTGCCTCACTTGCGCTTCTGTCTGCCGAGACTTAGAGGCGGACAAGCAGGAAGCTTCCCGCTGTGCGTGCTCCTGCACGCAACCCGCCTCCAAAGGAAGCAGGGCGCTAAGGCGAGCGCTCTGGGCACCCCAGGAGTGATTCTGCCTGCCGAGGAAAGACACGCAGCCACTTCCCTGCCTCTTAGGCAAAGTCTCCTCTCAGTATGTTGTTGAACACGCGTCCGTGCTCAGAAGCCACCCCGCATGAGGCAGGATACAGCGGGAAGCATTCTGGGCACGCAGAGTGCTTCTTTCCAGGGCCGGAGCAAAAATGAGAGCAAGCGCCTCACTTGCGCTTCTCTCTGCCGATGCTTAGAGGCGACCAGCGCGCAGCTTCCCGCTGTGTGTGCTGCTGTACTCAAAGAGCCTCCAAAGCAGGGCACTTAGGCAACCATCCCGGGTGCAGCAGGAGTGCATCTGCCTGCCGAGGGAGGACGTGCAGCACATCCCGCGGTCCGCCCTCCACTTCCCTGACTCTTAGGCAAAGCCCGTCCCAGCTTGCTTCTAGGCGTGCCTCCGTGCTCAGAAGCCGCCCCATGGCAGGCAGGACACAGCGGGATGCATTCTGGGCGCGTAGAGTGCTGCTTCGCATGCCCGCGGCAAACCGAGAGCAGGGGCCTCACTTGCGCTTCTGTCTGCCGAGACTTAGAGGCGGACAAGCAGGAAGCTTCCCGCTGGGTGTGCTGCTGCACGCAACCAGCCTCCAAAGAAAGCAGGGCGCTAAGGCGAGCGCTCTGGGCACCCCAGGAGTGATTCTGCCTGCCGAGGAAAGATACGCAGCCTCTTCCCTGCCTCTTAGGCAAAGTCTCCTCTCAGTTTGTTGTTGGACACGCGTCCGTGCTCAGAAGCCACCCCGCATGAGGCAGGATACAGCGGGAAGCATTCTGGGCACGCAGAGTGCTGCTTCGCATGCTCGAGGCAAACCGAGAGCAGGTGCCTCACTTGCGCTTCTGTCTGCCGATGCTTAGAGGCGGACAAGCAGGAAGCTTCCCGCTGTGCGTTCTCCTGCACGCAACCAGCCTGCAAAGAAAGCATGGCGCTAAGGCGAGCGCTCTGGGCACCCCAGGAGTGATTCTGCCTGCCGAGGGAATACACACAGCCTCTTCCCGGACCCTTAGGCAAAGTCTCCTCTCAGTTTGCTTTTAGGCGTGCCTCCATGCTCAGAAGCCACCCCGCATCAGGCAGGATACAGCGGGATGTAGTCTGGGCACGCAGAGTGCTTCTTTCCAGGGCCGGGGCAAAAACGAGAGCAAGCGCCTCACTTGCGCTTCTGTCTGCCGATGCTTAGAGGCGACCAGCGCGCAGCTTCCCGCTGTGTGTGCTGCTGTACTCAAAGAGCCTCCAAAGCAGGGCACTTAGGCAACCATCCCGGGTGCAGCAGGCGTGCATCTGCCTGCCGAGGGAGGACGTGCAGCACGTCCCCCGGTCCGCCCTCCACTTCCCTGACTCTTAGGCAAAGCCCGTCCCAGCTTGCTTCTAGGCGTGCCTCCGTGCTCAGAAGCCGCCCCTATGGCAGGCAGGATACAGCGGGAAGCATTCTGGGCACGCAGAGTGCTGCTTCCCATGCCCGCGGCAAACCGAGAGCAGCTGCCTCACTCGCGCTCCTGTCTGCCGATGCTTAGAGGCGACCAGCGCGCAGATTCCCACAGTGCGTGCTGCTGTGCTCAAACAGCCCCAAACAAAGCAGGGCGCTAAGGCAAGAGTGCGAAGTGCACCAGGAGTGAATCTGCCTGCCGAGGGAGGACATGCAGCTCATCCCTCGTTCCTCTCGCCGCTTCCCTGCCTCTTAGGCAAAGTCTCCTCTCAGTTTGCTTTTAGGCGTGCCTCCATGCTCAGAAGCCACCCCGCATCAGGCAGGATACAGCGGGATGTAGTCTGGGCACGCAGATTGCTTCTTTTTAGGGCCGGGGCAAAAACGAGAGCAAGCGCCTCACTTGCGCTTCTGTTTGCCGATGCTTAGAGGCGACCAGCGCGCAGCTTCCCGCTGTGTGTGCTGCTGTACTCAAACAGCCTCCAAAGCAGGGCACTTAGGCAACCATCCCGGGTGCAGCAGGAGTGCATCTCTCTGCCGAGGGAGGACGTGCAGCACATCCCGCGGTCCGCCCTCCACTTCCCTGACTCTTAGGCAAAGCCCGTCCCAGCTTGCTTCTAGGCGTGCCTCCGTGCTCAGAAGCCGCCCCATGGCAGGCAGGACACAGCGGGATGCATTCTGGGCACGCAGAGTGCTGCTTCGCATGCTCGAGGCAAACCGAGAGCAGGTGCCTCACTTGCGCTTCTGTCTGCCGAGACTTAGAGGCGGACAAGCAGGAAGCTTCCCGCTGTGCGTGCTCCTGCACGCAACCCGCCTCCAAAGGAAGCAGGGCGCTAAGGCGAGCGCTCTGGGCACCCCAGGAGTGATTCTGCCTGCCGAGGGAAGACACGCAGCCACTTCCCTGCCTCTTAGGCAAAGTCTCCTCTCAGTTTGTTGTTGGACACGCGTCCGTGCTCAGAAGCCACCCCGCATGAGGCAGGATACAGCGGGAAGCATTCTGGGCACGCAGAGTGCTGCTTCCCATGCCCGAGGCAAACCGAGAGCAGCTGCCTCACTCGCGTTTCTGTCTGCCGAGACTTAGAGCTGGCCAGCGCGCAGATTCCCACTGTGCGTGCTGCTGTGCTCAAACAGCCCCAAACAAAGCAGGGCGCTAAGGCAAGAGTGCGAAGTGCACCAGGAGTGAATCTGCCTGCCGAGGGAGGACATGCAGCTCATCCCTCGTTCCTCTCGCCGCTTCCCTGCCTCTTAGGCAAAGTCTCCTCTCAGTTTGCTTTTAGGCGTGCCTCCGTGCTCAGAAGCCGCCCCATGGCAGGCAGGACACAGCGGGATGCATTCTGGGCACGCAGAGTGCTGCTTCGCATGCTCGAGGCAAACCGAGAGCAGGTGCCTCACTTGCGCTTCTGTCTGCCGATGCTTAGAGGCGACCAGCGCGCAGCTTCCCCGCTGTGTGTGCTGCTGTACTCAAAGAGCCTCCAAAGCAGGGCACTTAGGCAACCATCCCGGGTGCAGCAGGCGTGCATCTGCCTGCCGAGGGAGGACGTGCAGCACGTCCCCCGGTCCGCCCTCCACTTCCCTGACTCTTAGGCAAAGCCCGTCCCAGCTTGCTTCTAGGCGTGCCTCCGTGCTCAGAAGCCGCCCCATGGCAGGCAGGATACAGCGGGAAGCATTCTGGGCACGCAGAGTGCTGCTTCCCATGCCCGCGGCAAACCGAGAGCAGCTGCCTCACTCGCGCTCCTGTCTGCTGCTGCTTAGAGGCGACCAGCGCGCAGATTCCCACAGTGCGTGCTGCTGTGCTCAAACAGCCCCAAACAAAGCAGGGCGCTAAGGCAAGAGTGC
This sequence comes from Rhea pennata, assembly GCF_028389875.1. Classification (NCBI taxonomy): domain Eukaryota; kingdom Metazoa; phylum Chordata; class Aves; order Rheiformes; family Rheidae; genus Rhea; species Rhea pennata. The sequence goes on from NC_084663.1 coordinate 80,617,115, forward strand.
GAAGTGCACCAGGAGTGAATCTGCCTGCCGAGGGAGGACATGCAGCTCATCCCTCGTTCCTCTCGCCGCTTCCCTGCCTCTTAGGCAAAGTCTCCTCTCAGTTTGCTTTTAGGCGTGCCTCCATGCTCAGAAGCCACCCCGCATCAGGCAGGATACAGCGGGATGTAGTCTGGGCACGCAGATTGCTTCTTTTTAGGGCCGGGGCAAAAACGAGAGCAAGCGCCTCACTTGCGCTTCTGTTTGCCGATGCTTAGAGGCGACCAGCGCGCAGCTTCCCCGCTGTGTGTGCTGCTGTACTCAAACAGCCTCCAAAGCAGGGCACTTAGGCAACCATCCCGGGTGCAGCAGGAGTGCATCTCTCTGCCGAGGGAGGACGTGCAGCACATCCCGCGGTCCGCCCTCCACTTCCCTGACTCTTAGGCAAAGCCCGTCCCAGCTTGCTTCTAGGCGTGCCTCCGTGCTCAGAAGCCGCCCCATGGCAGGCAGGACACAGCGGGATGCATTCTGGGCACGCAGAGTGCTGCTTCGCATGCTCGAGGCAAACCGAGAGCAGGTGCCTCACTTGCGCTTCTGTCTGCCGAGACTTAGAGGCGGACAAGCAGGAAGCTTCCCGCTGTGCGTGCTCCTGCACGCAACCCGCCTCCAAAGGAAGCAGGGCGCTAAGGCGAGCGCTCTGGGCACCCCAGGAGTGATTCTGCCTGCCGAGGAAAGACACGCAGCCACTTCCCTGCCTCTTAGGCAAAGTCTCCTCTCAGTATGTTGTTGAACACGCGTCCGTGCTCAGAAGCCACCCCGCATGAGGCAGGATACAGCGGGAAGCATTCTGGGCACGCAGAGTGCTTCTTTCCAGGGCCGGAGCAAAAATGAGAGCAAGCGCCTCACTTGCGCTTCTCTCTGCCGATGCTTAGAGGCGACCAGCGCGCAGCTTCCCGCTGTGTGTGCTGCTGTACTCAAAGAGCCTCCAAAGCAGGGCACTTAGGCAACCATCCCGGGTGCAGCAGGAGTGCATCTGCCTGCCGAGGGAGGACGTGCAGCACATCCCGCGGTCCGCCCTCCACTTCCCTGACTCTTAGGCAAAGCCCGTCCCAGCTTGCTTCTAGGCGTGCCTCCGTGCTCAGAAGCCGCCCCATGGCAGGCAGGACACAGCGGGATGCATTCTGGGCGCGTAGAGTGCTGCTTCGCATGCCCGCGGCAAACCGAGAGCAGGGGCCTCACTTGCGCTTCTGTCTGCCGAGACTTAGAGGCGGACAAGCAGGAAGCTTCCCGCTGGGTGTGCTGCTGCACGCAACCAGCCTCCAAAGAAAGCAGGGCGCTAAGGCGAGCGCTCTGGGCACCCCAGGAGTGATTCTGCCTGCCGAGGAAAGATACGCAGCCTCTTCCCTGCCTCTTAGGCAAAGTCTCCTCTCAGTTTGTTGTTGGACACGCGTCCGTGCTCAGAAGCCACCCCGCATGAGGCAGGATACAGCGGGAAGCATTCTGGGCACGCAGAGTGCTGCTTCGCATGCTCGAGGCAAACCGAGAGCAGGTGCCTCACTTGCGCTTCTGTCTGCCGATGCTTAGAGGCGGACAAGCAGGAAGCTTCCCGCTGTGCGTTCTCCTGCACGCAACCAGCCTGCAAAGAAAGCAGGGCGCTAAGGCGAGCGCTCTGGGCACCCCAGGAGTGATTCTGCCTGCCGAGGGAATACACACAGCCTCTTCCCGGACCCTTAGGCAAAGTCTCCTCTCAGTTTGCTTTTAGGCGTGCCTCCATGCTCAGAAGCCACCCCGCATCAGGCAGGATACAGCGGGATGTAGTCTGGGCACGCAGAGTGCTTCTTTCCAGGGCCGGGGCAAAAACGAGAGCAAGCGCCTCACTTGCGCTTCTGTCTGCCGATGCTTAGAGGCGACCAGCGCGCAGCTTCCCGCTGTGTGTGCTGCTGTACTCAAAGAGCCTCCAAAGCAGGGCACTTAGGCAACCATCCCGGGTGCAGCAGGAGTGCATCTGCCTGCCGAGCGAGGACGTGCAGCACGTCCCCCGGTCCGCCCTCCACTTCCCTGACTCTTAGGCAAAGCCCGTCCCAGCTTGCTTCTAGGCGTGCCTCCGTGCTCAGAAGCCGCCCCATGGCAGGCAGGACACAGCGGGATGCATTCTGGGCACGCAGAGTGCTGCTTCGCATGCTCGAGGCAAACCGAGAGCAGGGGCCTCACTTGCGCTTCTGTCTGCCGAGACTTAGAGGCGGACAAGCAGGAAGCTTCCCGCTGTGCGTGCTCCTGCACGCAACCCGCCTCCAAAGGAAGCAGGGCGCTAAGGCGAGCGCTCTGGGCACCCCAGGAGTGATTCTGCCTGCCGAGGAAAGACACGCAGCCACTTCCCTGCCTCTTAGGCAAAGTCTCCTCTCAGTATGTTGTTGAACACGCGTCCGTGCTCAGAAGCCACCCCGCATGAGGCAGGATACAGCGGGAAGCATTCTGGGCACGCAGAGTGCTTCTTTCCAGGGCCGGAGCAAAAATGAGAGCAAGCGCCTCACTTGCGCTTCTCTCTGCCGATGCTTAGAGGCGACCAGCGCGCAGCTTCCCGCTGTGTGTGCTGCTGTACTCAAAGAGCCTCCAAAGCAGGGCACTTAGGCAACCATCCCGGGTGCAGCAGGAGTGCATCTGCCTGCCGAGGGAGGACGTGCAGCACATCCCGCGGTCCGCCCTCCACTTCCCTGACTCTTAGGCAAAGCCCGTCCCAGCTTGCTTCTAGGCGTGCCTCCGTGCTCAGAAGCCGCCCCATGGCAGGCAGGACACAGCGGGATGCATTCTGGGCGCGTAGAGTGCTGCTTCGCATGCCCGCGGCAAACCGAGAGCAGGGGCCTCACTTGCGCTTCTGTCTGCCGAGACTTAGAGGCGGACAAGCAGGAAGCTTCCCGCTGGGTGTGCTGCTGCACGCAACCAGCCTCCAAAGAAAGCAGGGCGCTAAGGCGAGCGCTCTGGGCACCCCAGGAGTGATTCTGCCTGCCGAGGAAAGATACGCAGCCTCTTCCCTGCCTCTTAGGCAAAGTCTCCTCTCAGTTTGTTGTTGGACACGCGTCCGTGCTCAGAAGCCACCCCGCATGAGGCAGGATACAGCGGGAAGCATTCTGGGCACGCAGAGTGCTGCTTCGCATGCTCGAGGCAAACCGAGAGCAGGTGCCTCACTTGCGCTTCTGTCTGCCGATGCTTAGAGGCGGACAAGCAGGAAGCTTCCCGCTGTGCGTTCTCCTGCACGCAACCAGCCTGCAAAGAAAGCATGGCGCTAAGGCGAGCGCTCTGGGCACCCCAGGAGTGATTCTGCCTGCCGAGGGAATACACACAGCCTCTTCCCGGACCCTTAGGCAAAGTCTCCTCTCAGTTTGCTTTTAGGCGTGCCTCCATGCTCAGAAGCCACCCCGCATCAGGCAGGATACAGCGGGATGTAGTCTGGGCACGCAGAGTGCTTCTTTCCAGGGCCGGGGCAAAAACGAGAGCAAGCGCCTCACTTGCGCTTCTGTCTGCCGATGCTTAGAGGCGACCAGCGCGCAGCTTCCCGCTGTGTGTGCTGCTGTACTCAAACAGCCTCCAAAGCAGGGCACTTAGGCAACCATCCCGGGTGCAGCAGGAGTGCATCTCTCTGCCGAGGGAGGACGTGCAGCACATCCCCCGGTCCGCCCTCCACTTCCCTGACTCTTAGGCAAAGCCCGTCCCAGCTTGCTTCTAGGCGTGCCTCCGTGCTCAGAAGCCGCCCCATGGCAGGCAGGACACAGCGGGATGCATTCTGGGCGCGCAGAGTGCTGCTTCGCATGCTCGAGGCAAACCGAGAGCAGGTGCCTCACTTGCGCTTCTGTCTGCCGAGACTTAGAGGCGGACAAGCAGGAAGCTTCCCGCTGTGCGTGCTCCTGCACGCAACCCGCCTCCAAAGGAAGCAGGGCGCTAAGGCGAGCGCTCTGGGCACCCCAGGAGTGATTCTGCCTGCCGAGGAAAGACACGCAGCCACTTCCCTGCCTCTTAGGCAAAGTCTCCTCTCAGTTTGTTGTTGGACACGCGTCCGTGCTCAGAAGCCACCCCGCATGAGGCAGGATACAGCGGGAAGCATTCTGGGCACGCAGAGTGCTGCTTCCCATGCCCGAGGCAAACCGAGAGCAGCTGCCTCACTCGCGTTTCTGTCTGCCGAGACTTAGAGCTGGCCAGCGCGCAGATTCCCACTGTGCGTGCTGCTGTGCTCAAACAGCCCCAAACAAAGCAGGGCGCTAAGGCAAGAGTGCGAAGTGCACCAGGAGTGAATCTGCCTGCCGAGGGAGGACATGCAGCTCATCCCTCGTTCCTCTCGCCGCTTCCCTGCCTCTTAGGCAAAGTCTCCTCTCAGTTTGCTTTTAGGCGTGCCTCCGTGCTCAGAAGCCGCCCCATGGCAGGCAGGACACAGCGGGATGCATTCTGGGCACGCAGAGTGCTGCTTCGCATGCTCGAGGCAAACCGAGAGCAGGTGCCTCACTTGCGCTTCTGTCTGCCGATGCTTAGAGGCGACCAGCGCGCAGCTTCCCCGCTGTGTGTGCTGCTGTACTCAAAGAGCCTCCAAAGCAGGGCACTTAGGCAACCATCCCGGGTGCAGCAGGCGTGCATCTGCCTGCCGAGGGAGGACGTGCAGCACGTCCCCCGGTCCGCCCTCCACTTCCCTGACTCTTAGGCAAAGCCCGTCCCAGCTTGCTTCTAGGCGTGCCTCCGTGCTCAGAAGCCGCCCCATGGCAGGCAGGATACAGCGGGAAGCATTCTGGGCACGCAGAGTGCTGCTTCCCATGCCCGCGGCAAACCGAGAGCAGCTGCCTCACTCGCGCTCCTGTCTGCTGATGCTTAGAGGCGACCAGCGCGCAGATTCCCACAGTGCGTGCTGCTGTGCTCAAACAGCCCCAAACAAAGCAGGGCGCTAAGGCAAGAGTGCGAAGTGCACCAGGAGTGAATCTGCCTGCCGAGGGAGGACATGCAGCTCATCCCTCGTTCCTCTCGCCGCTTCCCTGCCTCTTAGGCAAAGTCTCCTCTCAGTTTGCTTTTAGGCGTGCCTCCATGCTCAGAAGCCACCCCGCATCAGGCAGGATACAGCGGGATGTAGTCTGGGCACGCAGATTGCTTCTTTTTAGGGCCGGGGCAAAAACGAGAGCAAGCGCCTCACTTGCGCTTCTGTTTGCCGATGCTTAGAGGCGACCAGCGCGCAGCTTCCCCGCTGTGTGTGCTGCTGTACTCAAACAGCCTCCAAAGCAGGGCACTTAGGCAACCATCCCGGGTGCAGCAGGAGTGCATCTCTCTGCCGAGGGAGGACGTGCAGCACATCCCGCGGTCCGCCCTCCACTTCCCTGACTCTTAGGCAAAGCCCGTCCCAGCTTGCTTCTAGGCGTGCCTCCGTGCTCAGAAGCCGCCCCATGGCAGGCAGGACACAGCGGGATGCATTCTGGGCACGCAGAGTGCTGCTTCGCATGCTCGAGGCAAACCGAGAGCAGGTGCCTCACTTGCGCTTCTGTCTGCCGAGACTTAGAGGCGGACAAGCAGGAAGCTTCCCGCTGTGCGTGCTCCTGCACGCAACCCGCCTCCAAAGGAAGCAGGGCGCTAAGGCGAGCGCTCTGGGCACCCCAGGAGTGATTCTGCCTGCCGAGGAAAGACACGCAGCCACTTCCCTGCCTCTTAGGCAAAGTCTCCTCTCAGTATGTTGTTGAACACGCGTCCGTGCTCAGAAGCCACCCCGCATGAGGCAGGATACAGCGGGAAGCATTCTGGGCACGCAGAGTGCTTCTTTCCAGGGCCGGAGCAAAAATGAGAGCAAGCGCCTCACTTGCGCTTCTCTCTGCCGATGCTTAGAGGCGACCAGCGCGCAGCTTCCCGCTGTGTGTGCTGCTGTACTCAAAGAGCCTCCAAAGCAGGGCACTTAGGCAACCATCCCGGGTGCAGCAGGAGTGCATCTGCCTGCCGAGGGAGGACGTGCAGCACATCCCGCGGTCCGCCCTCCACTTCCCTGACTCTTAGGCAAAGCCCGTCCCAGCTTGCTTCTAGGCGTGCCTCCGTGCTCAGAAGCCGCCCCATGGCAGGCAGGACACAGCGGGATGCATTCTGGGCGCGTAGAGTGCTGCTTCGCATGCCCGCGGCAAACCGAGAGCAGGGGCCTCACTTGCGCTTCTGTCTGCCGAGACTTAGAGGCGGACAAGCAGGAAGCTTCCCGCTGGGTGTGCTGCTGCACGCAACCAGCCTCCAAAGAAAGCAGGGCGCTAAGGCGAGCGCTCTGGGCACCCCAGGAGTGATTCTGCCTGCCGAGGAAAGATACGCAGCCTCTTCCCTGCCTCTTAGGCAAAGTCTCCTCTCAGTTTGTTGTTGGACACGCGTCCGTGCTCAGAAGCCACCCCGCATGAGGCAGGATACAGCGGGAAGCATTCTGGGCACGCAGAGTGCTGCTTCGCATGCTCGAGGCAAACCGAGAGCAGGTGCCTCACTTGCGCTTCTGTCTGCCGATGCTTAGAGGCGGACAAGCAGGAAGCTTCCCGCTGTGCGTTCTCCTGCACGCAACCAGCCTGCAAAGAAAGCAGGGCGCTAAGGCGAGCGCTCTGGGCACCCCAGGAGTGATTCTGCCTGCCGAGGGAATACACACAGCCTCTTCCCGGACCCTTAGGCAAAGTCTCCTCTCAGTTTGCTTTTAGGCGTGCCTCCATGCTCAGAAGCCACCCCGCATCAGGCAGGATACAGCGGGATGTAGTCTGGGCACGCAGAGTGCTTCTTTCCAGGGCCGGGGCAAAAACGAGAGCAAGCGCCTCACTTGCGCTTCTCTCTGCCGATGCTTAGAGGCGACCAGCGCGCAGCTTCCCGCTGTGTGTGCTGCTGTACTCAAAGAGCCTCCAAAGCAGGGCACTTAGGCAACCATCCCGGGTGCAGCAGGAGTGCATCTGCCTGCCGAGCGAGGACGTGCAGCACGTCCCCCGGTCCGCCCTCCACTTCCCTGACTCTTAGGCAAAGCCCGTCCCAGCTTGCTTCTAGGCGTGCCTCCGTGCTCAGAAGCCGCCCCATGGCAGGCAGGACACAGCGGGATGCATTCTGGGCACGCAGAGTGCTGCTTCGCATGCTCGAGGCAAACCGAGAGCAGGTGCCTCACTTGCGCTTCTGTCTGCCGAGACTTAGAGGCGGACAAGCAGGAAGCTTCCCGCTGTGCGTGCTCCTGCACGCAACCCGCCTCCAAAGGAAGCAGGGCGCTAAGGCGAGCGCTCTGGGCACCCCAGGAGTGATTCTGCCTGCCGAGGAAAGACACGCAGCCACTTCCCTGCCTCTTAGGCAAAGTCTCCTCTCAGTATGTTGTTGAACACGCGTCCGTGCTCAGAAGCCACCCCGCATGAGGCAGGATACAGCGGGAAGCATTCTGGGCACGCAGAGTGCTTCTTTCCAGGGCCGGAGCAAAAATGAGAGCAAGCGCCTCACTTGCGCTTCTCTCTGCCGATGCTTAGAGGCGACCAGCGCGCAGCTTCCCGCTGTGTGTGCTGCTGTACTCAAAGAGCCTCCAAAGCAGGGCACTTAGGCAACCATCCCGGGTGCAGCAGGAGTGCATCTGCCTGCCGAGGGAGGACGTGCAGCACATCCCGCGGTCCGCCCTCCACTTCCCTGACTCTTAGGCAAAGCCCGTCCCAGCTTGCTTCTAGGCGTGCCTCCGTGCTCAGAAGCCGCCCCATGGCAGGCAGGACACAGCGGGATGCATTCTGGGCGCGTAGAGTGCTGCTTCGCATGCCCGCGGCAAACCGAGAGCAGGGGCCTCACTTGCGCTTCTGTCTGCCGAGACTTAGAGGCGGACAAGCAGGAAGCTTCCCGCTGGGTGTGCTGCTGCACGCAACCAGCCTCCAAAGAAAGCAGGGCGCTAAGGCGAGCGCTCTGGGCACCCCAGGAGTGATTCTGCCTGCCGAGGAAAGATACGCAGCCTCTTCCCTGCCTCTTAGGCAAAGTCTCCTCTCAGTTTGTTGTTGGACACGCGTCCGTGCTCAGAAGCCACCCCGCATGAGGCAGGATACAGCGGGAAGCATTCTGGGCACGCAGAGTGCTGCTTCGCATGCTCGAGGCAAACCGAGAGCAGGTGCCTCACTTGCGCTTCTGTCTGCCGATGCTTAGAGGCGGACAAGCAGGAAGCTTCCCGCTGTGCGTTCTCCTGCACGCAACCAGCCTGCAAAGAAAGCATGGCGCTAAGGCGAGCGCTCTGGGCACCCCAGGAGTGATTCTGCCTGCCGAGGGAATACACACAGCCTCTTCCCGGACCCTTAGGCAAAGTCTCCTCTCAGTTTGCTTTTAGGCGTGCCTCCATGCTCAGAAGCCACCCCGCATCAGGCAGGATACAGCGGGATGTAGTCTGGGCACGCAGAGTGCTTCTTTCCAGGGCCGGGGCAAAAACGAGAGCAAGCGCCTCACTTGCGCTTCTGTCTGCCGATGCTTAGAGGCGACCAGCGCGCAGCTTCCCGCTGTGTGTGCTGCTGTACTCAAAGAGCCTCCAAAGCAGGGCACTTAGGCAACCATCCCGGGTGCAGCAGGAGTGCATCTGCCTGCCGAGCGAGGACGTGCAGCACGTCCCCCGGTCCGCCCTCCACTTCCCTGACTCTTAGGCAAAGCCCGTCCCAGCTTGCTTCTAGGCGTGCCTCCGTGCTCAGAAGCCGCCCCATGGCAGGCAGGATACAGCGGGAAGCATTCTGGGCACGCAGAGTGCTGCTTCCCATGCCCGCGGCAAACCGAGAGCAGCTGCCTCACTCGCGCTCCTGTCTGCCGATGCTTAGAGGCGACCAGCGCGCAGATTCCCACAGTGCGTGCTGCTGTGCTCAAACAGCCCCAAACAAAGCAGGGCGCTAAGGCAAGAGTGCGAAGTGCACCAGGAGTGAATCTGCCTGCCGAGGGAGGACATGCAGCTCATCCCTCGTTCCTCTCGCCGCTTCCCTGCCTCTTAGGCAAAGTCTCCTCTCAGTTTGCTTTTAGGCGTGCCTCCATGCTCAGAAGCCACCCCGCATCAGGCAGGATACAGCGGGATGTAGTCTGGGCACGCAGATTGCTTCTTTTTAGGGCCGGGGCAAAAACGAGAGCAAGCGCCTCACTTGCGCTTCTGTTTGCCGATGCTTAGAGGCGACCAGCGCGCAGCTTCCCGCTGTGTGTGCTGCTGTACTCAAAGAGCCTCCAAAGCAGGGCACTTAGGCAACCATCCCGGGTGCAGCAGGAGTGCATCTGCCTGCCGAGGGAGGACGTGCAGCACATCCCCGGTCCGCCCTCCACTTCCCTGACTCTTAGGCAAAGCCCGTCCCAGCTTGCTTCTAGGCGTGCCTCCGTGCTCAGAAGCCGCCCCATGGCAGGCAGGACACAGCGGGATGCATTCTGGGCGCGTAGAGTGCTGCTTCGCATGCTCGAGGCAAACCGAGAGCAGGGGCCTCACTTGCGCTTCTGTCTGCCGAGACTTAGAGGCGGACAAGCAGGAAGCTTCCCGCTGGGTGTGCTGCTGCACGCAACCAGCCTCCAAAGAAAGCAGGGCGCTAAGGCGAGCGCTCTGGGCACCCCAGGAGTGATTCTGCCTGCCGAGGAAAGACACGCAGCCTCTTCCCTGCCTCTTAGGCAAAGTCTCCTCTCAGTTTGTTGTTGGACACGCGTCCGTGCTCAGAAGCCACCCCGCATGAGGCAGGATACAGCGAGAAGCATTCTGGGCACGCAGAGTGCTGCTTCGCATGCTCGAGGCAAACCGAGAGCAGGTGCCTCACTTGCGCTTCTGTCTGCCGATGCTTAGAGGCGGACAAGCAGGAAGCTTCCCGCTGTGCGTTCTCCTGCACGCAACCAGCCTGCAAAGAAAGCAGGGCGCTAAGGCGAGCGCTCTGGGCACCCCAGGAGTGATTCTGCCTGCCGAGGGAATACACACAGCCTCTTCCCGGACCCTTAGGCAAAGTCTCCTCTCAGTTTGCTTTTAGGCGTGCCTCCATGCTCAGAAGCCACCCCGCATCAGGCAGGATACAGCGGGATGTAGTCTGGGCACGCAGAGTGCTTCTTTCCAGGGCCGGGGCAAAAACGAGAGCAAGCGCCTCACTTGCGCTTCTGTTTGCCGATGCTTAGAGGCGACCAGCGCGCAGCTTCCCGCTGTGTGTGCTGCTGTACTCAAACAGCCTCCAAAGCAGGGCACTTAGGCAACCATCCCGGGTGCAGCAGGAGTGCATCTCTCTGCCGAGGGAGGACGTGCAGCACATCCCCCGGTCCGCCCTCCACTTCCCTGACTCTTAGGCAAAGCCCGTCCCAGCTTGCTTCTAGGCGTGCCTCCGTGCTCAGAAGCCGCCCCATGGCAGGCAGGACACAGCGGGATGCATTCTGGGCGCGCAGAGTGCTGCTTCGCATGCTCGAGGCAAACCGAGAGCAGGTGCCTCACTTGCGCTTCTGTGTGCCGAGACTTAGAGGCGGACAAGCAGGAAGCTTCCCGCTGTGCGTGCTCCTGCACGCAACCCGCCTCCAAAGGAAGCAGGGCGCTAAGGCGAGCGCTCTGGGCACCCCAGGAGTGATTCTGCCTGCCGAGGAAAGACACGCAGCCACTTCCCTGCCTCTTAGGCAAAGTCTCCTCTCAGTTTGTTGTTGGACACGCGTCCGTGCTCAGAAGCCACCCCGCATGAGGCAGGATACAGCGGGAAGCATTCTGGGCACGCAGAGTGCTGCTTCCCATGCCCGAGGCAAACCGAGAGCAGCTGCCTCACTCGCGTTTCTGTCTGCCGAGACTTAGAGCTGGCCAGCGCGCAGATTCCCACTGTGCGTGCTGCTGTGCTCAAACAGCCCCAAACAAAGCAGGGCGCTAAGGCAAGAGTACGAAGTGCACCAGGAGTGAATCTGCCTGCCGAGGGAGGACATGCAGCTCATCCCTCGTTCCTCTCGCCGCTTCCCGGACCCTTAGGCAAAGCCTGCTCTCAGTTTGCTTTTAGGCGTGCCTCCGTGCTCAGAAGCCGCCCCATGGCAGGCAGGACACAGCGGGATGCATTCTGGGCACGCAGAGTGCTGCTTCGCATGCTCGAGGCAAACCGAGAGAAGGTGCCTCACTTGCGCTTCTGTCTGCCGATGCTTAGAGGCGACCAGCGCGCAGCTTCCCCGCTGTGTGTGCTGCTGTACTCAAAGAGCCTCCAAAGCAGGGCACTTAGGCAACCATCCCGGGTGCAGCAGGCGTGCATCTGCCTGCCGAGGGAGGACGTGCAGCACGTCCCCCGGTCCGCCCTCCACTTCCCTGACTCTTAGGCAAAGCCCGTCCCAGCTTGCTTCTAGGCGTGCCTCCGTGCTCAGAAGCCGCCCCATGGCAGGCAGGATACAGCGGGAAGCATTCTGGGCACGCAGAGTGCTGCTTCCCATGCCCGCGGCAAACCGAGAGCAGCTGCCTCACTCGCGCTCCTGTCTGCCGATGCTTAGAGGCGACCAGCGCGCAGATTCCCACAGTGCGTGCTGCTGTGCTCAAACAGCCCCAAACAAAGCAGGGCGCTAAGGCAAGAGTGCGAAGTGCACCAGGAGTGAATCTGCCTGCCGAGGGAGGACATGCAGCTCATCCCTCGTTCCTCTCGCCGCTTCCCTGCCTCTTAGGCAAAGTCTCCTCTCAGTTTGCTTTTAGGCGTGCCTCCATGCTCAGAAGCCACCCCGCATCAGGCAGGATACAGCGGGATGTAGTCTGGGCTCGCAGATTGCTTCTTTTTAGGGCCGGGGCAAAAACGAGAGCAAGCGCCTCACTTGCGCTTCTGTCTGCCGATGCTTAGAGGCGACCAGCGCGCAGCTTCCCGCTGTGTGTGCTGCTGTACTCAAACAGCCTCCAAAGCAGGGCACTTAGGCAACCATCCCGGGTGCAGCAGGAGTGCATCTCTCTGCCGAGGGAGGACGTGCAGCACATCCCGCGGTCCGCCCTCCACTTCCCTGACTCTTAGGCAAAGCCCGTCCCAGCTTGCTTCTAGGCGTGCCTCCGTGCTCAGAAGCCGCCCCATGGCAGGCAGGACACAGCGGGATGCATTCTGGGCACGCAGAGTGCTGCTTCGCATGCTCGAGGCAAACCGAGAGCAGGTGCCTCACTTGCGCTTCTGTCTGCCGAGACTTAGAGGCGGACAAGCAGGAAGCTTCCCGCTGGGTGTGCTGCTGCACGCAACCAGCCTCCAAAGAAAGCAGGGCGCTAAGGCGAGCGCTCTGGGCACCCCAGGAGTGATTCTGCCTGCCGAGGAAAGATACGCAGCCTCTTCCCTGCCTCTTAGGCAAAGTCTCCTCTCAGTTTGTTGTTGGACACGCGTCCGTGCTCAGAAGCCACCCCGCATGAGGCAGGATACAGCGGGAAGCATTCTGGGCACGCAGAGTGCTGCTTCGCATGCTCGAGGCAAACCGAGAGCAGGTGCCTCACTTGCGCTTCTGTCTGCCGATGCTTAGAGGCGGACAAGCAGGAAGCTTCCCGCTGTGCGTTCTCCTGCACGCAACCAGCCTGCAAAGAAAGCAGGGCGCTAAGGCGAGCGCTCTGGGCACCCCAGGAGTGATTCTGCCTGCCGAGGGAATACACACAGCCTCTTCCCGGACCCTTAGGCAAAGTCTCCTCTCAGTTTGCTTTTAGGCGTGCCTCCATGCTCAGAAGCCACCCCGCATGAGGCAGGATACAGCGGGAAGCATTCTGGGCACGCAGAGTGCTTCTTTCCAGGGCCGGAGCAAAAATGAGAGCAAGCGCCTCACTTGCGCTTCTGTCTGCCGATGCTTAGAGGCGACCAGCGCGCAGCTTCCCGCTGTGTGTGCTGCTGTACTCAAAGAGCCTCCAAAGCAGGGCACTTAGGCAACCATCCCGGGTGCAGCAGGAGTGCATCTGCCTGCCGAGCGAGGACGTGCAGCACGTCCCCCGGTCCGCCCTCCACTTCCCTGACTCTTAGGCAAAGCCCGTCCCAGCTTGCTTCTAGGCGTGCCTCCGTGCTCAGAAGCCGCCCCATGGCAGGCAGGATACAGCGGGAAGCATTCTGGGCACGCAGAGTGCTGCTTCCCATGCCCGCGGCAAACCGAGAGCAGCTGCCTCACTCGCGCTCCTGTCTGCCGATGCTTAGAGGCGACCAGCGCGCAGATTCCCACAGTGCGTGCTGCTGTGCTCAAACAGCCCCAAACAAAGCAGGGCGCTAAGGCAAGAGTGCGAAGTGCACCAGGAGTGAATCTGCCTGCCGAGGGAGGACATGCAGCTCATCCCTCGTTCCTCTCGCCGCTTCCCTGCCTCTTAGGCAAAGTCTCCTCTCAGTTTGCTTTTAGGCGTGCCTCCATGCTCAGAAGCCACCCCGCATCAGGCAGGATACAGCGGGATGTAGTCTGGGCACGCAGATTGCTTCTTTTTAGGGCCGGGGCAAAAACGAGAGCAAGCGCCTCACTTGCGCTTCTGTTTGCCGATGCTTAGAGGCGACCAGCGCGCAGCTTCCCGCTGTGTGTGCTGCTGTACTCAAAGAGCCTCCAAAGCAGGGCACTTAGGCAACCATCCCGGGTGCAGCAGGCGTGCATCTGCCTGCCGAGGGAGGACGTGCAGCACATCCCCGGTCCGCCCTCCACTTCCCTGACTCTTAGGCAAAGCCCGTCCCAGCTTGCTTCTAGGCGTGCCTCCGTGCTCAGAAGCCGCCCCATGGCAGGCAGGACACAGCGGGATGCATTCTGGGCGCGTAGAGTGCTGCTTCGCATGCTCGAGGCAAACCGAGAGCAGGGGCCTCACTTGCGCTTCTGTCTGCCGAGACTTAGAGGCGGACAAGCAGGAAGCTTCCCGCTGGGTGTGCTGCTGCACGCAACCAGCCTCCAAAGAAAGCAGGGCGCTAAGGCGAGCGCTCTGGGCACCCCAGGAGTGATTCTGCCTTCCGAGGAAAGACACGCAGCCTCTTCCCTGCCTCTTAGGCAAAGTCTCCTCTCAGTTTGTTGTTGGACACGCGTCCGTGCTCAGAAGCCACCCCGCATGAGGCAGGATACAGCGAGAAGCATTCTGGGCACGCAGAGTGCTGCTTCGCATGCTCGAGGCAAACCGAGAGCAGGTGCCTCACTTGCGCTTCTGTCTGCCGATGCTTAGAGGCGGACAAGCAGGAAGCTTCCCGCTGTGCGTTCTCCTGCACGCAACCAGCCTGCAAAGAAAGCAGGGCGCTAAGGCGAGCGCTCTGGGCACCCCAGGAGTGATTCTGCCTGCCGAGGGAATACACACAGCCTCTTCCCGGACCCTTAGGCAAAGTCTCCTCTCAGTTTGCTTTTAGGCGTGCCTCCATGCTCAGAAGCCACCCCGCATCAGGCAGGATACAGCGGGATGTAGTCTGGGCACGCAGAGTGCTTCTTTTTAGGGCCGGGGCAAAAACGAGAGCAAGCGCCTCACTTGCGCTTCTGTTTGCCGATGCTTAGAGGCGACCAGCGCGCAGCTTCCCGCTGTGTGTGCTGCTGTACTCAAAGAGCCTCCAAAGCAGGGCACTTAGGCAACCATCCCGGGTGCAGCAGGAGTGCATCTGCCTGCCGAGCGAGGACGTGCAGCACGTCCCCCGGTCCGCCCTCCACTTCCCTGACTCTTAGGCAAAGCCCGTCCCAGCTTGCTTCTAGGCGTGCCTCCGTGCTCAGAAGCCGCCCCATGGCAGGCAGGATACAGCGGGAAGCATTCTGGGCACGCAGAGTGCTGCTTCCCATGCCCGCGGCAAACCGAGAGCAGCTGCCTCACTCGCGCTCCTGTCTGCCGATGCTTAGAGGCGACCAGCGCGCAGATTCCCACAGTGCGTGCTGCTGTGCTCAAACAGCCCCAAACAAAGCAGGGCGCTAAGGCAAGAGTGCGAAGTGCACCAGGAGTGAATCTGCCTGCCGAGGGAGGACATGCAGCTCATCCCTCGTTCCTCTCGCCGCTTCCCTGCCTCTTAGGCAAAGTCTCCTCTCAGTTTGCTTTTAGGCGTGCCTCCATGCTCAGAAGCCACCCCGCATCAGGCAGGATACAGCGGGATGTAGTCTGGGCACGCAGATTGCTTCTTTTTAGGGCCGGGGCAAAAACGAGAGCAAGCGCCTCACTTGCGCTTCTGTTTGCCGATGCTTAGAGGCGACCAGCGCGCAGCTTCCCGCTGTGTGTGCTGCTGTACTCAAAGAGCCTCCAAAGCAGGGCACTTAGGCAACCATCCCGGGTGCAGCAGGCGTGCATCTGCCTGCCGAGGGAGGACGTGCAGCACATCCCCGGTCCGCCCTCCACTTCCCTGACTCTTAGGCAAAGCCCGTCCCAGCTTGCTTCTAGGCGTGCCTCCGTGCTCAGAAGCCGCCCCATGGCAGGCAGGACACAGCGGGATGCATTCTGGGCGCGTAGAGTGCTGCTTCGCATGCTCGAGGCAAACCGAGAGCAGGGGCCTCACTTGCGCTTCTGTCTGCCGAGACTTAGAGGCGGACAAGCAGGAAGCTTCCCGCTGGGTGTGCTGCTGCACGCAACCAGCCTCCAAAGAAAGCAGGGCGCTAAGGCGAGCGCTCTGGGCACCCCAGGAGTGATTCTGCCTTCCGAGGAAAGACACGCAGCCTCTTCCCTGCCTCTTAGGCAAAGTCTCCTCTCAGTTTGTTGTTGGACACGCGTCCGTGCTCAGAAGCCACCCCGCATGAGGCAGGATACAGCGAGAAGCATTCTGGGCACGCAGAGTGCTGCTTCGCATGCTCGAGGCAAACCGAGAGCAGGTGCCTCACTTGCGCTTCTGTCTGCCGATGCTTAGAGGCGGACAAGCAGGAAGCTTCCCGCTGTGCGTTCTCCTGCACGCAACCAGCCTGCAAAGAAAGCAGGGCGCTAAGGCGAGCGCTCTGGGCACCCCAGGAGTGATTCTGCCTGCCGAGGGAATACACACAGCCTCTTCCCGGACCCTTAGGCAAAGTCTCCTCTCAGTTTGCTTTTAGGCGTGCCTCCATGCTCAGAAGCCACCCCGCATCAGGCAGGATACAGCGGGATGTAGTCTGGGCACGCAGAGTGCTTCTTTTTAGGGCCGGGGCAAAAACGAGAGCAAGCGCCTCACTTGCGCTTCTGTTTGCCGATGCTTAGAGGCGACCAGCGCGCAGCTTCCCGCTGTGTGTGCTGCTGTACTCAAACAGCCTCCAAAGCAGGGCACTTAGGCAACCATCCCGGGTGCAGCAGGAGTGCATCTCTCTGCCGAGGGAGGACGTGCAGCACATCCCCCGGTCCGCCCTCCACTTCCCTGACTCTTAGGCAAAGCCCGTCCCAGCTTGCTTCTAGGCGTGCCTCCGTGCTCAGAAGCCGCCCCATGGCAGGCAGGACACAGCGGGATGCATTCTGGGCGCGCAGAGTGCTGCTTCGCATGCTCGAGGCAAACCGAGAGCAGGTGCCTCACTTGCGCTTCTGTGTGCCGAGACTTAGAGGCGGACAAGCAGGAAGCTTCCCGCTGTGCGTGCTCCTGCACGCAACCCGCCTCCAAAGGAAGCAGGGCGCTAAGGCGAGCGCTCTGGGCACCCCAGGAGTGATTCTGCCTGCCGAGGAAAGACACGCAGCCACTTCCCTGCCTCTTAGGCAAAGTCTCCTCTCAGTTTGTTGTTGGACACGCGTCCGTGCTCAGAAGCCACCCCGCATGAGGCAGGATACAGCGGGAAGCATTCTGGGCACGCAGAGTGCTGCTTCCCATGCCCGAGGCAAACCGAGAGCAGCTGCCTCACTCGCGTTTCTGTCTGCCGAGACTTAGAGCTGGCCAGCGCGCAGATTCCCACTGTGCGTGCTGCTGTGCTCAAACAGCCCCAAACAAAGCAGGGCGCTAAGGCAAGAGTACGAAGTGCACCAGGAGTGAATCTGCCTGCCGAGGGAGGACATGCAGCTCATCCCTCGTTCCTCTCGCCGCTTCCCGGACCCTTAGGCAAAGCCTGCTCTCAGTTTGCTTTTAGGCGTGCCTCCGTGCTCAGAAGCCGCCCCATGGCAGGCAGGACACAGCGGGATGCATTCTGGGCACGCAGAGTGCTGCTTCGCATGCTCGAGGCAAACCGAGAGAAGGTGCCTCACTTGCGCTTCTGTCTGCCGATGCTTAGAGGCGACCAGCGCGCAGCTTCCCCGCTGTGTGTGCTGCTGTACTCAAAGAGCCTCCAAAGCAGGGCACTTAGGCAACCATCCCGGGTGCAGCAGGCGTGCATCTGCCTGCCGAGGGAGGACGTGCAGCACGTCCCCCGGTCCGCCCTCCACTTCCCTGACTCTTAGGCAAAGCCCGTCCCAGCTTGCTTCTAGGCGTGCCTCCGTGCTCAGAAGCCGCCCCATGGCAGGCAGGATACAGCGGGAAGCATTCTGGGCACGCAGAGTGCTGCTTCCCATGCCCGCGGCAAACCGAGAGAAGCTGCCTCACTCGCGCTCCTGTCTGCCGATGCTTAGAGGCGACCAGCGCGCAGATTCCCACAGTGCGTGCTGCTGTGCTCAAACAGCCCCAAACAAAGCAGGGCGCTAAGGCAAGAGTGCGAAGTGCACCAGGAGTGAATCTGCCTGCCGAGGGAGGACATGCAGCTCATCCCTCGTTCCTCTCGCCGCTTCCCTGCCTCTTAGGCAAAGTCTCCTCTCAGTTTGCTTTTAGGCGTGCCTCCATGCTCAGAAGCCACCCCGCATCAGGCAGGATACAGCGGGATGTAGTCTGGGCACGCAGATTGCTTCTTTTTAGGGCCGGGGCAAAAACGAGAGCAAGCGCCTCACTTGCGCTTCTGTCTGCCGATGCTTAGAGGCGACCAGCGCGCAGCTTCCCGCTGTGTGTGCTGCTGTACTCAAACAGCCTCCAAAGCAGGGCACTTAGGCAACCATCCCGGGTGCAGCAGGAGTGCATCTCTCTGCCGAGGGAGGACGTGCAGCACATCCCGCGGTCCGCCCTCCACTTCCCTGACTCTTAGGCAAAGCCCGTCCCAGCTTGCTTCTAGGCGTGCCTCCGTGCTCAGAAGCCGCCCCATGGCAGGCAGGACACAGCGGGATGCATTCTGGGCACGCAGAGTGCTGCTTCGCATGCTCGAGGCAAACCGAGAGCAGGTGCCTCACTTGCGCTTCTGTGTGCCGAGACTTAGAGGCGGACAAGCAGGAAGCTTCCCGCTGTGCGTGCTCCTGCACGCAACCCGCCTCCAAAGGAAGCAGGGCGCTAAGGCGAGCGCTCTGGGCACCCCAGGAGTGATTCTGCCTGCCGAGGAAAGACACGCAGCCACTTCCCTGCCTCTTAGGCAAAGTCTCCTCTCAGTATGTTGTTGAACACGCGTCCGTGCTCAGAAGCCACCCCACATGAGGCAGGATACAGCGGGAAGCATTCTGGGCACGCAGAGTGCTTCTTTCCAGGGCTGGAGCAAAAATGAGAGCAAGCGCCTCACTTGCGCTTCTCTCTGCCGATGCTTAGAGGCGACCAGCGCGCAGCTTCCCGCTGTGTGTGCTGCTGTACTCAAAGAGCCTCCAAAGCAGGGCACTTAGGCAACCATCCCGGGTGCAGCAGGAGTGCATCTGCCTGCCGAGGGAGGACGTGCAGCACATCCCGCGGTCCGCCCTCCACTTCCCTGACTCTTAGGCAAAGCCCGTCCCAGCTTGCTTCTAGGCGTGCCTCCGTGCTCAGAAGCCGCCCCATGGCAGGCAGGACACAGCGGGATGCATTCTGGGCGCGTAGAGTGCTGCTTCGCATGCCCGCGGCAAACCGAGAGCAGGGGCCTCACTTGCGCTTCTGTCTGCCGAGACTTAGAGGCGGACAAGCAGGAAGCTTCCCGCTGGGTGTGCTGCTGCACGCAACCAGCCTCCAAAGAAAGCAGGGCGCTAAGGCGAGCGCTCTGGGCACCCCAGGAGTGATTCTGCCTGCCGAGGAAAGATACGCAGCCTCTTCCCTGCCTCTTAGGCAAAGTCTCCTCTCAGTTTGTTGTTGGACACGCGTCCGTGCTCAGAAGCCACCCCGCATGAGGCAGGATACAGCGGGAAGCATTCTGGGCACGCAGAGTGCTGCTTCGCATGCTCGAGGCAAACCGAGAGCAGGTGCCTCACTTGCGCTTCTGTCTGCCGATGCTTAGAGGCGGACAAGCAGGAAGCTTCCCGCTGTGCATTCTCCTGCACGCAACCAGCCTGCAAAGAAAGCAGGGCGCTAAGGCGAGCGCTCTGGGCACCCCAGGAGTGATTCTGCCTGCCGAGGGAATACACACAGCCTCTTCCCGGACCCTTAGGCAAAGTCTCCTCTCAGTTTGCTTTTAGGCGTGCCTCCATGCTCAGAAGCCACCCCGCATCAGGCAGGATACAGCGGGATGTAGTCTGGGCACGCAGAGTGCTTCTTTCCAGGGCCGGGGCAAAAACGAGAGCAAGCGCCTCACTTGCGCTTCTCTCTGCCGATGCTTAGAGGCGACCAGCGCGCAGCTTCCCGCTGTGTGTGCTGCTGTACTCAAAGAGCCTCCAAAGCAGGGCACTTAGGCAACCATCCCGGGTGCAGCAGGAGTGCATCTGCCTGCCGAGGGAGGACGTGCAGCACGTCCCCCGGTCCGCCCTCCACTTCCCTGACTCTTAGGCAAAGCCCGTCCCAGCTTGCTTCTAGGCGTGCCTCCGTGCTCAGAAGCCGCCCCATGGCAGGCAGGATACAGCGGGAAGCATTCTGGGCACGCAGAGTGCTGCTTCCCATGCCCGCGGCAAACCGAGAGCAGGTGCCTCACTCGCGCTCCTGTCTGTGCTGCTGTGCTCAAACAGCCCCAAACAAAGCAGGGCGCTAAGGCAAGAGTGCGAAGTGCACCAGGAGTGAATCTGCCTGCCGAGGGAGGACATGCAGCTCATCCCTCGTTCCTCTCGCCGCTTCCCTGCCTCTTAGGCAAAGTCTCCTCTCAGTTTGCTTTTAGGCGTGCCTCCATGCTCAGAAGCCACCCCGCATCAGGCAGGATACAGCGGGATGTAGTCTGGGCACGCAGATTGCTTCTTTTTAGGGCCGGGGCAAAAACGAGAGCAAGCGCCTCACTTGCGCTTCTGTTTGCCGATGCTTAGAGGCGACCAGCGCGCAGCTTCCCGCTGTGTGTGCTGCTGTACTCAAAGAGCCTCCAAAGCAGGGCACTTAGGCAACCATCCCGGGTGCAGCAGGAGTGCATCTGCCTGCCGAGGGAGGACGTGCAGCACATCCCCGGTCCGCCCTCCACTTCCCTGACTCTTAGGCAAAGCCCGTCCCAGCTTGCTTCTAGGCGTGCCTCCGTGCTCAGAAGCCGCCCCATGGCAGGCAGGACACAGCGGGATGCATTCTGGGCGCGTAGAGTGCTGCTTCGCATGCTCGAGGCAAACCGAGAGCAGGGGCCTCACTTGCGCTTCTGTCTGCCGAGACTTAGAGGCGGACAAGCAGGAAGCTTCCCGCTGGGTGTGCTGCTGCACGCAACCAGCCTCCAAAGAAAGCAGGGCGCTAAGGCGAGCGCTCTGGGCACCCCAGGAGTGATTCTGCCTGCCGAGGAAAGATACGCAGCCTCTTCCCTGCCTCTTAGGCAAAGTCTCCTCTCAGTTTGTTGTTGGACACGCGTCCGTGCTCAGAAGCCACCCCGCATGAGGCAGGATACAGCGGGAAGCATTCTGGGCACGCAGAGTGCTGCTTCGCATGCTCGAGGCAAACCGAGAGCAGGTGCCTCACTTGCGCTTCTGTCTGCCGATGCTTAGAGGCGGACAAGCAGGAAGCTTCCCGCTGTGCGTTCTCCTGCACGCAACCAGCCTGCAAAGAAAGCATGGCGCTAAGGCGAGCGCTCTGGGCACCCCAGGAGTGATTCTGCCTGCCGAGGGAATACACACAGCCTCTTCCCGGACCCTTAGGCAAAGTCTCCTCTCAGTTTGCTTTTAGGCGTGCCTCCATGCTCAGAAGCCACCCCGCATCAGGCAGGATACAGCGGGATGTAGTCTGGGCACGCAGAGTGCTTCTTTTTAGGGCCGGGGCAAAAACGAGAGCAAGCGCCTCACTTGCGCTTCTGTTTGCCGATGCTTAGAGGCGACCAGCGCGCAGCTTCCCGCTGTGTGTGCTGCTGTACTCAAAGAGCCTCCAAAGCAGGGCACTTAGGCAACCATCCCGGGTGCAGCAGGAGTGCATCTCTCTGCCGAGGGAGGACGTGCAGCACATCCCCCGGTCCGCCCTCCACTTCCCTGACTCTTAGGCAAAGCCCGTCCCAGCTTGCTTCTAGGCGTGCCTCCGTGCTCAGAAGCCGCCCCATGGCAGGCAGGACACAGCGGGATGCATTCTGGGCGCGCAGAGTGCTGCTTCGCATGCTCGAGGCAAACCGAGAGCAGGTGCCTCACTTGCGCTTCTGTGTGCCGAGACTTAGAGGCGGACAAGCAGGAAGCTTCCCGCTGTGCGTGCTCCTGCACGCAACCCGCCTCCAAAGGAAGCAGGGCGCTAAGGCGAGCGCTCTGGGCACCCCAGGAGTGATTCTGCCTGCCGAGGAAAGACACGCAGCCACTTCCCTGCCTCTTAGGCAAAGTCTCCTCTCAGTTTGTTGTTGGACACGCGTCCGTGCTCAGAAGCCACCCCGCATGAGGCAGGATACAGCGGGAAGCATTCTGGGCACGCAGAGTGCTGCTTCCCATGCCCGAGGCAAACCGAGAGCAGCTGCCTCACTCGCGTTTCTGTCTGCCGAGACTTAGAGCTGGCCAGCGCGCAGATTCCCACTGTGCGTGCTGCTGTGCTCAAACAGCCCCAAACAAAGCAGGGCGCTAAGGCAAGAGTACGAAGTGCACCAGGAGTGAATCTGCCTGCCGAGGGAGGACATGCAGCTCATCCCTCGTTCCTCTCGCCGCTTCCCGGACCCTTAGGCAAAGCCTGCTCTCAGTTTGCTTTTAGGCGTGCCTCCGTGCTCAGAAGCCGCCCCATGGCAGGCAGGACACAGCGGGATGCATTCTGGGCACGCAGAGTGCTGCTTCGCATGCTCGAGGCAAACCGAGAGCAGGTGCCTCACTTGCGCTTCTGTCTGCCGATGCTTAGAGGCGACCAGCGCGCAGCTTCCCCGCTGTGTGTGCTGCTGTACTCAAAGAGCCTCCAAAGCAGGGCACTTAGGCAACCATCCCGGGTGCAGCAGGCGTGCATCTGCCTGCCGAGGGAGGACGTGCAGCACGTCCCCCGGTCCGCCCTCCACTTCCCTGACTCTTAGGCAAAGCCCGTCCCAGCTTGCTTCTAGGCGTGCCTCCGTGCTCAGAAGCCGCCCCATGGCAGGCAGGATACAGCGGGAAGCATTCTGGGCACGCAGAGTGCTGCTTCCCATGCCCGCGGCAAACCGAGAGCAGCTGCCTCACTCGCGCTCCTGTCTGCCGATGCTTAGAGGCGACCAGCGCGCAGATTCCCACAGTGCGTGCTGCTGTGCTCAAACAGCCCCAAACAAAGCAGGGCGCTAAGGCAAGAGTGCGAAGTGCACCAGGAGTGAATCTGCCTGCCGAGGGAGGACATGCAGCTCATCCCTCGTTCCTCTCGCCGCTTCCCTGCCTCTTAGGCAAAGCCTGCTCTCAGTTTGCTTTTAGGCGTGCCTCCGTGCTCAGAAGCCGCCCCATGGCAGGCAGGACACAGCGGGATGTAGTCTGGGCACGCAGATTGCTTCTTTTTAGGGCCGGGGCAAAAACGAGAGCAAGCGCCTCACTTGCGCTTCTGTTTGCCGATGCTTAGAGGCGGACAAGCAGGAAGCTTCCCGCTGTGCGTTCTCCTGCACGCAACCAGCCTGCAAAGAAAGCATGGCGCTAAGGCGAGCGCTCTGGGCACCCCAGGAGTGATTCTGCCTGCCGAGGGAAAAAAACGAGAGCAAGCGCCTCACTTGCGCTTCTGTTTGCCGATGCTTAGAGGCGACCAGCGCGCAGCTTCCCCGCTGTGTGTGCTGCTGTACTCAAAGAGCCTCCAAAGCAGGGCACTTAGGCAACCATCCCGGGTGCAGCAGGAGTGCATCTGCCTGCCGAGGGAGGACGTGCAGCACATCCCGCGGTCCGCCCTCCACTTCCCTGACTCTTAGGCAAAGCCCGTCCCAGCTTGCTTCTAGGCGTGCCTCCGTGCTCAGAAGCCGCCCCATGGCAGGCAGGACACAGCGGGATGCATTCTGGGCACGCAGAGTGCTGCTTCGCATGCTCGAGGCAAACCGAGAGCAGGGGCCTCACTTGCGCTTCTGTCTGCCGAGACTTAGAGGCGGACAAGCAGGAAGCTTCCCGCTGGGTGTGCTGCTGCACGCAACCAGCCTCCAAAGAAAGCAGGGCGCTAAGGCGAGCGCTCTGGGCACCCCAGGAGTGATTCTGCCTGCCGAGGAAAGACACGCAGCCTCTTCCCTGCCTCTTAGGCAAAGTCTCCTCTCAGTTTGTTGTTGGACACGCGTCCGTGCTCAGAAGCCACCCCGCATGAGGCAGGATACAGCGGGAAGCATTCTGGGCACGCAGAGTGCTGCTTCCCATGCCCGAGGCAAACCGAGAGCAGCTGCCTCACTCACGTTTCTGTCTGCCGAGACTTAGAGCTGGCCAGCGCGCAGATTCCCACTGTGCGTGCTGCTGTGCTCAAACAGCCCCAAACAAAGCAGGGCGCTAAGGCAAGAGTACGAAGTGCACCAGGAGTGAATCTGCCTGCCGAGGGAGGACATGCAGCTCATCCCTCGTTCCTCTCGCCGCTTCCCGGACCCTTAGGCAAAGCCTGCTCTCAGTTTGCTTTTAGGCGTGCCTCCGTGCTCAGAAGCCGCCCCATGGCAGGCAGGACACAGCGGGATGCATTCTGGGCACGCAGAGTGCTGCTTCGCATGCTCGAGGCAAACCGAGAGCAGGTGCCTCACTTGCGCTTCTGTCTGCCGAGACTTAGAGGCGGACAAGCAGGAAGCTTCCCGCTGTGCGTGCTCCTGCACGCAACCCGCCTCCAAAGGAAGCAGGGCGCTAAGGCGAGCGCTCTGGGCACCCAGGAGTGATTCTGCCTGCCGAGGAAAGACACGCAGCCACTTCCCTGCCTCTTAGGCAAAGTCTCCTCTCAGTTTGCTTTTAGGCGTGCCTCCATGCTCAGAAGCCACCCCGCATGAGGCAGGATACAGCGGGAAGCATTCTGGGCACGCAGAGTGCTTCTTTCCAGGGCCGGAGCAAAAATGAGAGCAAGCGCCTCACTTGCGCTTCTCTCTGCCGATGCTTAGAGGCGACCAGCGCGCAGCTTCCCGCTGTGTGTGCTGCTGTACTCAAACAGCCTCCAAAGCAGGGCACTTAGGCAACCATCCCGGGTGCAGCAGGAGTGCATCTGCCTGCCGAGGGAGGACGTGCAGCACATCCCCCGGTCCGCCCTCCACTTCCCTGACTCTTAGGCAAAGCCCGTCCCAGCTTGCTTCTAGGCGTGCCTCCGTGCTCAGAAGCCGCCCCATGGCAGGCAGGACACAGCGGGATGCATTCTGGGCGCGCAGAGTGCTGCTTCGCATGCCCGCGGCAAACCGAGAGCAGGGGCCTCACTTGCGCTTCTGTCTGCCGAGACTTAGAGGCGGACAAGCAGGAAGCTTCCCGCTGTGCGTGCTCCTGCACGCAACCCGCCTCCAAAGGAAGCAGGGCGCTAAGGCGAGCGCTCTGGGCACCCCAGGAGTGATTCTGCCTGCCGAGGAAAGACACGCAGCCACTTCCCTGCCTCTTAGGCAAAGTCTCCTCTCAGTTTGTTGTTGGACACGCGTCCGTGCTCAGAAGCCACCCCGCATGAGGCAGGATACAGCGGGAAGCATTCTGGGCACGCAGAGTGCTGCTTCCCATGCCCGAGGCAAACCGAGAGCAGCTGCCTCACTCGCGTTTCTGTCTGCCGAGACTTAGAGCTGGCCAGCGCGCAGATTCCCACTGTGCGTGCTGCTGTGCTCAAACAGCCCCAAACAAAGCAGGGCGCTAAGGCAAGAGTACGAAGTGCACCAGGAGTGAATCTGCCTGCCGAGGGAGGACATGCAGCTCATCCCTCGTTCCTCTCGCCGCTTCCCGGACCCTTAGGCAAAGCCTGCTCTCAGTTTGCTTTTAGGCGTGCCTCCGTGCTCAGAAGCCACCCCATGGCAGGCAGGACACAGCGGGATGCATTCTGGGCACGCAGAGTGCTGCTTCGCATGCTCGAGGCAAACCGAGAGCAGGTGCCTCACTTGCGCTTCTGTCTGCCGAGACTTAGAGGCGGACAAGCAGGAAGCTTCCCGCTGTGCGTGCTCCTGCACGCAACCCGCCTCCAAAGGAAGCAGGGCGCTAAGGCGAGCGCTCTGGGCACCCAGGAGTGATTCTGCCTGCCGAGGAAAGACACGCAGCCACTTCCCTGCCTCTTAGGCAAAGTCTCCTCTCAGTTTGCTTTTAGGCGTGCCTCCATGCTCAGAAGCCACCCCGCATGAGGCAGGATACAGCGGGAAGCATTCTGGGCACGCAGAGTGCTTCTTTCCAGGGCCGGAGCAAAAATGAGAGCAAGCGCCTCACTTGCGCTTCTCTCTGCCGATGCTTAGAGGCGACCAGCGCGCAGCTTCCCGCTGTGTGTGCTGCTGTACTCAAACAGCCTCCAAAGCAGGGCACTTAGGCAACCATCCCGGGTGCAGCAGGAGTGCATCTGCCTGCCGAGGGAGGACGTGCAGCACATCCCCCGGTCCGCCCTCCACTTCCCTGACTCTTAGGCAAAGCCCGTCCCAGCTTGCTTCTAGGCGTGCCTCCGTGCTCAGAAGCCGCCCCATGGCAGGCAGGACACAGCGGGATGCATTCTGGGCGCGCAGAGTGCTGCTTCGCATGCCCGCGGCAAACCGAGAGCAGGGGCCTCACTTGCGCTTCTGTCTGCCGAGACTTAGAGGCGGACAAGCAGGAAGCTTCCCGCTGGGTGTGCTGCTGCACGCAACCAGCCTCCAAAGAAAGCAGGGCGCTAAGGCGAGCGCTCTGGGCACCCCAGGAGTGATTCTGCCTGCCGAGGAAAGACACGCAGCCTCTTCCCTGCCTCTTAGGCAAAGTCTCCTCTCAGTTTGTTGTTGGACACGCGTCCGTGCTCAGAAGCCACCCCGCATGAGGCAGGATACAGCGGGAAGCATTCTGGGCACGCAGAGTGCTGCTTCGCATGCTCGAGGCAAACCGAGAGCAGGTGCCTCACTTGCGCTTCTGTCTGCCGATGCTTAGAGGCGGACAAGCAGGAAGCTTCCCGCTGTGCGTTCTCCTGCACGCAACCAGCCTGCAAAGAAAGCATGGCGCTAAGGCGAGCGCTCTGGGCACCCCAGGAGTGATTCTGCCTGCCGAGGGAATACACACAGCCTCTTCCCGGACCCTTAGGCAAAGTCTCCTCTCAGTTTGCTTTTAGGCGTGCCTCCATGCTCAGAAGCCACCCCGCATCAGGCAGGATACAGCGGGATGTAGTCTGGGCACGCAGAGTGCTTCTTTTTAGGGCCGGGGTAAAAACGAGAGCAAGCGCCTCACTTGCGCTTCTGTTTGCCGATGCTTAGAGGCGACCAGCGCGCAGCTTCCCGCTGTGTGTGCTGCTGTACTCAAACAGCCTCCAAAGCAGGGCACTTAGGCAACCATCCCGGGTGCAGCAGGAGTGCATCTGCCTGCCGAGGGAGGACGTGCAGCACATCCCCCGGTCCGCCCTCCACTTCCCTGACTCTTAGGCAAAGCCCGTCCCAGCTTGCTTCTAGGCGTGCCTCCGTGCTCAGAAGCCGCCCCATGGCAGGCAGGACACAGCGGGATGCATTCTGGGCGCGCAGAGTGCTGCTTCGCATGCTCGAGGCAAACCGAGAGCAGGTGCCTCACTTGCGCTTCTGTGTGCCGAGACTTAGAGGCGGACAAGCAGGAAGCTTCCCGCTGTGCGTGCTCCTGCACGCAACCCGCCTCCAAAGGAAGCAGGGCGCTAAGGCGAGCGCTCTGGGCACCCCAGGAGTGATTCTGCCTGCCGAGGAAAGACACGCAGCCACTTCCCTGCCTCTTAGGCAAAGTCTCCTCTCAGTTTGTTGTTGGACACGCGTCCGTGCTCAGAAGCCACCCCGCATGAGGCAGGATACAGCGGGAAGCATTCTGGGCACGCAGAGTGCTGCTTCCCATGCCCGAGGCAAACCGAGAGCAGCTGCCTCACTCGCGTTTCTGTCTGCCGAGACTTAGAGCTGGCCAGCGTGCAGATTCCCACTGTGCGTGCTGCTGTGCTCAAACAGCCCCAAACAAAGCAGGGCGCTAAGGCAAGAGTACGAAGTGCACCAGGAGTGAATCTGCCTGCCGAGGGAGGACATGCAGCTCATCCCTCGTTCCTCTCGCAGCTTCCCGGACCCTTAGGCAAAGCCTGCTCTCAGTTTGCTTTTAGGCGTGCCTCCGTGCTCAGAAGCCGCCCCATGGCAGGCAGGACACAGCGGGATGCATTCTGGGCACGCAGAGTGCTGCTTCGCATGCTCGAGGCAAACCGAGAGCAGGTGCCTCACTTGCGCTTCTGTCTGCCGATGCTTAGAGGCGACCAGCGCGCAGCTTCCCCGCTGTGTGTGCTGCTGTACTCAAAGAGCCTCCAAAGCAGGGCACTTAGGCAACCATCCCGGGTGCAGCAGGCGTGCATCTGCCTGCCGAGGGAGGACGTGCAGCACGTCCCCCGGTCCGCCCTCCACTTCCCTGACTCTTAGGCAAAGCCCGTCCCAGCTTGCTTCTAGGCGTGCCTCCGTGCTCAGAAGCCGCCCCATGGCAGGCAGGATACAGCGGGAAGCATTCTGGGCACGCAGAGTGCTGCTTCCCATGCCCGCGGCAAACCGAGAGCAGCTGCCTCACTCGCGCTCCTGTCTGCCGATGCTTAGAGGCGACCAGCGCGCAGATTCCCACAGTGCGTGCTGCTGTGCTCAAACAGCCCCAAACAAAGCAGGGCGCTAAGGCAAGAGTGCGAAGTGCACCAGGAGTGAATCTGCCTGCCGAGGGAGGACATGCAGCTCATCCCTCGTTCCTCTCGCCGCTTCCCTGCCTCTTAGGCAAAGTCTCCTCTCAGTTTGCTTTTAGGCGTGCCTCCATGCTCAGAAGCCACCCCGCATCAGGCAGGATACAGCGGGATGTAGTCTGGGCACGCAGAGTGCTTCTTTTTAGGGCCGGGGCAAAAACGAGAGCAAGCGCCTCACTTGCGCTTCTGTTTGCCGATGCTTAGAGGCGACCAGCGCGCAGCTTCCCCGCTGTGTGTGCTGCTGTACTCAAAGAGCCTCCAAAGCAGGGCACTTAGGCAACCATCCCGGGTGCAGCAGGAGTGCATCTCTCTGCCGAGGGAGGACGTGCAGCACATCCCGCGGTCCGCCCTCCACTTCCCTGACTCTTAGGCAAAGCCCGTCCCAGCTTGCTTCTAGGCGTGCCTCCGTGCTCAGAAGCCGCCCCATGGCAGGCAGGACACAGCGGGATGCATTCTGGGCACGCAGAGTGCTGCTTCGCATGCTCGAGGCAAACCGAGAGCAGGGGCCTCACTTGCGCTTCTGTCTGCCGAGACTTAGAGGCGGACAAGCAGGAAGCTTCCCGCTGGGTGTGCTGCTGCACGCAACCAGCCTCCAAAGAAAGCAGGGCGCTAAGGCGAGCGCTCTGGGCACCCCAGGAGTGATTCTGCCTGCCGAGGAAAGACACGCAGCCTCTTCCCTGCCTCTTAGGCAAAGTCTCCTCTCAGTTTGTTGTTGGACACGCGTCCGTGCTCAGAAGCCACCCCGCATGAGGCAGGATACAGCGGGAAGCATTCTGGGCACGCAGAGTGCTGCTTCCCATGCCCGAGGCAAACCGAGAGCAGCTGCCTCACTCGCGTTTCTGTCTGCCGAGACTTAGAGCTGGCCAGCGCGCAGATTCCCACTGTGCGTGCTGCTGTGCTCAAACAGCCCCAAACAAAGCAGGGCGCTAAGGCAAGAGTACGAAGTGCACCAGGAGTGAATCTGCCTGCCGAGGGAGGACATGCAGCTCATCCCTCGTTCCTCTCGCCGCTTCCCGGACCCTTAGGCCAAGCCTGCTCTCAGTTTGCTTTTAGGCGTGCCTCCGTGCTCAGAAGCCGCCCCATGGCAGGCAGGACACAGCGGGATGCATTCTGGGCACGCAGAGTGCTGCTTCGCATGCTCGAGGCAAACCGAGAGCAGGTGCCTCACTTGCGCTTCTGTCTGCCGAGACTTAGAGGCGGACAAGCAGGAAGCTTCCCGCTGTGCGTGCTCCTGCACGCAACCCGCCTCCAAAGGAAGCAGGGCGCTAAGGCGAGCGCTCTGGGCACCCAGGAGTGATTCTGCCTGCCGAGGAAAGACACGCAGCCACTTCCCTGCCTCTTAGGCAAAGTCTCCTCTCAGTTTGCTTTTAGGCGTGCCTCCATGCTCAGAAGCCACCCCGCATGAGGCAGGATACAGCGGGAAGCATTCTGGGCACGCAGAGTGCTTCTTTCCAGGGCCGGAGCAAAAATGAGAGCAAGCGCCTCACTTGCGCTTCTCTCTGCCGATGCTTAGAGGCGACCAGCGCGCAGCTTCCCGCTGTGTGTGCTGCTGTACTCAAACAGCCTCCAAAGCAGGGCACTTAGGCAACCATCCCGGGTGCAGCAGGAGTGCATCTGCCTGCCGAGGGAGGACGTGCAGCACATCCCCCGGTCCGCCCTCCACTTCCCTGACTCTTAGGCAAAGCCCGTCCCAGCTTGCTTCTAGGCGTGCCTCCGTGCTCAGAAGCCGCCCCATGGCAGGCAGGACACAGCGGGATGCATTCTGGGCGCGCAGAGTGCTGCTTCGCATGCCCGCGGCAAACCGAGAGCAGGGGCCTCACTTGCGCTTCTGTCTGCCGAGACTTAGAGGCGGACAAGCAGGAAGCTTCCCGCTGGGTGTGCTGCTGCACGCAACCAGCCTCCAAAGAAAGCAGGGCGCTAAGGCGAGCGCTCTGGGCACCCCAGGAGTGATTCTGCCTGCCGAGGAAAGACACGCAGCCTCTTCCCTGCCTCTTAGGCAAAGTCTCCTCTCAGTTTGTTGTTGGACACGCGTCCGTGCTCAGAAGCCACCCCGCATGAGGCAGGATACAGCGGGAAGCATTCTGGGCACGCAGAGTGCTGCTTCGCATGCTCGAGGCAAACCGAGAGCAGCTGCCTCACTTGCGCTTCTGTCTGCCGATGCTTAGAGGCGGACAAGCAGGAAGCTTCCCGCTGTGCGTTCTCCTGCACGCAACCAGCCTGCAAAGAAAGCATGGCGCTAAGGCGAGCGCTCTGGGCACCCCAGGAGTGATTCTGCCTGCCGAGGGAATACACACAGCCTCTTCCCGGACCCTTAGGCAAAGTCTCCTCTCAGTTTGCTTTTAGGCGTGCCTCCATGCTCAGAAGCCACCCCGCATCAGGCAGGATACAGCGGGATGTAGTCTGGGCACGCAGAGTGCTTCTTTTTAGGGCCGGGGCAAAAACGAGAGCAAGCGCCTCACTTGCGCTTCTGTTTGCCGATGCTTAGAGGCGACCAGCGCGCAGCTTCCCGCTGTGTGTGCTGCTGTACTCAAACAGCCTCCAAAGCAGGGCACTTAGGCAACCATCCCGGGTGCAGCAGGAGTGCATCTCTCTGCCGAGGGAGGACATGCAGCACATCCCGCGGTCCGCCCTCCACTTCCCTGACTCTTAGGCAAAGCCCATCCCAGCTTGCTTCTAGGCGTGCCTCCGTGCTCAGAAGCCGCCCCATGGCAGGCAGGACACAGCGGGATGCATTCTGGGCGCGCAGAGTGCTGCTTCGCATGCTCGAGGCAAACCGAGAGCAGGTGCCTCACTTGCGCTTCTGTGTGCCGAGACTTAGAGGCGGACAAGCAGGAAGCTTCCCGCTGTGCGTGCTCCTGCACGCAACCCGCCTCCAAAGGAAGCAGGGCGCTAAGGCGAGCGCTCTGGGCACCCCAGGAGTGATTCTGCCTGCCGAGGAAAGACACGCAGCCACTTCCCTGCCTCTTAGGCAAAGTCTCCTCTCAGTTTGTTGTTGGACACGCGTCCGTGCTCAGAAGCCACCCCGCATGAGGCAGGATACAGCGGGAAGCATTCTGGGCACGCAGAGTGCTGCTTCCCATGCCCGAGGCAAACCGAGAGCAGCTGCCTCACTCGCGTTTCTGTCTGCCGAGACTTAGAGCTGGCCAGCGCGCAGATTCCCACTGTGCGTGCTGCTGTGCTCAAACAGCCCCAAACAAAGCAGGGCGCTAAGGCAAGAGTACGAAGTGCACCAGGAGTGAATCTGCCTGCCGAGGGAGGACATGCAGCTCATCCCTCGTTCCTCTCGCCGCTTCCCGGACCCTTAGGCAAAGCCTGCTCTCAGTTTGCTTTTAGGCGTGCCTCCGTGCTCAGAAGCCGCCCCATGGCAGGCAGGACACAGCGGGATGCATTCTGGGCACGCAGAGTGCTGCTTCGCATGCTCGAGGCAAACCGAGAGCAGGTGCCTCACTTGCGCTTCTGTCTGCCGATGCTTAGAGGCGACCAGCGCGCAGCTTCCCCGCTGTGTGTGCTGCTGTACTCAAAGAGCCTCCAAAGCAGGGCACTTAGGCAACCATCCCGGGTGCAGCAGGCGTGCATCTGCCTGCCGAGGGAGGACGTGCAGCACGTCCCCCGGTCCGCCCTCCACTTCCCTGACTCTTAGGCAAAGCCCGTCCCAGCTTGCTTCTAGGCGTGCCTCCGTGCTCAGAAGCCGCCCCATGGCAGGCAGGATACAGCGGGAAGCATTCTGGGCACGCAGAGTGCTGCTTCCCATGCCCGCGGCAAACCGAGAGCAGCTGCCTCACTCGCGCTCCTGTCTGCCGATGCTTAGAGGCGACCAGCGCGCAGATTCCCACAGTGCGTGCTGCTGTGCTCAAACAGCCCCAAACAAAGCAGGGCGCTAAGGCAAGAGTGCGAAGTGCACCAGGAGTGAATCTGCCTGCCGAGGGAGGACATGCAGCTCATCCCTCGTTCCTCTCGCCGCTTCCCTGCCTCTTAGGCAAAGTCTCCTCTCAGTTTGCTTTTAGGCGTGCCTCCATGCTCAGAAGCCACCCCGCATCAGGCAGGATACAGCGGGATGTAGTCTGGGCACGCAGAGTGCTTCTTTTTAGGGCCGGGGCAAAAACGAGAGCAAGCGCCTCACTTGCGCTTCTGTTTGCCGATGCTTAGAGGCGACCAGCGCGCAGCTTCCCCGCTGTGTGTGCTGCTGTACTCAAAGAGCCTCCAAAGCAGGGCACTTAGGCAACCATCCCGGGTGCAGCAGGAGTGCATCTCTCTGCCGAGGGAGGACGTGCAGCACATCCCGCGGTCCGCCCTCCACTTCCCTGACTCTTAGGCAAAGCCCGTCCCAGCTTGCTTCTAGGCGTGCCTCCGTGCTCAGAAGCCGCCCCATGGCAGGCAGGACACAGCGGGATGCATTCTGGGCACGCAGAGTGCTGCTTCGCATGCTCGAGGCAAACCGAGAGCAGGGGCCTCACTTGCGCTTCTGTCTGCCGAGACTTAGAGGCGGACAAGCAGGAAGCTTCCCGCTGGGTGTGCTGCTGCACGCAACCAGCCTCCAAAGAAAGCAGGGCGCTAAGGCGAGCGCTCTGGGCACCCCAGGAGTGATTCTGCCTGCCGAGGAAAGACACGCAGCCTCTTCCCTGCCTCTTAGGCAAAGTCTCCTCTCAGTTTGTTGTTGGACACGCGTCCGTGCTCAGAAGCCACCCCGCATGAGGCAGGATACAGCGGGAAGCATTCTGGGCACGCAGAGTGCTGCTTCCCATGCCCGAGGCAAACCGAGAGCAGCTGCCTCACTCGCGTTTCTGTCTGCCGAGACTTAGAGCTGGCCAGCGCGCAGATTCCCACTGTGCGTGCTGCTGTGCTCAAACAGCCCCAAACAAAGCAGGGCGCTAAGGCAAGAGTACGAAGTGCACCAGGAGTGAATCTGCCTGCCGAGGGAGGACATGCAGCTCATCCCTCGTTCCTCTCGCCGCTTCCCGGACCCTTAGGCCAAGCCTGCTCTCAGTTTGCTTTTAGGCGTGCCTCCGTGCTCAGAAGCCGCCCCATGGCAGGCAGGACACAGCGGGATGCATTCTGGGCACGCAGAGTGCTGCTTCGCATGCTCGAGGCAAACCGAGAGCAGGTGCCTCACTTGCGCTTCTGTCTGCCGAGACTTAGAGGCGGACAAGCAGGAAGCTTCCCGCTGTGCGTGCTCCTGCACGCAACCCGCCTCCAAAGGAAGCAGGGCGCTAAGGCGAGCGCTCTGGGCACCCAGGAGTGATTCTGCCTGCCGAGGAAAGACACGCAGCCACTTCCCTGCCTCTTAGGCAAAGTCTCCTCTCAGTTTGCTTTTAGGCGTGCCTCCATGCTCAGAAGCCACCCCGCATGAGGCAGGATACAGCGGGAAGCATTCTGGGCACGCAGAGTGCTTCTTTCCAGGGCCGGAGCAAAAATGAGAGCAAGCGCCTCACTTGCGCTTCTCTCTGCCGATGCTTAGAGGCGACCAGCGCGCAGCTTCCCGCTGTGTGTGCTGCTGTACTCAAACAGCCTCCAAAGCAGGGCACTTAGGCAACCATCCCGGGTGCAGCAGGAGTGCATCTGCCTGCCGAGGGAGGACGTGCAGCACATCCCCCGGTCCGCCCTCCACTTCCCTGACTCTTAGGCAAAGCCCGTCCCAGCTTGCTTCTAGGCGTGCCTCCGTGCTCAGAAGCCGCCCCATGGCAGGCAGGACACAGCGGGATGCATTCTGGGCGCGCAGAGTGCTGCTTCGCATGCCCGCGGCAAACCGAGAGCAGGGGCCTCACTTGCGCTTCTGTCTGCCGAGACTTAGAGGCGGACAAGCAGGAAGCTTCCCGCTGGGTGTGCTGCTGCACGCAACCAGCCTCCAAAGAAAGCAGGGCGCTAAGGCGAGCGCTCTGGGCACCCCAGGAGTGATTCTGCCTGCCGAGGAAAGACACGCAGCCTCTTCCCTGCCTCTTAGGCAAAGTCTCCTCTCAGTTTGTTGTTGGACACGCGTCCGTGCTCAGAAGCCACCCCGCATGAGGCAGGATACAGCGGGAAGCATTCTGGGCACGCAGAGTGCTGCTTCGCATGCTCGAGGCAAACCGAGAGCAGCTGCCTCACTTGCGCTTCTGTCTGCCGATGCTTAGAGGCGGACAAGCAGGAAGCTTCCCGCTGTGCGTTCTCCTGCACGCAACCAGCCTGCAAAGAAAGCATGGCGCTAAGGCGAGCGCTCTGGGCACCCCAGGAGTGATTCTGCCTGCCGAGGGAATACACACAGCCTCTTCCCGGACCCTTAGGCAAAGTCTCCTCTCAGTTTGCTTTTAGGCGTGCCTCCATGCTCAGAAGCCACCCCGCATCAGGCAGGATACAGCGGGATGTAGTCTGGGCACGCAGAGTGCTTCTTTTTAGGGCCGGGGCAAAAACGAGAGCAAGCGCCTCACTTGCGCTTCTGTTTGCCGATGCTTAGAGGCGACCAGCGCGCAGCTTCCCGCTGTGTGTGCTGCTGTACTCAAACAGCCTCCAAAGCAGGGCACTTAGGCAACCATCCCGGGTGCAGCAGGAGTGCATCTCTCTGCCGAGGGAGGACATGCAGCACATCCCGCGGTCCGCCCTCCACTTCCCTGACTCTTAGGCAAAGCCCATCCCAGCTTGCTTCTAGGCGTGCCTCCGTGCTCAGAAGCCGCCCCATGGCAGGCAGGACACAGCGGGATGCATTCTGGGCGCGCAGAGTGCTGCTTCGCATGCTCGAGGCAAACCGAGAGCAGGTGCCTCACTTGCGCTTCTGTGTGCCGAGACTTAGAGGCGGACAAGCAGGAAGCTTCCCGCTGTGCGTGCTCCTGCACGCAACCCGCCTCCAAAGGAAGCAGGGCGCTAAGGCGAGCGCTCTGGGCACCCCAGGAGTGATTCTGCCTGCCGAGGAAAGACACGCAGCCACTTCCCTGCCTCTTAGGCAAAGTCTCCTCTCAGTTTGTTGTTGGACACGCGTCCGTGCTCAGAAGCCACCCCGCATGAGGCAGGATACAGCGGGAAGCATTCTGGGCACGCAGAGTGCTGCTTCCCATGCCCGAGGCAAACCGAGAGCAGCTGCCTCACTCGCGTTTCTGTCTGCCGAGACTTAGAGCTGGCCAGCGCGCAGATTCCCACTGTGCGTGCTGCTGTGCTCAAACAGCCCCAAACAAAGCAGGGCGCTAAGGCAAGAGTACGAAGTGCACCAGGAGTGAATCTGCCTGCCGAGGGAGGACATGCAGCTCATCCCTCGTTCCTCTCGCCGCTTCCCGGACCCTTAGGCAAAGCCTGCTCTCAGTTTGCTTTTAGGCGTGCCTCCGTGCTCAGAAGCCGCCCCATGGCAGGCAGGACACAGCGGGATGCATTCTGGGCACGCAGAGTGCTGCTTCGCATGCTCGAGGCAAACCGAGAGCAGGTGCCTCACTTGCGCTTCTGTCTGCCGATGCTTAGAGGCGGACAAGCAGGAAGCTTCCCGCTGTGCGTTCTCCTGCACGCAACCAGCCTGCAAAGAAAGCATGGCGCTAAGGCGAGCGCTCTGGGCACCCCAGGAGTGATTCTGCCTGCCGAGGGAATACACACAGCCTCTTCCCGGACCCTTAGGCAAAGTCTCCTCTCAGTTTGCTTTTAGGCGTGCCTCCATGCTCAGAAGCCACCCCGCATCAGGCAGGATACAGCGGGATGTAGTCTGGGCACGCAGAGTGCTTC
The DNA here is from genome assembly GCF_028389875.1 of Rhea pennata. NCBI lineage: Eukaryota > Metazoa > Chordata > Aves > Rheiformes > Rheidae > Rhea > Rhea pennata. The sequence continues at coordinate 80,652,526 of NC_084663.1, forward strand.
TTTTTAGGGCCGGGGCAAAAACGAGAGCAAGCGCCTCACTTGCGCTTCTCTCTGCCGATGCTTAGAGGCGACCAGCGCGCAGCTTCCCGCTGTGTGTGCTGCTGTACTCAAAGAGCCTCCAAAGCAGGGCACTTAGGCAACCATCCCGGGTGCAGCAGGAGTGCATCTCTCTGCCGAGGGAGGACGTGCAGCACATCCCCCGGTCCGCCCTCCACTTCCCTGACTCTTAGGCAAAGCCCGTCCCAGCTTGCTTCTAGGCGTGCCTCCGTGCTCAGAAGCCGCCCCATGGCAGGCAGGACACAGCGGGATGCATTCTGGGCGCGCAGAGTGCTGCTTCGCATGCTCGAGGCAAACCGAGAGCAGGTGCCTCACTCGCGTTTCTGTCTGCCGAGACTTAGAGCTGGCCAGCGCTCAGATTCCCCTGTGCGTGCTGCTGTGCTCAAACAGCCCCAAACAAAGCAGGGCGCTAAGGCAAGAGTACGAAGTGCACCAGGAGTGAATCTGCCTGCCGAGGGAGGACATGCAGCTCATCCCTCGTTCCTCTCGCCGCTTCCCGGACCCTTAGGCAAAGCCTGCTCTCAGTTTGCTTTTAGGCGTGCCTCCGTGCTCAGAAGCCGCCCCATGGCAGGCAGGACACAGCGGGATGCATTCTGGGCACGCAGAGTGCTGCTTCGCATGCTCGAGGCAAACCGAGAGCAGGTGCCTCACTTGCGCTTCTGTCTGCCGATGCTTAGAGGCGACCAGCGCGCAGCTTCCCCGCTGTGTGTGCTGCTGTACTCAAAGAGCCTCCAAAGCAGGGCACTTAGGCAACCATCCCGGGTGCAGCAGGCGTGCATCTGCCTGCCGAGGGAGGACGTGCAGCACGTCCCCCGGTCCGCCCTCCACTTCCCTGACTCTTAGGCAAAGCCCATCCCAGCTTGCTTCTAGGCGTGCCTCCGTGCTCAGAAGCCGCCCCATGGCAGGCAGGATACAGCGGGAAGCATTCTGGGCACGCAGAGTGCTGCTTCCCATGCCCGCGGCAAACCGAGAGCAGCTGCCTCACTCGCGCTCCTGTCTGCCGATGCTTAGAGGCGACCAGCGCGCAGATTCCCACAGTGCGTGCTGCTGTGCTCAAACAGCCCCAAACAAAGCAGGGCGCTAAGGCAAGAGTGCGAAGTGCACCAGGAGTGAATCTGCCTGCCGAGGGAGGACATGCAGCTCATCCCTCGTTCCTCTCGCCGCTTCCCTGCCTCTTAGGCAAAGTCTCCTCTCAGTTTGCTTTTAGGCGTGCCTCCATGCTCAGAAGCCACCCCGCATCAGGCAGGATACAGCGGGATGTAGTCTGGGCACGCAGATTGCTTCTTTTTAGGGCCGGGGCAAAAACGAGAGCAAGCGCCTCACTTGCGCTTCTGTTTGCCGATGCTTAGAGGCGACCAGCGCGCAGCTTCCCGCTGTGTGTGCTGCTGTACTCAAACAGCCTCCAAAGCAGGGCACTTAGGCAACCATCCCGGGTGCAGCAGGAGTGCATCTCTCTGCCGAGGGAGGACGTGCAGCACATCCCCCGGTCCGCCCTCCACTTCCCTGACTCTTAGGCAAAGCCCGTCCCAGCTTGCTTCTAGGCGTGCCTCCGTGCTCAGAAGCCGCCCCATGGCAGGCAGGACACAGCGGGATGCATTCTGGGCGCGCAGAGTGCTGCTTCGCATGCTCGAGGCAAACCGAGAGCAGGTGCCTCACTTGCGCTTCTGTGTGCCGAGACTTAGAGGCGGACAAGCAGGAAGCTTCCCGCTGTGCGTGCTCCTGCACGCAACCCGCCTCCAAAGGAAGCAGGGCGCTAAGGCGAGCGCTCTGGGCACCCCAGGAGTGATTCTGCCTGCCGAGGAAAGACACGCAGCCACTTCCCTGCCTCTTAGGCAAAGTCTCCTCTCAGTTTGTTGTTGGACACGCGTCCGTGCTCAGAAGCCACCCCGCATGAGGCAGGATACAGCGGGAAGCATTCTGGGCACGCAGAGTGCTGCTTCCCATGCCCGAGGCAAACCGAGAGCAGCTGCCTCACTCGCGTTTCTGTCTGCCGAGACTTAGAGCTGGCCAGCGCGCAGATTCCCACTGTGCGTGCTGCTGTGCTCAAACAGCCCCAAACAAAGCAGGGCGCTAAGGCAAGAGTACGAAGTGCACCAGGAGTGAATCTGCCTGCCGAGGGAGGACATGCAGCTCATCCCTCGTTCCTCTCGCCGCTTCCCGGACCCTTAGGCAAAGCCTGCTCTCAGTTTGCTTTTAGGCGTGCCTCCGTGCTCAGAAGCCGCCCCATGGCAGGCAGGACACAGCGGGATGCATTCTGGGCACGCAGAGTGCTGCTTCGCATGCTCGAGGCAAACCGAGAGCAGGTGCCTCACTTGCGCTTCTGTCTGCCGATGCTTAGAGGCGACCAGCGCGCAGCTTCCCCGCTGTGTGTGCTGCTGTACTCAAAGAGCCTCCAAAGCAGGGCACTTAGGCAACCATCCCGGGTGCAGCAGGCGTGCATCTGCCTGCCGAGGGAGGACGTGCAGCACGTCCCCCGGTCCGCCCTCCACTTCCCTGACTCTTAGGCAAAGCCCGTCCCAGCTTGCTTCTAGGCGTGCCTCCGTGCTCAGAAGCCGCCCCATGGCAGGCAGGATACAGCGGGAAGCATTCTGGGCACGCAGAGTGCTGCTTCCCATGCCCGCGGCAAACCGAGAGCAGCTGCCTCACTCGCGCTCCTGTCTGCCGATGCTTAGAGGCGACCAGCGCGCAGATTCCCACAGTGCGTGCTGCTGTGCTCAAACAGCCCCAAACAAAGCAGGGCGCTAAGGCAAGAGTGCGAAGTGCACCAGGAGTGAATCTGCCTGCCGAGGGAGGACATGCAGCTCATCCCTCGTTCCTCTCGCCGCTTCCCTGCCTCTTAGGCAAAGTCTCCTCTCAGTTTGCTTTTAGGCGTGCCTCCATGCTCAGAAGCCACCCCGCATCAGGCAGGATACAGCGGGATGTAGTCTGGGCACGCAGATTGCTTCTTTTTAGGGCCGGGGCAAAAACGAGAGCAAGCGCCTCACTTGCGCTTCTGTTTGCCGATGCTTAGAGGCGACCAGCGCGCAGCTTCCCGCTGTGTGTGCTGCTGTACTCAAAGAGCCTCCAAAGCAGGGCACTTAGGCAACCATCCCGGGTGCAGCAGGAGTGCATCTCTCTGCCGAGGGAGGACGTGCAGCACATCCCGCGGTCCGCCCTCCACTTCCCTGACTCTTAGGCAAAGCCCGTCCCAGCTTGCTTCTAGGCGTGCCTCCGTGCTCAGAAGCCGCCCCATGGCAGGCAGGACACAGCGGGATGCATTCTGGGCACGCAGAGTGCTGCTTCGCATGCTCGAGGCAAACCGAGAGCAGGGGCCTCACTTGCGCTTCTGTCTGCCGAGACTTAGAGGCGGACAAGCAGGAAGCTTCCCGCTGGGTGTGCTGCTGCACGCAACCAGCCTCCAAAGAAAGCAGGGCGCTAAGGCGAGCGCTCTGGGCACCCCAGGAGTGATTCTGCCTGCCGAGGAAAGACACGCAGCCTCTTCCCTGCCTCTTAGGCAAAGTCTCCTCTCAGTTTGTTGTTGGACACGCGTCCGTGCTCAGAAGCCACCCCGCATGAGGCAGGATACAGCGGGAAGCATTCTGGGCACGCAGAGTGCTGCTTCCCATGCCCGAGGCAAACCGAGAGCAGCTGCCTCACTCGCGTTTCTGTCTGCCGAGACTTAGAGCTGGCCAGCGCGCAGATTCCCACTGTGCGTGCTGCTGTGCTCAAACAGCCCCAAACAAAGCAGGGCGCTAAGGCAAGAGTACGAAGTGCACCAGGAGTGAATCTGCCTGCCGAGGGAGGACATGCAGCTCATCCCTCGTTCCTCTCGCCGCTTCCCGGACCCTTAGGCCAAGCCTGCTCTCAGTTTGCTTTTAGGCGTGCCTCCGTGCTCAGAAGCCGCCCCATGGCAGGCAGGACACAGCGGGATGCATTCTGGGCACGCAGAGTGCTGCTTCGCATGCTCGAGGCAAACCGAGAGCAGGTGCCTCACTTGCGCTTCTGTCTGCCGAGACTTAGAGGCGGACAAGCAGGAAGCTTCCCGCTGTGCGTGCTCCTGCACGCAACCCGCCTCCAAAGGAAGCAGGGCGCTAAGGCGAGCGCTCTGGGCACCCAGGAGTGATTCTGCCTGCCGAGGAAAGACACGCAGCCACTTCCCTGCCTCTTAGGCAAAGTCTCCTCTCAGTTTGCTTTTAGGCGTGCCTCCATGCTCAGAAGCCACCCCGCATGAGGCAGGATACAGCGGGAAGCATTCTGGGCACGCAGAGTGCTTCTTTCCAGGGCCGGAGCAAAAATGAGAGCAAGCGCCTCACTTGCGCTTCTCTCTGCCGATGCTTAGAGGCGACCAGCGCGCAGCTTCCCGCTGTGTGTGCTGCTGTACTCAAACAGCCTCCAAAGCAGGGCACTTAGGCAACCATCCCGGGTGCAGCAGGAGTGCATCTGCCTGCCGAGGGAGGACGTGCAGCACATCCCCCGGTCCGCCCTCCACTTCCCTGACTCTTAGGCAAAGCCCGTCCCAGCTTGCTTCTAGGCGTGCCTCCGTGCTCAGAAGCCGCCCCATGGCAGGCAGGACACAGCGGGATGCATTCTGGGCGCGCAGAGTGCTGCTTCGCATGCCCGCGGCAAACCGAGAGCAGGGGCCTCACTTGCGCTTCTGTTTGCCGAGACTTAGAGGCGGACAAGCAGGAAGCTTCCCGCTGGGTGTGCTGCTGCACGCAACCAGCCTCCAAAGAAAGCAGGGCGCTAAGGCGAGCGCTCTGGGCACCCCAGGAGTGATTCTGCCTGCCGAGGAAAGACACGCAGCCTCTTCCCTGCCTCTTAGGCAAAGTCTCCTCTCAGTTTGTTGTTGGACACGCGTCCGTGCTCAGAAGCCACCCCGCATGAGGCAGGATACAGCGGGAAGCATTCTGGGCACGCAGAGTGCTGCTTCGCATGCTCGAGGCAAACCGAGAGCAGGTGCCTCACTTGCGCTTCTGTCTGCCGATGCTTAGAGGCGGACAAGCAGGAAGCTTCCCGCTGTGCGTTCTCCTGCACGCAACCAGCCTGCAAAGAAAGCATGGCGCTAAGGCGAGCGCTCTGGGCACCCCAGGAGTGATTCTGCCTGCCGAGGGAATACACACAGCCTCTTCCCGGACCCTTAGGCAAAGTCTCCTCTCAGTTTGCTTTTAGGCGTGCCTCCATGCTCAGAAGCCACCCCGCATCAGGCAGGATACAGCGGGATGTAGTCTGGGCACGCAGAGTGCTTCTTTTTAGGGCCGGGGCAAAAACGAGAGCAAGCGCCTCACTTGCGCTTCTGTTTGCCGATGCTTAGAGGCGACCAGCGCGCAGCTTCCCGCTGTGTGTGCTGCTGTACTCAAACAGCCTCCAAAGCAGGGCACTTAGGCAACCATCCCGGGTGCAGCAGGAGTGCATCTCTCTGCCGAGGGAGGACGTGCAGCACATCCCGCGGTCCGCCCTCCACTTCCCTGACTCTTAGGCAAAGCCCGTCCCAGCTTGCTTCTAGGCGTGCCTCCGTGCTCAGAAGCCGCCCCATGGCAGGCAGGACACAGCGGGATGCATTCTGGGCGCGCAGAGTGCTGCTTCGCATGCTCGAGGCAAACCGAGAGCAGGTGCCTCACTTGCGCTTCTGTGTGCCGAGACTTAGAGGCGGACAAGCAGGAAGCTTCCCGCTGTGCGTGCTCCTGCACGCAACCCGCCTCCAAAGGAAGCAGGGCGCTAAGGCGAGCGCTCTGGGCACCCCAGGAGTGATTCTGCCTGCCGAGGAAAGACACGCAGCCACTTCCCTGCCTCTTAGGCAAAGTCTCCTCTCAGTTTGTTGTTGGACACGCGTCCGTGCTCAGAAGCCACCCCGCATGAGGCAGGATACAGCGGGAAGCATTCTGGGCACGCAGAGTGCTGCTTCCCATGCCCGAGGCAAACCGAGAGCAGCTGCCTCACTCGCGTTTCTGTCTGCCGAGACTTAGAGCTGGCCAGCGCGCAGATTCCCACTGTGCGTGCTGCTGTGCTCAAACAGCCCCAAACAAAGCAGGGCGCTAAGGCAAGAGTACGAAGTGCACCAGGAGTGAATCTGCCTGCCGAGGGAGGACATGCAGCTCATCCCTCGTTCCTCTCGCCGCTTCCCGGACCCTTAGGCAAAGCCTGCTCTCAGTTTGCTTTTAGGCGTGCCTCCGTGCTCAGAAGCCGCCCCATGGCAGGCAGGACACAGCGGGATGCATTCTGGGCACGCAGAGTGCTGCTTCGCATGCTCGAGGCAAACCGAGAGAAGGTGCCTCACTTGCGCTTCTGTCTGCCGATGCTTAGAGGCGACCAGCGCGCAGCTTCCCCGCTGTGTGTGCTGCTGTACTCAAAGAGCCTCCAAAGCAGGGCACTTAGGCAACCATCCCGGGTGCAGCAGGCGTGCATCTGCCTGCCGAGGGAGGACGTGCAGCACGTCCCCCGGTCCGCCCTCCACTTCCCTGACTCTTAGGCAAAGCCCGTCCCAGCTTGCTTCTAGGCGTGCCTCCGTGCTCAGAAGCCGCCCCATGGCAGGCAGGATACAGCGGGAAGCATTCTGGGCACGCAGAGTGCTGCTTCCCATGCCCGCGGCAAACCGAGAGCAGCTGCCTCACTCGCGCTCCTGTCTGCCGATGCTTAGAGGCGACCAGCGCGCAGATTCCCACAGTGCGTGCTGCTGTGCTCAAACAGCCCCAAACAAAGCAGGGCGCTAAGGCAAGAGTGCGAAGTGCACCAGGAGTGAATCTGCCTGCCGAGGGAGGACATGCAGCTCATCCCTCGTTCCTCTCGCCGCTTCCCTGCCTCTTAGGCAAAGTCTCCTCTCAGTTTGCTTTTAGGCGTGCCTCCATGCTCAGAAGCCACCCCGCATCAGGCAGGATACAGCGGGATGTAGTCTGGGCACGCAGATTGCTTCTTTTTAGGGCCGGGGCAAAAACGAGAGCAAGCGCCTCACTTGCGCTTCTGTCTGCCGATGCTTAGAGGCGACCAGCGCGCAGCTTCCCGCTGTGTGTGCTGCTGTACTCAAACAGCCTCCAAAGCAGGGCACTTAGGCAACCATCCCGGGTGCAGCAGGAGTGCATCTCTCTGCCGAGGGAGGACGTGCAGCACATCCCGCGGTCCGCCCTCCACTTCCCTGACTCTTAGGCAAAGCCCGTCCCAGCTTGCTTCTAGGCGTGCCTCCGTGCTCAGAAGCCGCCCCATGGCAGGCAGGACACAGCGGGATGCATTCTGGGCACGCAGAGTGCTGCTTCGCATGCTCGAGGCAAACCGAGAGCAGGTGCCTCACTTGCGCTTCTGTGTGCCGAGACTTAGAGGCGGACAAGCAGGAAGCTTCCCGCTGTGCGTGCTCCTGCACGCAACCCGCCTCCAAAGGAAGCAGGGCGCTAAGGCGAGCGCTCTGGGCACCCCAGGAGTGATTCTGCCAGCCGAGGAAAGACACGCAGCCACTTCCCTGCCTCTTAGGCAAAGTCTCCTCTCAGTATGTTGTTGAACACGCGTCCGTGCTCAGAAGCCACCCCACATGAGGCAGGATACAGCGGGAAGCATTCTGGGCACGCAGAGTGCTTCTTTCCAGGGCTGGAGCAAAAATGAGAGCAAGCGCCTCACTTGCGCTTCTCTCTGCCGATGCTTAGAGGCGACCAGCGCGCAGCTTCCCGCTGTGTGTGCTGCTGTACTCAAAGAGCCTCCAAAGCAGGGCACTTAGGCAACCATCCCGGGTGCAGCAGGAGTGCATCTGCCTGCCGAGGGAGGACGTGCAGCACATCCCGCGGTCCGCCCTCCACTTCCCTGACTCTTAGGCAAAGCCCGTCCCAGCTTGCTTCTAGGCGTGCCTCCGTGCTCAGAAGCCGCCCCATGGCAGGCAGGACACAGCGGGATGCATTCTGGGCGCGTAGAGTGCTGCTTCGCATGCCCGCGGCAAACCGAGAGCAGGGGCCTCACTTGCGCTTCTGTCTGCCGAGACTTAGAGGCGGACAAGCAGGAAGCTTCCCGCTGGGTGTGCTGCTGCACGCAACCAGCCTCCAAAGAAAGCAGGGCGCTAAGGCGAGCGCTCTGGGCACCCCAGGAGTGATTCTGCCTGCCGAGGAAAGATACGCAGCCTCTTCCCTGCCTCTTAGGCAAAGTCTCCTCTCAGTTTGTTGTTGGACACGCGTCCGTGCTCAGAAGCCACCCCGCATGAGGCAGGATACAGCGGGAAGCATTCTGGGCACGCAGAGTGCTGCTTCGCATGCTCGAGGCAAACCGAGAGCAGGTGCCTCACTTGCGCTTCTGTCTGCCGATGCTTAGAGGCGGACAAGCAGGAAGCTTCCCGCTGTGCGTTCTCCTGCACGCAACCAGCCTGCAAAGAAAGCAGGGCGCTAAGGCGAGCGCTCTGGGCACCCCAGGAGTGATTCTGCCTGCCGAGGGAATACACACAGCCTCTTCCCGGACCCTTAGGCAAAGTCTCCTCTCAGTTTGCTTTTAGGCGTGCCTCCATGCTCAGAAGCCACCCCGCATCAGGCAGGATACAGCGGGATGTAGTCTGGGCACGCAGAGTGCTTCTTTCCAGGGCCGGGGCAAAAACGAGAGCAAGCGCCTCACTTGCGCTTCTCTCTGCCGATGCTTAGAGGCGACCAGCGCGCAGCTTCCCGCTGTGTGTGCTGCTGTACTCAAAGAGCCTCCAAAGCAGGGCACTTAGGCAACCATCCCGGGTGCAGCAGGAGTGCATCTGCCTGCCGAGGGAGGACGTGCAGCACGTCCCCCGGTCCGCCCTCCACTTCCCTGACTCTTAGGCAAAGCCCGTCCCAGCTTGCTTCTAGGCGTGCCTCCGTGCTCAGAAGCCGCCCCATGGCAGGCAGGATACAGCGGGAAGCATTCTGGGCACGCAGAGTGCTGCTTCCCATGCCCGCGGCAAACCGAGAGCAGGTGCCTCACTCGCGCTCCTGTCTGTGCTGCTGTGCTCAAACAGCCCCAAACAAAGCAGGGCGCTAAGGCAAGAGTGCGAAGTGCACCAGGAGTGAATCTGCCTGCCGAGGGAGGACATGCAGCTCATCCCTCGTTCCTCTCGCCGCTTCCCTGCCTCTTAGGCAAAGTCTCCTCTCAGTTTGCTTTTAGGCGTGCCTCCATGCTCAGAAGCCACCCCGCATCAGGCAGGATACAGCGGGATGTAGTCTGGGCACGCAGATTGCTTCTTTTTAGGGCCGGGGCAAAAACGAGAGCAAGCGCCTCACTTGCGCTTCTGTTTGCCGATGCTTAGAGGCGACCAGCGCGCAGCTTCCCGCTGTGTGTGCTGCTGTACTCAAAGAGCCTCCAAAGCAGGGCACTTAGGCAACCATCCCGGGTGCAGCAGGAGTGCATCTGCCTGCCGAGGGAGGACGTGCAGCACATCCCCGGTCCGCCCTCCACTTCCCTGACTCTTAGGCAAAGCCCGTCCCAGCTTGCTTCTAGGCGTGCCTCCGTGCTCAGAAGCCGCCCCATGGCAGGCAGGACACAGCGGGATGCATTCTGGGCGCGTAGAGTGCTGCTTCGCATGCTCGAGGCAAACCGAGAGCAGGGGCCTCACTTGCGCTTCTGTCTGCCGAGACTTAGAGGCGGACAAGCAGGAAGCTTCCCGCTGGGTGTGCTGCTGCACGCAACCAGCCTCCAAAGAAAGCAGGGCGCTAAGGCGAGCGCTCTGGGCACCCCAGGAGTGATTCTGCCTGCCGAGGAAAGACACGCAGCCTCTTCCCTGCCTCTTAGGCAAAGTCTCCTCTCAGTTTGTTGTTGGACACGCGTCCGTGCTCAGAAGCCACCCCGCATGAGGCAGGATACAGCGGGAAGCATTCTGGGCACGCAGAGTGCTGCTTCGCATGCTCGAGGCAAACCGAGAGCAGCTGCCTCACTTGCGCTTCTGTCTACCGATGCTTAGAGGCGGACAAGCAGGAAGCTTCCCGCTGTGCGTTCTCCTGCACGCCACCAGCCTGCAAAGAAAGCAGGGCGCTAAGGCGAGCGCTCTGGGCACCCCAGGAGTGATTCTGCCTGCCGAGGGAATACACACAGCCTCTTCCCGGACCCTTAGGCAAAGTCTCCTCTCAGTTTGCTTTTAGGCGTGCCTCCATGCTCAGAAGCCACCCCGCATCAGGCAGGATACAGCGGGATGTAGTCTGGGCACGCAGAGTGCTTCTTTCCAGGGCCGGGGCAAAAACGAGAGCAAGCGCCTCACTTGCGCTTCTCTCTGCCGATGCTTAGAGGCGACCAGCGCGCAGCTGCCCGCTGTGTGTGCTGCTGTACTCAAAGAGCCTCCAAAGCAGGGCACTTAGGCAACCATCCCGGGTGCAGCAGGAGTGCATCTGCCTGCCGAGGGAGGACGTGCAGCACGTCCCCCGGTCCGCCCTCCACTTCCCTGACTCTTAGGCAAAGCCCGTCCCAGCTTGCTTCTAGGCGTGCCTCCGTGCTCAGAAGCCGCCCCATGGCAGGCAGGATACAGCGGGAAGCATTCTGGGCACGCAGAGTGCTGCTTCCCATGCCCGCGGCAAACCGAGAGCAGCTGCCTCACTCGCGCTCCTGTCTGCCGATGCTTAGAGGCGACCAGCGCGCAGATTCCCACAGTGCGTGCTGCTGTGCTCAAACAGCCCCAAACAAAGCAGGGCGCTAAGGCAAGAGTGCGAAGTGCACCAGGAGTGAATCTGCCTGCCGAGGGAGGACATGCAGCTCATCCCTCGTTCCTCTCGCCGCTTCCCTGCCTCTTAGGCAAAGTCTCCTCTCAGTTTGCTTTTAGGCGTGCCTCCATGCTCAGAAGCCACCCCGCATCAGGCAGGATACAGCGGGATGTAGTCTGGGCACGCAGATTGCTTCTTTTTAGGGCCGGGGCAAAAACGAGAGCAAGCGCCTCACTTGCGCTTCTGTTTGCCGATGCTTAGAGGCGACCAGCGCGCAGCTTCCCGCTGTGTGTGCTGCTGTACTCAAAGAGCCTCCAAAGCAGGGCACTTAGGCAACCATCCCGGGTGCAGCAGGAGTGCATCTGCCTGCCGAGGGAGGACGTGCAGCACATCCCCGGTCCGCCCTCCACTTCCCTGACTCTTAGGCAAAGCCCGTCCCAGCTTGCTTCTAGGCGTGCCTCCGTGCTCAGAAGCCGCCCCATGGCAGGCAGGACACAGCGGGATGCATTCTGGGCGCGTAGAGTGCTGCTTCGCATGCTCGAGGCAAACCGAGAGCAGGGGCCTCACTTGCGCTTCTGTCTGCCGAGACTTAGAGGCGGACAAGCAGGAAGCTTCCCGCTGGGTGTGCTGCTGCACGCAACCAGCCTCCAAAGAAAGCAGGGCGCTAAGGCGAGCGCTCTGGGCACCCCAGGAGTGATTCTGCCTGCCGAGGAAAGATACGCAGCCTCTTCCCTGCCTCTTAGGCAAAGTCTCCTCTCAGTTTGTTGTTGGACACGCGTCCGTGCTCAGAAGCCACCCCGCATGAGGCAGGATACAGCGGGAAGCATTCTGGGCACGCAGAGTGCTGCTTCGCATGCTCGAGGCAAACCGAGAGCAGGTGCCTCACTTGCGCTTCTGTCTGCCGATGCTTAGAGGCGGACAAGCAGGAAGCTTCCCGCTGTGCGTTCTCCTGCACGCAACCAGCCTGCAAAGAAAGCATGGCGCTAAGGCGAATGCTCTGGGCACCCCAGGAGTGATTCTGCCTGCCGAGGGAATACACACAGCCTCTTCCCGGACCCTTAGGCAAAGTCTCCTCTCAGTTTGCTTTTAGGCGTGCCTCCATGCTCAGAAGCCACCCCGCATCAGGCAGGATACAGCGGGATGTAGTCTGGGCACGCAGAGTGCTTCTTTTTAGGGCCGGGGCAAAAACGAGAGCAAGCGCCTCACTTGCGCTTCTGTTTGCCGATGCTTAGAGGCGACCAGCGCGCAGCTTCCCGCTGTGTGTGCTGCTGTACTCAAAGAGCCTCCAAAGCAGGGCACTTAGGCAACCATCCCGGGTGCAGCAGGAGTGCATCTCTCTGCCGAGGGAGGACGTGCAGCACATCCCCCGGTCCGCCCTCCACTTCCCTGACTCTTAGGCAAAGCCCGTCCCAGCTTGCTTCTAGGCGTGCCTCCGTGCTCAGAAGCCGCCCCATGGCAGGCAGGACACAGCGGGATGCATTCTGGGCGCGCAGAGTGCTGCTTCGCATGCTCGAGGCAAACCGAGAGCAGGTGCCTCACTTGCGCTTCTGTGTGCCGAGACTTAGAGGCGGACAAGCAGGAAGCTTCCCGCTGTGCGTGCTCCTGCACGCAACCCGCCTCCAAAGGAAGCAGGGCGCTAAGGCGAGCGCTCTGGGCACCCCAGGAGTGATTCTGCCTGCCGAGGAAAGACACGCAGCCACTTCCCTGCCTCTTAGGCAAAGTCTCCTCTCAGTTTGTTGTTGGACACGCGTCCGTGCTCAGAAGCCACCCCGCATGAGGCAGGATACAGCGGGAAGCATTCTGGGCACGCAGAGTGCTGCTTCCCATGCCCGAGGCAAACCGAGAGCAGCTGCCTCACTCGCGTTTCTGTCTGCCGAGACTTAGAGCTGGCCAGCGCGCAGATTCCCACTGTGCGTGCTGCTGTGCTCAAACAGCCCCAAACAAAGCAGGGCGCTAAGGCAAGAGTACGAAGTGCACCAGGAGTGAATCTGCCTGCCGAGGGAGGACATGCAGCTCATCCCTCGTTCCTCTCGCCGCTTCCCGGACCCTTAGGCAAAGCCTGCTCTCAGTTTGCTTTTAGGCGTGCCTCCGTGCTCAGAAGCCGCCCCATGGCAGGCAGGACACAGCGGGATGCATTCTGGGCACGCAGAGTGCTGCTTCGCATGCTCGAGGCAAACCGAGAGCAGGTGCCTCACTTGCGCTTCTGTCTGCCGATGCTTAGAGGCGACCAGCGCGCAGCTTCCCCGCTGTGTGTGCTGCTGTACTCAAAGAGCCTCCAAAGCAGGGCACTTAGGCAACCATCCCGGGTGCAGCAGGCGTGCATCTGCCTGCCGAGGGAGGACGTGCAGCACGTCCCCCGGTCCGCCCTCCACTTCCCTGACTCTTAGGCAAAGCCCGTCCCAGCTTGCTTCTAGGCGTGCCTCCGTGCTCAGAAGCCGCCCCATGGCAGGCAGGATACAGCGGGAAGCATTCTGGGCACGCAGAGTGCTGCTTCCCATGCCCGCGGCAAACCGAGAGCAGCTGCCTCACTCGCGCTCCTGTCTGCCGATGCTTAGAGGCGACCAGCGCGCAGATTCCCACAGTGCGTGCTGCTGTGCTCAAACAGCCCCAAACAAAGCAGGGCGCTAAGGCAAGAGTGCGAAGTGCACCAGGAGTGAATCTGCCTGCCGAGGGAGGACATGCAGCTCATCCCTCGTTCCTCTCGCCGCTTCCCTGCCTCTTAGGCAAAGTCTCCTCTCAGTTTGCTTTTAGGCGTGCCTCCATGCTCAGAAGCCACCCCGCATCAGGCAGGATACAGCGGGATGTAGTCTGGGCACGCAGAGTGCTTCTTTTTAGGGCCGGGGCAAAAACGAGAGCAAGCGCCTCACTTGCGCTTCTGTTTGCCGATGCTTAGAGGCGACCAGCGCGCAGCTTCCCCGCTGTGTGTGCTGCTGTACTCAAAGAGCCTCCAAAGCAGGGCACTTAGGCAACCATCCCGGGTGCAGCAGGAGTGCATCTCTCTGCCGAGGGAGGACGTGCAGCACATCCCGCGGTCCGCCCTCCACTTCCCTGACTCTTAGGCAAAGCCCGTCCCAGCTTGCTTCTAGGCGTGCCTCCGTGCTCAGAAGCCGCCCCATGGCAGGCAGGACACAGCGGGATGCATTCTGGGCACGCAGAGTGCTGCTTCGCATGCTCGAGGCAAACCGAGAGCAGGGGCCTCACTTGCGCTTCTGTCTGCCGAGACTTAGAGGCGGACAAGCAGGAAGCTTCCCGCTGGGTGTGCTGCTGCACGCAACCAGCCTCCAAAGAAAGCAGGGCGCTAAGGCGAGCGCTCTGGGCACCCCAGGAGTGATTCTGCCTGCCGAGGAAAGACACGCAGCCTCTTCCCTGCCTCTTAGGCAAAGTCTCCTCTCAGTTTGTTGTTGGACACGCGTCCGTGCTCAGAAGCCACCCCGCATGAGGCAGGATACAGCGGGAAGCATTCTGGGCACGCAGAGTGCTGCTTCCCATGCCCGAGGCAAACCGAGAGCAGCTGCCTCACTCGCGTTTCTGTCTGCCGAGACTTAGAGCTGGCCAGCGCGCAGATTCCCACTGTGCGTGCTGCTGTGCTCAAACAGCCCCAAACAAAGCAGGGCGCTAAGGCAAGAGTACGAAGTGCACCAGGAGTGAATCTGCCTGCCGAGGGAGGACATGCAGCTCATCCCTCGTTCCTCTCGCCGCTTCCCGGACCCTTAGGCCAAGCCTGCTCTCAGTTTGCTTTTAGGCGTGCCTCCGTGCTCAGAAGCCGCCCCATGGCAGGCAGGACACAGCGGGATGCATTCTGGGCACGCAGAGTGCTGCTTCGCATGCTCGAGGCAAACCGAGAGCAGGTGCCTCACTTGCGCTTCTGTCTGCCGAGACTTAGAGGCGGACAAGCAGGAAGCTTCCCGCTGTGCGTGCTCCTGCACGCAACCCGCCTCCAAAGGAAGCAGGGCGCTAAGGCGAGCGCTCTGGGCACCCAGGAGTGATTCTGCCTGCCGAGGAAAGACACGCAGCCACTTCCCTGCCTCTTAGGCAAAGTCTCCTCTCAGTTTGCTTTTAGGCGTGCCTCCATGCTCAGAAGCCACCCCGCATGAGGCAGGATACAGCGGGAAGCATTCTGGGCACGCAGAGTGCTTCTTTCCAGGGCCGGAGCAAAAATGAGAGCAAGCGCCTCACTTGCGCTTCTCTCTGCCGATGCTTAGAGGCGACCAGCGCGCAGCTTCCCGCTGTGTGTGCTGCTGTACTCAAACAGCCTCCAAAGCAGGGCACTTAGGCAACCATCCCGGGTGCAGCAGGAGTGCATCTGCCTGCCGAGGGAGGACGTGCAGCACATCCCCCGGTCCGCCCTCCACTTCCCTGACTCTTAGGCAAAGCCCGTCCCAGCTTGCTTCTAGGCGTGCCTCCGTGCTCAGAAGCCGCCCCATGGCAGGCAGGACACAGCGGGATGCATTCTGGGCGCGCAGAGTGCTGCTTCGCATGCCCGCGGCAAACCGAGAGCAGGGGCCTCACTTGCGCTTCTGTCTGCCGAGACTTAGAGGCGGACAAGCAGGAAGCTTCCCGCTGGGTGTGCTGCTGCACGCAACCAGCCTCCAAAGAAAGCAGGGCGCTAAGGCGAGCGCTCTGGGCACCCCAGGAGTGATTCTGCCTGCCGAGGAAAGACACGCAGCCTCTTCCCTGCCTCTTAGGCAAAGTCTCCTCTCAGTTTGTTGTTGGACACGCGTCCGTGCTCAGAAGCCACCCCGCATGAGGCAGGATACAGCGGGAAGCATTCTGGGCACGCAGAGTGCTGCTTCGCATGCTCGAGGCAAACCGAGAGCAGCTGCCTCACTTGCGCTTCTGTCTGCCGATGCTTAGAGGCGGACAAGCAGGAAGCTTCCCGCTGTGCGTTCTCCTGCACGCAACCAGCCTGCAAAGAAAGCATGGCGCTAAGGCGAGCGCTCTGGGCACCCCAGGAGTGATTCTGCCTGCCGAGGGAATACACACAGCCTCTTCCCGGACCCTTAGGCAAAGTCTCCTCTCAGTTTGCTTTTAGGCGTGCCTCCATGCTCAGAAGCCACCCCGCATCAGGCAGGATACAGCGGGATGTAGTCTGGGCACGCAGAGTGCTTCTTTTTAGGGCCGGGGCAAAAACGAGAGCAAGCGCCTCACTTGCGCTTCTGTTTGCCGATGCTTAGAGGCGACCAGCGCGCAGCTTCCCGCTGTGTGTGCTGCTGTACTCAAACAGCCTCCAAAGCAGGGCACTTAGGCAACCATCCCGGGTGCAGCAGGAGTGCATCTCTCTGCCGAGGGAGGACATGCAGCACATCCCGCGGTCCGCCCTCCACTTCCCTGACTCTTAGGCAAAGCCCGTCCCAGCTTGCTTCTAGGCGTGCCTCCGTGCTCAGAAGCCGCCCCATGGCAGGCAGGACACAGCGGGATGCATTCTGGGCGCGCAGAGTGCTGCTTCGCATGCTCGAGGCAAACCGAGAGCAGGTGCCTCACTTGCGCTTCTGTGTGCCGAGACTTAGAGGCGGACAAGCAGGAAGCTTCCCGCTGTGCGTGCTCCTGCACGCAACCCGCCTCCAAAGGAAGCAGGGCGCTAAGGCGAGCGCTCTGGGCACCCCAGGAGTGATTCTGCCTGCCGAGGAAAGACACGCAGCCACTTCCCTGCCTCTTAGGCAAAGTCTCCTCTCAGTTTGTTGTTGGACACGCGTCCGTGCTCAGAAGCCACCCCGCATGAGGCAGGATACAGCGGGAAGCATTCTGGGCACGCAGAGTGCTGCTTCCCATGCCCGAGGCAAACCGAGAGCAGCTGCCTCACTCGCGTTTCTGTCTGCCGAGACTTAGAGCTGGCCAGCGCGCAGATTCCCACTGTGCGTGCTGCTGTGCTCAAACAGCCCCAAACAAAGCAGGGCGCTAAGGCAAGAGTACGAAGTGCACCAGGAGTGAATCTGCCTGCCGAGGGAGGACATGCAGCTCATCCCTCGTTCCTCTCGCCGCTTCCCGGACCCTTAGGCAAAGCCTGCTCTCAGTTTGCTTTTAGGCGTGCCTCCGTGCTCAGAAGCCGCCCCATGGCAGGCAGGACACAGCGGGATGCATTCTGGGCACGCAGAGTGCTGCTTCGCATGCTCGAGGCAAACCGAGAGCAGGTGCCTCACTTGCGCTTCTGTCTGCCGATGCTTAGAGGCGGACAAGCAGGAAGCTTCCCGCTGTGCGTTCTCCTGCACGCAACCAGCCTGCAAAGAAAGCATGGCGCTAAGGCGAGCGCTCTGGGCACCCCAGGAGTGATTCTGCCTGCCGAGGGAATACACACAGCCTCTTCCCGGACCCTTAGGCAAAGTCTCCTCTCAGTTTGCTTTTAGGCGTGCCTCCATGCTCAGAAGCCACCCCGCATCAGGCAGGATACAGCGGGATGTAGTCTGGGCACGCAGAGTGCTTCTTTTTAGGGCCGGGGCAAAAACGAGAGCAAGCGCCTCACTTGCGCTTCTCTCTGCCGATGCTTAGAGGCGACCAGCGCGCAGCTTCCCGCTGTGTGTGCTGCTGTACTCAAAGAGCCTCCAAAGCAGGGCACTTAGGCAACCATCCCGGGTGCAGCAGGAGTGCATCTCTCTGCCGAGGGAGGACGTGCAGCACATCCCCCGGTCCGCCCTCCACTTCCCTGACTCTTAGGCAAAGCCCGTCCCAGCTTGCTTCTAGGCATGCCTCCGTGCTCAGAAGCCGCCCCATGGCAGGCAGGACACAGCGGGATGCATTCTGGGCGCGCAGAGTGCTGCTTCGCATGCTCGAGGCAAACCGAGAGCAGGTGCCTCACTCGCGTTTCTGTCTGCCGAGACTTAGAGCTGGCCAGCGCTCAGATTCCCCTGTGCGTGCTGCTGTGCTCAAACAGCCCCAAACAAAGCAGGGCGCTAAGGCAAGAGTACGAAGTGCACCAGGAGTGAATCTGCCTGCCGAGGGAGGACATGCAGCTCATCCCTCGTTCCTCTCGCCGCTTCCCGGACCCTTAGGCAAAGCCTGCTCTCAGTTTGCTTTTAGGCGTGCCTCCGTGCTCAGAAGCCGCCCCATGGCAGGCAGGACACAGCGGGATGCATTCTGGGCACGCAGAGTGCTGCTTCGCATGCTCGAGGCAAACCGAGAGCAGGTGCCTCACTTGCGCTTCTGTCTGCCGATGCTTAGAGGCGACCAGCGCGCAGCTTCCCCGCTGTGTGTGCTGCTGTACTCAAAGAGCCTCCAAAGCAGGGCACTTAGGCAACCATCCCAGGTGCAGCAGGCGTGCATCTGCCTGCCGAGGGAGGACGTGCAGCACGTCCCCCGGTCCGCCCTCCACTTCCCTGACTCTTAGGCAAAGCCCATCCCAGCTTGCTTCTAGGCGTGCCTCCGTGCTCAGAAGCCGCCCCATGGCAGGCAGGATACAGCGGGAAGCATTCTGGGCACGCAGAGTGCTGCTTCCCATGCCCGCGGCAAACCGAGAGCAGCTGCCTCACTCGCGCTCCTGTCTGCCGATGCTTAGAGGCGACCAGCGCGCAGATTCCCACAGTGCGTGCTGCTGTGCTCAAACAGCCCCAAACAAAGCAGGGCGCTAAGGCAAGAGTGCGAAGTGCACCAGGAGTGAATCTGCCTGCCGAGGGAGGACATGCAGCTCATCCCTCGTTCCTCTCGCCGCTTCCCTGCCTCTTAGGCAAAGTCTCCTCTCAGTTTGCTTTTAGGCGTGCCTCCATGCTCAGAAGCCACCCCGCATCAGGCAGGATACAGCGGGATGTAGTCTGGGCACGCAGATTGCTTCTTTTTAGGGCCGGGGCAAAAACGAGAGCAAGCGCCTCACTTGCGCTTCTGTTTGCCGATGCTTAGAGGCGACCAGCGCGCAGCTTCCCGCTGTGTGTGCTGCTGTACTCAAACAGCCTCCAAAGCAGGGCACTTAGGCAACCATCCCGGGTGCAGCAGGAGTGCATCTCTCTGCCGAGGGAGGACGTGCAGCACATCCCCCGGTCCGCCCTCCACTTCCCTGACTCTTAGGCAAAGCCCGTCCCAGCTTGCTTCTAGGCGTGCCTCCGTGCTCAGAAGCCGCCCCATGGCAGGCAGGACACAGCGGGATGCATTCTGGGCGCGCAGAGTGCTGCTTCGCATGCTCGAGGCAAACCGAGAGCAGGTGCCTCACTTGCGCTTCTGTGTGCCGAGACTTAGAGGCGGACAAGCAGGAAGCTTCCCGCTGTGCGTGCTCCTGCACGCAACCCGCCTCCAAAGGAAGCAGGGCGCTAAGGCGAGCGCTCTGGGCACCCCAGGAGTGATTCTGCCTGCCGAGGAAAGACACGCAGCCACTTCCCTGCCTCTTAGGCAAAGTCTCCTCTCAGTTTGTTGTTGGACACGCGTCCGTGCTCAGAAGCCACCCCGCATGAGGCAGGATACAGCGGGAAGCATTCTGGGCACGCAGAGTGCTGCTTCCCATGCCCGAGGCAAACCGAGAGCAGCTGCCTCACTCGCGTTTCTGTCTGCCGAGACTTAGAGCTGGCCAGCGCGCAGATTCCCACTGTGCGTGCTGCTGTGCTCAAACAGCCCCAAACAAAGCAGGGCGCTAAGGCAAGAGTACGAAGTGCACCAGGAGTGAATCTGCCTGCCGAGGGAGGACATGCAGCTCATCCCTCGTTCCTCTCGCCGCTTCCCGGACCCTTAGGCAAAGCCTGCTCTCAGTTTGCTTTTAGGCGTGCCTCCGTGCTCAGAAGCCGCCCCATGGCAGGCAGGACACAGCGGGATGCATTCTGGGCACGCAGAGTGCTGCTTCGCATGCTCGAGGCAAACCGAGAGCAGGTGCCTCACTTGCGCTTCTGTCTGCCGATGCTTAGAGGCGGACAAGCAGGAAGCTTCCCGCTGTGCTTTCTCCTGCACGCAACCAGCCTGCAAAGAAAGCATGGCGCTAAGGCGAGCGCTCTGGGCACCCCAGGAGTGATTCTGCCTGCCGAGGGAATACACACAGCCTCTTCCCGGACCCTTAGGCAAAGTCTCCTCTCAGTTTGCTTTTAGGCGTGCCTCCATGCTCAGAAGCCACCCCGCATCAGGCAGGATACAGCGGGATGTAGTCTGGGCACGCAGAGTGCTTCTTTTTAGGGCCGGGGCAAAAACGAGAGCAAGCGCCTCACTTGCGCTTCTGTTTGCCGATGCTTAGAGGCGACCAGCGCGCAGCTTCCCGCTGTGTGTGCTGCTGTACTCAAACAGCCTCCAAAGCAGGGCACTTAGGCAACCATCCCGGGTGCAGCAGGAGTGCATCTCTCTGCCGAGGGAGGACGTGCAGCACATCCCCCGGTCCGCCCTCCACTTCCCTGACTCTTAGGCAAAGCCCGTCCCAGCTTGCTTCTAGGCGTGCCTCCGTGCTCAGAAGCCGCCCCATGGCAGGCAGGACACAGCGGGATGCATTCTGGGCGCGCAGAGTGCTGCTTCGCATGCTCGAGGCAAACCGAGAGCAGGTGCCTCACTCGCGTTTCTGTCTGCCGAGACTTAGAGCTGGCCAGCGCTCAGATTCCCCTGTGCGTGCTGCTGTGCTCAAACAGCCCCAAACAAAGCAGGGCGCTAAGGCAAGAGTACGAAGTGCACCAGGAGTGAATCTGCCTGCCGAGGGAGGACATGCAGCTCATCCCTCGTTCCTCTCGCCGCTTCCCGGACCCTTAGGCAAAGCCTGCTCTCAGTTTGCTTTTAGGCGTGCCTCCGTGCTCAGAAGCCGCCCCATGGCAGGCAGGACACAGCGGGATGCATTCTGGGCACGCAGAGTGCTGCTTCGCATGCTCGAGGCAAACCGAGAGCAGGTGCCTCACTTGCGCTTCTGTCTGCCGATGCTTAGAGGCGACCAGCGCGCAGCTTCCCCGCTGTGTGTGCTGCTGTACTCAAAGAGCCTCCAAAGCAGGGCACTTAGGCAACCATCCCGGGTGCAGCAGGCGTGCATCTGCCTGCCGAGGGAGGACGTGCAGCACGTCCCCCGGTCCGCCCTCCACTTCCCTGACTCTTAGGCAAAGCCCGTCCCAGCTTGCTTCTAGGCGTGCCTCCGTGCTCAGAAGCCGCCCCATGGCAGGCAGGATACAGCGGGAAGCATTCTGGGCACGCAGAGTGCTGCTTCCCATGCCCGCGGCAAACCGAGAGCAGCTGCCTCACTCGCGCTCCTGTCTGCCGATGCTTAGAGGCGACCAGCGCGCAGATTCCCACAGTGCGTGCTGCTGTGCTCAAACAGCCCCAAACAAAGCAGGGCGCTAAGGCAAGAGTGCGAAGTGCACCAGGAGTGAATCTGCCTGCCGAGGGAGGACATGCAGCTCATCCCTCGTTCCTCTCGCCGCTTCCCTGCCTCTTAGGCAAAGTCTCCTCTCAGTTTGCTTTTAGGCGTGCCTCCATGCTCAGAAGCCACCCCGCATCAGGCAGGATACAGCGGGATGTAGTCTGGGCACGCAGATTGCTTCTTTTTAGGGCCGGGGCAAAAACGAGAGCAAGCGCCTCACTTGCGCTTCTGTTTGCCGATGCTTAGAGGCGACCAGCGCGCAGCTTCCCGCTGTGTGTGCTGCTGTACTCAAAGAGCCTCCAAAGCAGGGCACTTAGGCAACCATCCCGGGTGCAGCAGGAGTGCATCTCTCTGCCGAGGGAGGACGTGCAGCACATCCCGCGGTCCGCCCTCCACTTCCCTGACTCTTAGGCAAAGCCCGTCCCAGCTTGCTTCTAGGCGTGCCTCCGTGCTCAGAAGCCGCCCCATGGCAGGCAGGACACAGCGGGATGCATTCTGGGCACGCAGAGTGCTGCTTCGCATGCTCGAGGCAAACCGAGAGCAGGGGCCTCACTTGCGCTTCTGTCTGCCGAGACTTAGAGGCGGACAAGCAGGAAGCTTCCCGCTGGGTGTGCTGCTGCACGCAACCAGCCTCCAAAGAAAGCAGGGCGCTAAGGCGAGCGCTCTGGGCACCCCAGGAGTGATTCTGCCTGCCGAGGAAAGACACGCAGCCTCTTCCCTGCCTCTTAGGCAAAGTCTCCTCTCAGTTTGTTGTTGGACACGCGTCCGTGCTCAGAAGCCACCCCGCATGAGGCAGGATACAGCGGGAAGCATTCTGGGCACGCAGAGTGCTGCTTCCCATGCCCGAGGCAAACCGAGAGCAGCTGCCTCACTCGCGTTTCTGTCTGCCGAGACTTAGAGCTGGCCAGCGCGCAGATTCCCACTGTGCGTGCTGCTGTGCTCAAACAGCCCCAAACAAAGCAGGGCGCTAAGGCAAGAGTACGAAGTGCACCAGGAGTGAATCTGCCTGCCGAGGGAGGACATGCAGCTCATCCCTCGTTCCTCTCGCCGCTTCCCGGACCCTTAGGCCAAGCCTGCTCTCAGTTTGCTTTTAGGCGTGCCTCCGTGCTCAGAAGCCGCCCCATGGCAGGCAGGACACAGCGGGATGCATTCTGGGCACGCAGAGTGCTGCTTCGCATGCTCGAGGCAAACCGAGAGCAGGTGCCTCACTTGCGCTTCTGTCTGCCGAGACTTAGAGGCGGACAAGCAGGAAGCTTCCCGCTGTGCGTGCTCCTGCACGCAACCCGCCTCCAAAGGAAGCAGGGCGCTAAGGCGAGCGCTCTGGGCACCCAGGAGTGATTCTGCCTGCCGAGGAAAGACACGCAGCCACTTCCCTGCCTCTTAGGCAAAGTCTCCTCTCAGTTTGCTTTTAGGCGTGCCTCCATGCTCAGAAGCCACCCCGCATGAGGCAGGATACAGCGGGAAGCATTCTGGGCACGCAGAGTGCTTCTTTCCAGGGCCGGAGCAAAAATGAGAGCAAGCGCCTCACTTGCGCTTCTCTCTGCCGATGCTTAGAGGCGACCAGCGCGCAGCTTCCCGCTGTGTGTGCTGCTGTACTCAAACAGCCTCCAAAGCAGGGCACTTAGGCAACCATCCCGGGTGCAGCAGGAGTGCATCTGCCTGCCGAGGGAGGACGTGCAGCACACCCCCCGGTCCGCCCTCCACTTCCCTGACTCTTAGGCAAAGCCCGTCCCAGCTTGCTTCTAGGCGTGCCTCCGTGCTCAGAAGCCGCCCCATGGCAGGCAGGACACAGCGGGATGCATTCTGGGCGCGCAGAGTGCTGCTTCGCATGCCCGCGGCAAACCGAGAGCAGGGGCCTCACTTGCGCTTCTGTTTGCCGAGACTTAGAGGCGGACAAGCAGGAAGCTTCCCGCTGGGTGTGCTGCTGCACGCAACCAGCCTCCAAAGAAAGCAGGGCGCTAAGGCGAGCGCTCTGGGCACCCCAGGAGTGATTCTGCCTGCCGAGGAAAGACACGCAGCCTCTTCCCTGCCTCTTAGGCAAAGTCTCCTCTCAGTTTGTTGTTGGACACGCGTCCGTGCTCAGAAGCCACCCCGCATGAGGCAGGATACAGCGGGAAGCATTCTGGGCACGCAGAGTGCTGCTTCGCATGCTCGAGGCAAACCGAGAGCAGGTGCCTCACTTGCGCTTCTGTCTGCCGATGCTTAGAGGCGGACAAGCAGGAAGCTTCCCGCTGTGCGTTCTCCTGCACGCAACCAGCCTGCAAAGAAAGCATGGCGCTAAGGCGAGCGCTCTGGGCACCCCAGGAGTGATTCTGCCTGCCGAGGGAATACACACAGCCTCTTCCCGGACCCTTAGGCAAAGTCTCCTCTCAGTTTGCTTTTAGGCGTGCCTCCATGCTCAGAAGCCACCCCGCATCAGGCAGGATACAGCGGGATGTAGTCTGGGCACGCAGAGTGCTTCTTTTTAGGGCCGGGGCAAAAACGAGAGCAAGCGCCTCACTTGCGCTTCTGTTTGCCGATGCTTAGAGGCGACCAGCGCGCAGCTTCCCGCTGTGTGTGCTGCTGTACTCAAACAGCCTCCAAAGCAGGGCACTTAGGCAACCATCCCGGGTGCAGCAGGAGTGCATCTCTCTGCCGAGGGAGGACGTGCAGCACATCCCGCGGTCCGCCCTCCACTTCCCTGACTCTTAGGCAAAGCCCGTCCCAGCTTGCTTCTAGGCGTGCCTCCGTGCTCAGAAGCCGCCCCATGGCAGGCAGGACACAGCGGGATGCATTCTGGGCGCGCAGAGTGCTGCTTCGCATGCTCGAGGCAAACCGAGAGCAGGTGCCTCACTTGCGCTTCTGTGTGCCGAGACTTAGAGGCGGACAAGCAGGAAGCTTCCCGCTGTGCGTGCTCCTGCACGCAACCCGCCTCCAAAGGAAGCAGGGCGCTAAGGCGAGCGCTCTGGGCACCCCAGGAGTGATTCTGCCTGCCGAGGAAAGACACGCAGCCACTTCCCTGCCTCTTAGGCAAAGTCTCCTCTCAGTTTGTTGTTGGACACGCGTCCGTGCTCAGAAGCCACCCCGCATGAGGCAGGATACAGCGGGAAGCATTCTGGGCACGCAGAGTGCTGCTTCCCATGCCCGAGGCAAACCGAGAGCAGCTGCCTCACTCGCGTTTCTGTCTGCCGAGACTTAGAGCTGGCCAGCGCGCAGATTCCCACTGTGCGTGCTGCTGTGCTCAAACAGCCCCAAACAAAGCAGGGCGCTAAGGCAAGAGTACGAAGTGCACCAGGAGTGAATCTGCCTGCCGAGGGAGGACATGCAGCTCATCCCTCGTTCCTCTCGCCGCTTCCCGGACCCTTAGGCAAAGCCTGCTCTCAGTTTGCTTTTAGGCGTGCCTCCGTGCTCAGAAGCCGCCCCATGGCAGGCAGGACACAGCGGGATGCATTCTGGGCACGCAGAGTGCTGCTTCGCATGCTCGAGGCAAACCGAGAGAAGGTGCCTCACTTGCGCTTCTGTCTGCCGATGCTTAGAGGCGACCAGCGCGCAGCTTCCCCGCTGTGTGTGCTGCTGTACTCAAAGAGCCTCCAAAGCAGGGCACTTAGGCAACCATCCCGGGTGCAGCAGGCGTGCATCTGCCTGCCGAGGGAGGACGTGCAGCACGTCCCCCGGTCCGCCCTCCACTTCCCTGACTCTTAGGCAAAGCCCGTCCCAGCTTGCTTCTAGGCGTGCCTCCGTGCTCAGAAGCCGCCCCATGGCAGGCAGGATACAGCGGGAAGCATTCTGGGCACGCAGAGTGCTGCTTCCCATGCCCGCGGCAAACCGAGAGCAGCTGCCTCACTCGCGCTCCTGTCTGCCGATGCTTAGAGGCGACCAGCGCGCAGATTCCCACAGTGCGTGCTGCTGTGCTCAAACAGCCCCAAACAAAGCAGGGCGCTAAGGCAAGAGTGCGAAGTGCACCAGGAGTGAATCTGCCTGCCGAGGGAGGACATGCAGCTCATCCCTCGTTCCTCTCGCCGCTTCCCTGCCTCTTAGGCAAAGTCTCCTCTCAGTTTGCTTTTAGGCGTGCCTCCATGCTCAGAAGCCACCCCGCATCAGGCAGGATACAGCGGGATGTAGTCTGGGCACGCAGATTGCTTCTTTTTAGGGCCGGGGCAAAAACGAGAGCAAGCGCCTCACTTGCGCTTCTGTCTGCCGATGCTTAGAGGCGACCAGCGCGCAGCTTCCCGCTGTGTGTGCTGCTGTACTCAAACAGCCTCCAAAGCAGGGCACTTAGGCAACCATCCCGGGTGCAGCAGGAGTGCATCTCTCTGCCGAGGGAGGACGTGCAGCACATCCCGCGGTCCGCCCTCCACTTCCCTGACTCTTAGGCAAAGCCCGTCCCAGCTTGCTTCTAGGCGTGCCTCCGTGCTCAGAAGCCGCCCCATGGCAGGCAGGACACAGCGGGATGCATTCTGGGCACGCAGAGTGCTGCTTCGCATGCTCGAGGCAAACCGAGAGCAGGTGCCTCACTTGCGCTTCTGTGTGCCGAGACTTAGAGGCGGACAAGCAGGAAGCTTCCCGCTGTGCGTGCTCCTGCACGCAACCCGCCTCCAAAGGAAGCAGGGCGCTAAGGCGAGCGCTCTGGGCACCCCAGGAGTGATTCTGCCTGCCGAGGAAAGACACGCAGCCACTTCCCTGCCTCTTAGGCAAAGTCTCCTCTCAGTATGTTGTTGAACACGCGTCCGTGCTCAGAAGCCACCCCACATGAGGCAGGATACAGCGGGAAGCATTCTGGGCACGCAGAGTGCTTCTTTCCAGGGCTGGAGCAAAAATGAGAGCAAGCGCCTCACTTGCGCTTCTCTCTGCCGATGCTTAGAGGCGACCAGCGCGCAGCTTCCCGCTGTGTGTGCTGCTGTACTCAAAGAGCCTCCAAAGCAGGGCACTTAGGCAACCATCCCGGGTGCAGCAGGAGTGCATCTGCCTGCCGAGGGAGGACGTGCAGCACATCCCGCGGTCCGCCCTCCACTTCCCTGACTCTTAGGCAAAGCCCGTCCCAGCTTGCTTCTAGGCGTGCCTCCGTGCTCAGAAGCCGCCCCATGGCAGGCAGGACACAGCGGGATGCATTCTGGGCGCGTAGAGTGCTGCTTCGCATGCCCGCGGCAAACCGAGAGCAGGGGCCTCACTTGCGCTTCTGTCTGCCGAGACTTAGAGGCGGACAAGCAGGAAGCTTCCCGCTGGGTGTGCTGCTGCACGCAACCAGCCTCCAAAGAAAGCAGGGCGCTAAGGCGAGCGCTCTGGGCACCCCAGGAGTGATTCTGCCTGCCGAGGAAAGATACGCAGCCTCTTCCCTGCCTCTTAGGCAAAGTCTCCTCTCAGTTTGTTGTTGGACACGCGTCCGTGCTCAGAAGCCACCCCGCATGAGGCAGGATACAGCGGGAAGCATTCTGGGCACGCAGAGTGCTGCTTCGCATGCTCGAGGCAAACCGAGAGCAGGTGCCTCACTTGCGCTTCTGTCTGCCGATGCTTAGAGGCGGACAAGCAGGAAGCTTCCCGCTGTGCGTTCTCCTGCACGCAACCAGCCTGCAAAGAAAGCAGGGCGCTAAGGCGAGCGCTCTGGGCACCCCAGGAGTGATTCTGCCTGCCGAGGGAATACACACAGCCTCTTCCCGGACCCTTAGGCAAAGTCTCCTCTCAGTTTGCTTTTAGGCGTGCCTCCATGCTCAGAAGCCACCCCGCATCAGGCAGGATACAGCGGGATGTAGTCTGGGCACGCAGAGTGCTTCTTTCCAGGGCCGGGGCAAAAACGAGAGCAAGCGCCTCACTTGCGCTTCTCTCTGCCGATGCTTAGAGGCGACCAGCGCGCAGCTTCCCGCTGTGTGTGCTGCTGTACTCAAACAGCCTCCAAAGCAGGGCACTTAGGCAACCATCCCGGGTGCAGCAGGAGTGCATCTGCCTGCCGAGGGAGGACGTGCAGCACGTCCCCCGGTCCGCCCTCCACTTCCCTGACTCTTAGGCAAAGCCCGTCCCAGCTTGCTTCTAGGCGTGCCTCCGTGCTCAGAAGCCGCCCCATGGCAGGCAGGATACAGCGGGAAGCATTCTGGGCACGCAGAGTGCTGCTTCCCATGCCCGCGGCAAACCGAGAGCAGGTGCCTCACTCGCGCTCCTGTCTGTGCTGCTGTGCTCAAACAGCCCCAAACAAAGCAGGGCGCTAAGGCAAGAGTGCGAAGTGCACCAGGAGTGAATCTGCCTGCCGAGGGAGGACATGCAGCTCATCCCTCGTTCCTCTCGCCGCTTCCCTGCCTCTTAGGCAAAGTCTCCTCTCAGTTTGCTTTTAGGCGTGCCTCCATGCTCAGAAGCCACCCCGCATCAGGCAGGATACAGCGGGATGTAGTCTGGGCACGCAGATTGCTTCTTTTTAGGGCCGGGGCAAAAACGAGAGCAAGCACCTCACTTGCGCTTCTGTTTGCCAATGCTTAGAGGCGACCAGCGCGCAGCTTCCCGCTGTGTGTGCTGCTGTACTCAAAGAGCCTCCAAAGCAGGGCACTTAGGCAACCATCCCGGGTGCAGCAGGAGTGCATCTGCCTGCCGAGGGAGGACGTGCAGCACATCCCCGGTCCGCCCTCCACTTCCCTGACTCTTAGGCAAAGCCCGTCCCAGCTTGCTTCTAGGCGTGCCTCCGTGCTCAGAAGCCGCCCCATGGCAGGCAGGACACAGCGGGATGCATTCTGGGCGCGTAGAGTGCTGCTTCGCATGCTCGAGGCAAACCGAGAGCAGGGGCCTCACTTGCGCTTCTGTCTGCCGAGACTTAGAGGCGGACAAGCAGGAAGCTTCCCGCTGGGTGTGCTGCTGCACGCAACCAGCCTCCAAAGAAAGCAGGGCGCTAAGGCGAGCGCTCTGGGCACCCCAGGAGTGATTCTGCCTGCCGAGGAAAGACACGCAGCCTCTTCCCTGCCTCTTAGGCAAAGTCTCCTCTCAGTTTGTTGTTGGACACGCGTCCGTGCTCAGAAGCCACCCCGCATGAGGCAGGATACAGCGGGAAGCATTCTGGGCACGCAGAGTGCTGCTTCGCATGCTCGAGGCAAACCGAGAGCAGCTGCCTCACTTGCGCTTCTGTCTACCGATGCTTAGAGGCGGACAAGCAGGAAGCTTCCCGCTGTGCGTTCTCCTGCACGCCACCAGCCTGCAAAGAAAGCAGGGCGCTAAGGCGAGCGCTCTGGGCACCCCAGGAGTGATTCTGCCTGCCGAGGGAATACACACAGCCTCTTCCCGGACCCTTAGGCAAAGTCTCCTCTCAGTTTGCTTTTAGGCGTGCCTCCATGCTCAGAAGCCACCCCGCATCAGGCAGGATACAGCGGGATGTAGTCTGGGCACGCAGAGTGCTTCTTTCCAGGGCCGGGGCAAAAACGAGAGCAAGCGCCTCACTTGCGCTTCTCTCTGCCGATGCTTAGAGGCGACCAGCGCGCAGCTGCCCGCTGTGTGTGCTGCTGTACTCAAAGAGCCTCCAAAGCAGGGCACTTAGGCAACCATCCCGGGTGCAGCAGGAGTGCATCTGCCTGCCGAGGGAGGACGTGCAGCACGTCCCCCGGTCCGCCCTCCACTTCCCTGACTCTTAGGCAAAGCCCGTCCCAGCTTGCTTCTAGGCGTGCCTCCGTGCTCAGAAGCCGCCCCATGGCAGGCAGGATACAGCGGGAAGCATTCTGGGCACGCAGAGTGCTGCTTCCCATGCCCGCGGCAAACCGAGAGCAGCTGCCTCACTCGCGCTCCTGTCTGCCGATGCTTAGAGGCGACCAGCGCGCAGATTCCCACAGTGCGTGCTGCTGTGCTCAAACAGCCCCAAACAAAGCAGGGCGCTAAGGCAAGAGTGCGAAGTGCACCAGGAGTGAATCTGCCTGCCGAGGGAGGACATGCAGCTCATCCCTCGTTCCTCTCGCCGCTTCCCTGCCTCTTAGGCAAAGTCTCCTCTCAGTTTGCTTTTAGGCGTGCCTCCATGCTCAGAAGCCACCCCGCATCAGGCAGGATACAGCGGGATGTAGTCTGGGCACGCAGATTGCTTCTTTTTAGGGCCGGGGCAAAAACGAGAGCAAGCGCCTCACTTGCGCTTCTGTTTGCCGATGCTTAGAGGCGACCAGCGCGCAGCTTCCCGCTGTGTGTGCTGCTGTACTCAAAGAGCCTCCAAAGCAGGGCACTTAGGCAACCATCCCGGGTGCAGCAGGAGTGCATCTGCCTGCCGAGGGAGGACGTGCAGCACATCCCCGGTCCGCCCTCCACTTCCCTGACTCTTAGGCAAAGCCCGTCCCAGCTTGCTTCTAGGCGTGCCTCCGTGCTCAGAAGCCGCCCCATGGCAGGCAGGACACAGCGGGATGCATTCTGGGCGCGTAGAGTGCTGCTTCGCATGCTCGAGGCAAACCGAGAGCAGGGGCCTCACTTGCGCTTCTGTCTGCCGAGACTTAGAGGCGGACAAGCAGGAAGCTTCCCGCTGGGTGTGCTGCTGCACGCAACCAGCCTCCAAAGAAAGCAGGGCGCTAAGGCGAGCGCTCTGGGCACCCCAGGAGTGATTCTGCCTGCCGAGGAAAGATACGCAGCCTCTTCCCTGCCTCTTAGGCAAAGTCTCCTCTCAGTTTGTTGTTGGACACGCGTCCGTGCTCAGAAGCCACCCCGCATGAGGCAGGATACAGCGGGAAGCATTCTGGGCACGCAGAGTGCTGCTTCGCATGCTCGAGGCAAACCGAGAGCAGGTGCCTCACTTGCGCTTCTGTCTGCCGATGCTTAGAGGCGGACAAGCAGGAAGCTTCCCGCTGTGCGTTCTCCTGCACGCAACCAGCCTGCAAAGAAAGCATGGCGCTAAGGCGAGCGCTCTGGGCACCCCAGGAGTGATTCTGCCTGCCGAGGGAATACACACAGCCTCTTCCCGGACCCTTAGGCAAAGTCTCCTCTCAGTTTGCTTTTAGGCGTGCCTCCATGCTCAGAAGCCACCCCGCATCAGGCAGGATACAGCGGGATGTAGTCTGGGCACGCAGAGTGCTTCTTTTTAGGGCCGGGGCAAAAACGAGAGCAAGCGCCTCACTTGCGCTTCTGTTTGCCGATGCTTAGAGGCGACCAGCGCGCAGCTTCCCGCTGTGTGTGCTGCTGTACTCAAAGAGCCTCCAAAGCAGGGCACTTAGGCAACCATCCCGGGTGCAGCAGGAGTGCATCTCTCTGCCGAGGGAGGACGTGCAGCACATCCCCCGGTCCGCCCTCCACTTCCCTGACTCTTAGGCAAAGCCCGTCCCAGCTTGCTTCTAGGCGTGCCTCCGTGCTCAGAAGCCGCCCCATGGCAGGCAGGACACAGCGGGATGCATTCTGGGCGCGCAGAGTGCTGCTTCGCATGCTCGAGGCAAACCGAGAGCAGGTGCCTCACTTGCGCTTCTGTGTGCCGAGACTTAGAGGCGGACAAGCAGGAAGCTTCCCGCTGTGCGTGCTCCTGCACGCAACCCGCCTCCAAAGGAAGCAGGGCGCTAAGGCGAGCGCTCTGGGCACCCCAGGAGTGATTCTGCCTGCCGAGGAAAGACACGCAGCCACTTCCCTGCCTCTTAGGCAAAGTCTCCTCTCAGTTTGTTGTTGGACACGCGTCCGTGCTCAGAAGCCACCCCGCATGAGGCAGGATACAGCGGGAAGCATTCTGGGCACGCAGAGTGCTGCTTCCCATGCCCGAGGCAAACCGAGAGCAGCTGCCTCACTCGCGTTTCTGTCTGCCGAGACTTAGAGCTGGCCAGCGCGCAGATTCCCACTGTGCGTGCTGCTGTGCTCAAACAGCCCCAAACAAAGCAGGGCGCTAAGGCAAGAGTACGAAGTGCACCAGGAGTGAATCTGCCTGCCGAGGGAGGACATGCAGCTCATCCCTCGTTCCTCTCGCCGCTTCCCGGACCCTTAGGCAAAGCCTGCTCTCAGTTTGCTTTTAGGCGTGCCTCCGTGCTCAGAAGCCGCCCCATGGCAGGCAGGACACAGCGGGATGCATTCTGGGCACGCAGAGTGCTGCTTCGCATGCTCGAGGCAAACCGAGAGCAGGTGCCTCACTTGCGCTTCTGTCTGCCGATGCTTAGAGGCGACCAGCGCGCAGCTTCCCCGCTGTGTGTGCTGCTGTACTCAAAGAGCCTCCAAAGCAGGGCACTTAGGCAACCATCCCGGGTGCAGCAGGCGTGCATCTGCCTGCCGAGGGAGGACGTGCAGCACGTCCCCCGGTCCGCCCTCCACTTCCCTGACTCTTAGGCAAAGCCCGTCCCAGCTTGCTTCTAGGCGTGCCTCCGTGCTCAGAAGCCGCCCCATGGCAGGCAGGATACAGCGGGAAGCATTCTGGGCACGCAGAGTGCTGCTTCCCATGCCCGCGGCAAACCGAGAGCAGCTGCCTCACTCGCGCTCCTGTCTGCCGATGCTTAGAGGCGACCAGCGCGCAGATTCCCACAGTGCGTGCTGCTGTGCTCAAACAGCCCCAAACAAAGCAGGGCGCTAAGGCAAGAGTGCGAAGTGCACCAGGAGTGAATCTGCCTGCCGAGGGAGGACATGCAGCTCATCCCTCGTTCCTCTCGCCGCTTCCCTGCCTCTTAGGCAAAGCCTGCTCTCAGTTTGCTTTTAGGCGTGCCTCCGTGCTCAGAAGCCGCCCCATGGCAGGCAGGACACAGCGGGATGTAGTCTGGGCACGCAGATTGCTTCTTTTTAGGGCCGGGGCAAAAACGAGAGCAAGCGCCTCACTTGCGCTTCTGTTTGCCGATGCTTAGAGGCGGACAAGCAGGAAGCTTCCCGCTGTGCGTTCTCCTGCACGCAACCAGCCTGCAAAGAAAGCATGGCGCTAAGGCGAGCGCTCTGGGCACCCCAGGAGTGATTCTGCCTGCCGAGGGAAAAAAACGAGAGCAAGCGCCTCACTTGCGCTTCTGTTTGCCGATGCTTAGAGGCGACCAGCGCGCAGCTTCCCCGCTGTGTGTGCTGCTGTACTCAAAGAGCCTCCAAAGCAGGGCACTTAGGCAACCATCCCGGGTGCAGCAGGAGTGCATCTCTCTGCCGAGGGAGGACGTGCAGCACATCCCGCGGTCCGCCCTCCACTTCCCTGACTCTTAGGCAAAGCCCGTCCCAGCTTGCTTCTAGGCGTGCCTCCGTGCTCAGAAGCCGCCCCATGGCAGGCAGGACACAGCGGGATGCATTCTGGGCACGCAGAGTGCTGCTTCGCATGCTCGAGGCAAACCGAGAGCAGGGGCCTCACTTGCGCTTCTGTCTGCCGAGACTTAGAGGCGGACAAGCAGGAAGCTTCCCGCTGGGTGTGCTGCTGCACGCAACCAGCCTCCAAAGAAAGCAGGGCGCTAAGGCGAGCGCTCTGGGCACCCCAGGAGTGATTCTGCCTGCCGAGGAAAGACACGCAGCCTCTTCCCTGCCTCTTAGGCAAAGTCTCCTCTCAGTTTGTTGTTGGACACGCGTCCGTGCTCAGAAGCCACCCCGCATGAGGCAGGATACAGCGGGAAGCATTCTGGGCACGCAGAGTGCTGCTTCCCATGCCCGAGGCAAACCGAGAGCAGCTGCCTCACTCACGTTTCTGTCTGCCGAGACTTAGAGCTGGCCAGCGCGCAGATTCCCACTGTGCGTGCTGCTGTGCTCAAACAGCCCCAAACAAAGCAGGGCGCTAAGGCAAGAGTACGAAGTGCACCAGGAGTGAATCTGCCTGCCGAGGGAGGACATGCAGCTCATCCCTCGTTCCTCTCGCCGCTTCCCGGACCCTTAGGCAAAGCCTGCTCTCAGTTTGCTTTTAGGCGTGCCTCCGTGCTCAGAAGCCGCCCCATGGCAGGCAGGACACAGCGGGATGCATTCTGGGCACGCAGAGTGCTGCTTCGCATGCTCGAGGCAAACCGAGAGCAGGTGCCTCACTTGCGCTTCTGTCTGCCGAGACTTAGAGGCGGACAAGCAGGAAGCTTCCCGCTGTGCGTTCTCCTGCACGCAACCCGCCTCCAAAGGAAGCAGGGCGCTAAGGCGAGCGCTCTGGGCACCCAGGAGTGATTCTGCCTGCCGAGGAAAGACACGCAGCCACTTCCCTGCCTCTTAGGCAAAGTCTCCTCTCAGTTTGCTTTTAGGCGTGCCTCCATGCTCAGAAGCCACCCCGCATGAGGCAGGATACAGCGGGAAGCATTCTGGGCACGCAGAGTGCTTCTTTCCAGGGCCGGAGCAAAAATGAGAGCAAGCGCCTCACTTGCGCTTCTCTCTGCCGATGCTTAGAGGCGACCAGCGCGCAGCTTCCCGCTGTGTGTGCTGCTGTACTCAAACAGCCTCCAAAGCAGGGCACTTAGGCAACCATCCCGGGTGCAGCAGGAGTGCATCTGCCTGCCGAGGGAGGACGTGCAGCACATCCCCCGGTCCGCCCTCCACTTCCCTGACTCTTAGGCAAAGCCCGTCCCAGCTTGCTTCTAGGCGTGCCTCCGTGCTCAGAAGCCGCCCCATGGCAGGCAGGACACAGCGGGATGCATTCTGGGCGCGCAGAGTGCTGCTTCGCATGCCCGCGGCAAACCGAGAGCAGGGGCCTCACTTGCGCTTCTGTCTGCCGAGACTTAGAGGCGGACAAGCAGGAAGCTTCCCGCTGTGCGTGCTCCTGCACGCAACCCGCCTCCAAAGGAAGCAGGGCGCTAAGGCGAGCGCTCTGGGCACCCCAGGAGTGATTCTGCCTGCCGAGGAAAGACACGCAGCCACTTCCCTGCCTCTTAGGCAAAGTCTCCTCTCAGTTTGTTGTTGGACACGCGTCCGTGCTCAGAAGCCACCCCGCATGAGGCAGGATACAGCGGGAAGCATTCTGGGCACGCAGAGTGCTGCTTCCCATGCCCGAGGCAAACCGAGAGCAGCTGCCTCACTCGCGTTTCTGTCTGCCGAGACTTAGAGCTGGCCAGCGCGCAGATTCCCACTGTGCGTGCTGCTGTGCTCAAACAGCCCCAAACAAAGCAGGGCGCTAAGGCAAGAGTACGAAGTGCACCAGGAGTGAATCTGCCTGCCGAGGGAGGACATGCAGCTCATCCCTCGTTCCTCTCGCCGCTTCCCGGACCCTTAGGCAAAGCCTGCTCTCAGTTTGCTTTTAGGCGTGCCTCCGTGCTCAGAAGCCACCCCATGGCAGGCAGGACACAGCGGGATGCATTCTGGGCACGCAGAGTGCTGCTTCGCATGCTCGAGGCAAACCGAGAGCAGGTGCCTCACTTGCGCTTCTGTCTGCCGAGACTTAGAGGCGGACAAGCAGGAAGCTTCCCGCTGTGCGTGCTCCTGCACGCAACCCGCCTCCAAAGGAAGCAGGGCGCTAAGGCGAGCGCTCTGGGCACCCAGGAGTGATTCTGCCTGCCGAGGAAAGACACGCAGCCACTTCCCTGCCTCTTAGGCAAAGTCTCCTCTCAGTTTGCTTTTAGGCGTGCCTCCATGCTCAGAAGCCACCCCGCATGAGGCAGGATACAGCGGGAAGCATTCTGGGCACGCAGAGTGCTTCTTTCCAGGGCCGGAGCAAAAATGAGAGCAAGCGCCTCACTTGCGCTTCTCTCTGCCGATGCTTAGAGGCGACCAGCGCGCAGCTTCCCGCTGTGTGTGCTGCTGTACTCAAACAGCCTCCAAAGCAGGGCACTTAGGCAACCATCCCGGGTGCAGCAGGAGTGCATCTGCCTGCCGAGGGAGGACGTGCAGCACATCCCCCGGTCCGCCCTCCACTTCCCTGACTCTTAGGCAAAGCCCGTCCCAGCTTGCTTCTAGGCGTGCCTCCGTGCTCAGAAGCCGCCCCATGGCAGGCAGGACACAGCGGGATGCATTCTGGGCGCGCAGAGTGCTGCTTCGCATGCCCGCGGCAAACCGAGAGCAGGGGCCTCACTTGCGCTTCTGTCTGCCGAGACTTAGAGGCGGACAAGCAGGAAGCTTCCCGCTGGGTGTGCTGCTGCACGCAACCAGCCTCCAAAGAAAGCAGGGCGCTAAGGCGAGCGCTCTGGGCACCCCAGGAGTGATTCTGCCTGCCGAGGAAAGACACGCAGCCTCTTCCCTGCCTCTTAGGCAAAGTCTCCTCTCAGTTTGTTGTTGGACACGCGTCCGTGCTCAGAAGCCACCCCGCATGAGGCAGGATACAGCGGGAAGCATTCTGGGCACGCAGAGTGCTGCTTCGCATGCTCGAGGCAAACCGAGAGCAGGTGCCTCACTTGCGCTTCTGTCTGCCGATGCTTAGAGGCGGACAAGCAGGAAGCTTCCCGCTGTGCGTTCTCCTGCACGCAACCAGCCTGCAAAGAAAGCATGGCGCTAAGGCGAGCGCTCTGGGCACCCCAGGAGTGATTCTGCCTGCCGAGGGAATACACACAGCCTCTTCCCGGACCCTTAGGCAAAGTCTCCTCTCAGTTTGCTTTTAGGCGTGCCTCCATGCTCAGAAGCCACCCCGCATCAGGCAGGATACAGCGGGATGTAGTCTGGGCACGCAGAGTGCTTCTTTTTAGGGCCGGGGTAAAAACGAGAGCAAGCGCCTCACTTGCGCTTCTGTTTGCCGATGCTTAGAGGCGACCAGCGCGCAGCTTCCCGCTGTGTGTGCTGCTGTACTCAAACAGCCTCCAAAGCAGGGCACTTAGGCAACCATCCCGGGTGCAGCAGGAGTGCATCTGCCTGCCGAGGGAGGACGTGCAGCACATCCCCCGGTCCGCCCTCCACTTCCCTGACTCTTAGGCAAAGCCCGTCCCAGCTTGCTTCTAGGCGTGCCTCCGTGCTCAGAAGCCGCCCCATGGCAGGCAGGACACAGCGGGATGCATTCTGGGCACGCAGAGTGCTGCTTCGCATGCTCGAGGCAAACCGAGAGCAGGTGCCTCACTTGCGCTTCTGTGTGCCGAGACTTAGAGGCGGACAAGCAGGAAGCTTCCCGCTGTGCGTGCTCCTGCACGCAACCCGCCTCCAAAGGAAGCAGGGCGCTAAGGCGAGCGCTCTGGGCACCCCAGGAGTGATTCTGCCTGCCGAGGAAAGACACGCAGCCACTTCCCTGCCTCTTAGGCAAAGTCTCCTCTCAGTTTGTTGTTGGACACGCGTCCGTGCTCAGAAGCCACCCCGCATGAGGCAGGATACAGCGGGAAGCATTCTGGGCACGCAGAGTGCTGCTTCCCATGCCCGAGGCAAACCGAGAGCAGCTGCCTCACTCGCGTTTCTGTCTGCCGAGACTTAGAGCTGGCCAGCGTGCAGATTCCCACTGTGCGTGCTGCTGTGCTCAAACAGCCCCAAACAAAGCAGGGCGCTAAGGCAAGAGTACGAAGTGCACCAGGAGTGAATCTGCCTGCCGAGGGAGGACATGCAGCTCATCCCTCGTTCCTCTCGCAGCTTCCCGGACCCTTAGGCAAAGCCTGCTCTCAGTTTGCTTTTAGGCGTGCCTCCGTGCTCAGAAGCCGCCCCATGGCAGGCAGGACACAGCGGGATGCATTCTGGGCACGCAGAGTGCTGCTTCGCATGCTCGAGGCAAACCGAGAGCAGGTGCCTCACTTGCGCTTCTGTCTGCCGATGCTTAGAGGCGACCAGCGCGCAGCTTCCCCGCTGTGTGTGCTGCTGTACTCAAAGAGCCTCCAAAGCAGGGCACTTAGGCAACCATCCCGGGTGCAGCAGGCGTGCATCTGCCTGCCGAGGGAGGACGTGCAGCACGTCCCCCGGTCCGCCCTCCACTTCCCTGACTCTTAGGCAAAGCCCGTCCCAGCTTGCTTCTAGGCGTGCCTCCGTGCTCAGAAGCCGCCCCATGGCAGGCAGGATACAGCGGGAAGCATTCTGGGCACGCAGAGTGCTGCTTCCCATGCCCGCGGCAAACCGAGAGCAGCTGCCTCACTCGCGCTCCTGTCTGCCGATGCTTAGAGGCGACCAGCGCGCAGATTCCCACAGTGCGTGCTGCTGTGCTCAAACAGCCCCAAACAAAGCAGGGCGCTAAGGCAAGAGTGCGAAGTGCACCAGGAGTGAATCTGCCTGCCGAGGGAGGACATGCAGCTCATCCCTCGTTCCTCTCGCCGCTTCCCTGCCTCTTAGGCAAAGTCTCCTCTCAGTTTGCTTTTAGGCGTGCCTCCATGCTCAGAAGCCACCCCGCATCAGGCAGGATACAGCGGGATGTAGTCTGGGCACGCAGAGTGCTTCTTTTTAGGGCCGGGGCAAAAACGAGAGCAAGCGCCTCACTTGCGCTTCTGTTTGCCGATGCTTAGAGGCGACCAGCGCGCAGCTTCCCCGCTGTGTGTGCTGCTGTACTCAAAGAGCCTCCAAAGCAGGGCACTTAGGCAACCATCCCGGGTGCAGCAGGAGTGCATCTCTCTGCCGAGGGAGGACGTGCAGCACATCCCGCGGTCCGCCCTCCACTTCCCTGACTCTTAGGCAAAGCCCGTCCCAGCTTGCTTCTAGGCGTGCCTCCGTGCTCAGAAGCCGCCCCATGGCAGGCAGGACACAGCGGGATGCATTCTGGGCACGCAGAGTGCTGCTTCGCATGCTCGAGGCAAACCGAGAGCAGGGGCCTCACTTGCGCTTCTGTCTGCCGAGACTTAGAGGCGGACAAGCAGGAAGCTTCCCGCTGGGTGTGCTGCTGCACGCAACCAGCCTCCAAAGAAAGCAGGGCGCTAAGGCGAGCGCTCTGGGCACCCCAGGAGTGATTCTGCCTGCCGAGGAAAGACACGCAGCCTCTTCCCTGCCTCTTAGGCAAAGTCTCCTCTCAGTTTGTTGTTGGACACGCGTCCGTGCTCAGAAGCCACCCCGCATGAGGCAGGATACAGCGGGAAGCATTCTGGGCACGCAGAGTGCTGCTTCCCATGCCCGAGGCAAACCGAGAGCAGCTGCCTCACTCGCGTTTCTGTCTGCCGAGACTTAGAGCTGGCCAGCGCGCAGATTCCCACTGTGCGTGCTGCTGTGCTCAAACAGCCCCAAACAAAGCAGGGCGCTAAGGCAAGAGTACGAAGTGCACCAGGAGTGAATCTGCCTGCCGAGGGAGGACATGCAGCTCATCCCTCGTTCCTCTCGCCGCTTCCCGGACCCTTAGGCCAAGCCTGCTCTCAGTTTGCTTTTAGGCGTGCCTCCGTGCTCAGAAGCCGCCCCATGGCAGGCAGGACACAGCGGGATGCATTCTGGGCACGCAGAGTGCTGCTTCGCATGCTCGAGGCAAACCGAGAGCAGGTGCCTCACTTGCGCTTCTGTCTGCCGATGCTTAGAGGCGACCAGCGCGCAGCTTCCCCGCTGTGTGTGCTGCTGTACTCAAAGAGCCTCCAAAGCAGGGCACTTAGGCAACCATCCCGGGTGCAGCAGGCGTGCATCTGCCTGCCGAGGGAGGACGTGCAGCACGTCCCCCGGTCCGCCCTCCACTTCCCTGACTCTTAGGCAAAGCCCGTCCCAGCTTGCTTCTAGGCGTGCCTCCGTGCTCAGAAGCCGCCCCATGGCAGGCAGGATACAGCGGGAAGCATTCTGGGCACGCAGAGTGCTGCTTCCCATGCCCGCGGCAAACCGAGAGCAGCTGCCTCACTCGCGCTCCTGTCTGCCGATGCTTAGAGGCGACCAGCGCGCAGATTCCCACAGTGCGTGCTGCTGTGCTCAAACAGCCCCAAACAAAGCAGGGCGCTAAGGCAAGAGTGCGAAGTGCACCAGGAGTGAATCTGCCTGCCGAGGGAGGACATGCAGCTCATCCCTCGTTCCTCTCGCCGCTTCCCTGCCTCTTAGGCAAAGTCTCCTCTCAGTTTGCTTTTAGGCGTGCCTCCATGCTCAGAAGCCACCCCGCATCAGGCAGGATACAGCGGGATGTAGTCTGGGCACGCAGAGTGCTTCTTTTTAGGGCCGGGGCAAAAACGAGAGCAAGCGCCTCACTTGCGCTTCTGTTTGCCGATGCTTAGAGGCGACCAGCGCGCAGCTTCCCCGCTGTGTGTGCTGCTGTACTCAAAGAGCCTCCAAAGCAGGGCACTTAGGCAACCATCCCGGGTGCAGCAGGAGTGCATCTCTCTGCCGAGGGAGGACGTGCAGCACATCCCCCGGTCCGCCCTCCACTTCCCTGACTCTTAGGCAAAGCCCGTCCCAGCTTGCTTCTAGGCGTGCCTCCGTGCTCAGAAGCCGCCCCATGGCAGGCAGGACACAGCGGGATGCATTCTGGGCACGCAGAGTGCTGCTTCGCATGCTCGAGGCAAACCGAGAGCAGGGGCCTCACTTGCGCTTCTGTCTGCCGAGACTTAGAGGCGGACAAGCAGGAAGCTTCCCGCTGGGTGTGCTCCTGCACGCAACCAGCCTCCAAAGAAAGCAGGGCGCTAAGGCGAGCGCTCTGGGCACCCCAGGAGTGATTCTGCCTGCTGAGGAAAGACACGCAGCCTCTTCCCTGCCTCTTAGGCAAAGTCTCCTCTCAGTTTGTTGTTGGACACGCGTCCGTGCTCAGAAGCCACCCCGCATGAGGCAGGATACAGCGGGAAGCATTCTGGGCACGCAGAGTGCTGCTTCCCATGCCCGAGGCAAACCGAGAGCAGGTGCCTCACTCGCGTTTCTGTCTGCCGAGACTTAGAGCTGGCCAGCGCGCAGATTCCCACTGTGCGTGCTGCTGTGCTCAAACAGCCCCAAACAAAGCAGGGCGCTAAGGCAAGAGTACGAAGTGCACCAGGAGTGAATCTGCCTGCCGAGGGAGGACATGCAGCTCATCCCTCGTTCCTCTCGCCGCTTCCCGGACCCTTAGGCCAAGCCTGCTCTCAGTTTGCTTTTAGGCGTGCCTCCGTGCTCAGAAGCCGCCCCATGGCAGGCAGGACACAGCGGGATGCATTCTGGGCACGCAGAGTGCTGCTTCGCATGCTCGAGGCAAACCGAGAGCAGGTGCCTCACTTGCGCTTCTGTCTGCCGAGACTTAGAGGCGGACAAGCAGGAAGCTTCCCGCTGTGCGTGCTCCTGCACGCAACCCGCCTCCAAAGGAAGCAGGGCGCTAAGGCGAGCGCTCTGGGCACCCAGGAGTGATTCTGCCTGCCGAGGAAAGACACGCAGCCACTTCCCTGCCTCTTAGGCAAAGTCTCCTCTCAGTTTGCTTTTAGGCGTGCCTCCATGCTCAGAAGCCACCCCGCATGAGGCAGGATACAGCGGGAAGCATTCTGGGCACGCAGAGTGCTTCTTTCCAGGGCCGGAGCAAAAATGAGAGCAAGCGCCTCACTTGCGCTTCTCTCTGCCGATGCTTAGAGGCGACCAGCGCGCAGCTTCCCGCTGTGTGTGCTGCTGTACTCAAACAGCCTCCAAAGCAGGGCACTTAGGCAACCATCCCGGGTGCAGCAGGAGTGCATCTGCCTGCCGAGGGAGGACGTGCAGCACATCCCCCGGTCCGCCCTCCACTTCCCTGACTCTTAGGCAAAGCCCGTCCCAGCTTGCTTCTAGGCGTGCCTCCGTGCTCAGAAGCCGCCCCATGGCAGGCAGGACACAGCGGGATGCATTCTGGGCGCGCAGAGTGCTGCTTCGCATGCCCGCGGCAAACCGAGAGCAGGGGCCTCACTTGCGCTTCTGTCTGCCGAGACTTAGAGGCGGACAAGCAGGAAGCTTCCCGCTGGGTGTGCTGCTGCACGCAACCAGCCTCCAAAGAAAGCAGGGCGCTAAGGCGAGCGCTCTGGGCACCCCAGGAGTGATTCTGCCTGCCGAGGAAAGACACGCAGCCTCTTCCCTGCCTCTTAGGCAAAGTCTCCTCTCAGTTTGTTGTTGGACACGCGTCCGTGCTCAGAAGCCACCCCGCATGAGGCAGGATACAGCGGGAAGCATTCTGGGCACGCAGAGTGCTGCTTCGCATGCTCGAGGCAAACCGAGAGCAGGTGCCTCACTTGCGCTTCTGTCTGCCGATGCTTAGAGGCGGACAAGCAGGAAGCTTCCCGCTGTGCGTTCTCCTGCACGCAACCAGCCTGCAAAGAAAGCATGGCGCTAAGGCGAGCGCTCTGGGCACCCCAGGAGTGATTCTGCCTGCCGAGGGAATACACACAGCCTCTTCCCGGACCCTTAGGCAAAGTCTCCTCTCAGTTTGCTTTTAGGCGTGCCTCCATGCTCAGAAGCCACCCCGCATCAGGCAGGATACAGCGGGATGTAGTCTGGGCACGCAGAGTGCTTCTTTTTAGGGCCGGGGCAAAAACGAGAGCAAGCGCCTCACTTGCGCTTCTGTTTGCCGATGCTTAGAGGCGACCAGCGCGCAGCTTCCCGCTGTGTGTGCTGCTGTACTCAAACAGCCTCCAAAGCAGGGCACTTAGGCAACCATCCCGGGTGCAGCAGGAGTGCATCTCTCTGCCGAGGGAGGACATGCAGCACATCCCGCGGTCCGCCCTCCACTTCCCTGACTCTTAGGCAAAGCCCGTCCCAGCTTGCTTCTAGGCGTGCCTCCGTGCTCAGAAGCCGCCCCATGGCAGGCAGGACACAGCGGGATGCATTCTGGGCGCGCAGAGTGCTGCTTCGCATGCTCGAGGCAAACCGAGAGCAGGTGCCTCACTTGCGCTTCTGTGTGCCGAGACTTAGAGGCGGACAAGCAGGAAGCTTCCCGCTGTGCGTGCTCCTGCACGCAACCCGCCTCCAAAGGAAGCAGGGCGCTAAGGCGAGCGCTCTGGGCACCCCAGGAGTGATTCTGCCTGCCGAGGAAAGACACGCAGCCACTTCCCTGCCTCTTAGGCAAAGTCTCCTCTCAGTTTGTTGTTGGACACGCGTCCGTGCTCAGAAGCCACCCCGCATGAGGCAGGATACAGCGGGAAGCATTCTGGGCACGCAGAGTGCTGCTTCCCATGCCCGAGGCAAACCGAGAGCAGCTGCCTCACTCGCGTTTCTGTCTGCCGAGACTTAGAGCTGGCCAGCGCGCAGATTCCCACTGTGCGTGCTGCTGTGCTCAAACAGCCCCAAACAAAGCAGGGCGCTAAGGCAAGAGTACGAAGTGCACCAGGAGTGAATCTGCCTGCCGAGGGAGGACATGCAGCTCATCCCTCGTTCCTCTCGCCGCTTCCCGGACCCTTAGGCAAAGCCTGCTCTCAGTTTGCTTTTAGGCGTGCCTCCGTGCTCAGAAGCCGCCCCATGGCAGGCAGGACACAGCGGGATGCATTCTGGGCACGCAGAGTGCTGCTTCGCATGCTCGAGGCAAACCGAGAGCAGGTGCCTCACTTGCGCTTCTGTCTGCCGATGCTTAGAGGCGGACAAGCAGGAAGCTTCCCGCTGTGCGTTCTCCTGCACGCAACCAGCCTGCAAAGAAAGCATGGCGCTAAG
The DNA here is from genome assembly GCF_028389875.1 of Rhea pennata. Taxonomy (NCBI): domain Eukaryota; kingdom Metazoa; phylum Chordata; class Aves; order Rheiformes; family Rheidae; genus Rhea; species Rhea pennata. The sequence goes on from NC_084663.1 coordinate 80,694,541, forward strand.
GCGAGCGCTCTGGGCACCCCAGGAGTGATTCTGCCTGCCGAGGGAATACACACAGGCTCTTCCCGGACCCTTAGGCAAAGTCTCCTCTCAGTTTGCTTTTAGGCGTGCCTCCATGCTCAGAAGCCACCCCGCATCAGGCAGGATACAGCGGGATGTAGTCTGGGCACGCAGAGTGCTTCTTTTTAGGGCCGGGGCAAAAACGAGAGCAAGCGCCTCACTTGCGCTTCTCTCTGCCGATGCTTAGAGGCGACCAGCGCGCAGCTTCCCGCTGTGTGTGCTGCTGTACTCAAAGAGCCTCCAAAGCAGGGCACTTAGGCAACCATCCCGGGTGCAGCAGGAGTGCATCTCTCTGCCGAGGGAGGACGTGCAGCACATCCCCCGGTCCGCCCTCCACTTCCCTGACTCTTAGGCAAAGCCCGTCCCAGCTTGCTTCTAGGCGTGCCTCCGTGCTCAGAAGCCGCCCCATGGCAGGCAGGACACAGCGGGATGCATTCTGGGCGCGCAGAGTGCTGCTTCGCATGCTCGAGGCAAACCGAGAGCAGGTGCCTCACTCGCGTTTCTGTCTGCCGAGACTTAGAGCTGGCCAGCGCTCAGATTCCCCTGTGCGTGCTGCTGTGCTCAAACAGCCCCAAACAAAGCAGGGCGCTAAGGCAAGAGTACGAAGTGCACCAGGAGTGAATCTGCCTGCCGAGGGAGGACATGCAGCTCATCCCTCGTTCCTCTCGCCGCTTCCCGGACCCTTAGGCAAAGCCTGCTCTCAGTTTGCTTTTAGGCGTGCCTCCGTGCTCAGAAGCCGCCCCATGGCAGGCAGGACACAGCGGGATGCATTCTGGGCACGCAGAGTGCTGCTTCGCATGCTCGAGGCAAACCGAGAGCAGGTGCCTCACTTGCGCTTCTGTCTGCCGATGCTTAGAGGCGACCAGCGCGCAGCTTCCCCGCTGTGTGTGCTGCTGTACTCAAAGAGCCTCCAAAGCAGGGCACTTAGGCAACCATCCCGGGTGCAGCAGGCGTGCATCTGCCTGCCGAGGGAGGACGTGCAGCACGTCCCCCGGTCCGCCCTCCACTTCCCTGACTCTTAGGCAAAGCCCATCCCAGCTTGCTTCTAGGCGTGCCTCCGTGCTCAGAAGCCGCCCCATGGCAGGCAGGATACAGCGGGAAGCATTCTGGGCACGCAGAGTGCTGCTTCCCATGCCCGCGGCAAACCGAGAGCAGCTGCCTCACTCGCGCTCCTGTCTGCCGATGCTTAGAGGCGACCAGCGCGCAGATTCCCACAGTGCGTGCTGCTGTGCTCAAACAGCCCCAAACAAAGCAGGGCGCTAAGGCAAGAGTGCGAAGTGCACCAGGAGTGAATCTGCCTGCCGAGGGAGGACATGCAGCTCATCCCTCGTTCCTCTCGCCGCTTCCCTGCCTCTTAGGCAAAGTCTCCTCTCAGTTTGCTTTTAGGCGTGCCTCCATGCTCAGAAGCCACCCCGCATCAGGCAGGATACAGCGGGATGTAGTCTGGGCACGCAGATTGCTTCTTTTTAGGGCCGGGGCAAAAACGAGAGCAAGCGCCTCACTTGCGCTTCTGTTTGCCGATGCTTAGAGGCGACCAGCGCGCAGCTTCCCGCTGTGTGTGCTGCTGTACTCAAACAGCCTCCAAAGCAGGGCACTTAGGCAACCATCCCGGGTGCAGCAGGAGTGCATCTCTCTGCCGAGGGAGGACGTGCAGCACATCCCCCGGTCCGCCCTCCACTTCCCTGACTCTTAGGCAAAGCCCGTCCCAGCTTGCTTCTAGGCGTGCCTCCGTGCTCAGAAGCCGCCCCATGGCAGGCAGGACACAGCGGGATGCATTCTGGGCGCGCAGAGTGCTGCTTCGCATGCTCGAGGCAAACCGAGAGCAGGTGCCTCACTTGCGCTTCTGTGTGCCGAGACTTAGAGGCGGACAAGCAGGAAGCTTCCCGCTGTGCGTGCTCCTGCACGCAACCCGCCTCCAAAGGAAGCAGGGCGCTAAGGCGAGCGCTCTGGGCACCCCAGGAGTGATTCTGCCTGCCGAGGAAAGACACGCAGCCACTTCCCTGCCTCTTAGGCAAAGTCTCCTCTCAGTTTGTTGTTGGACACGCGTCCGTGCTCAGAAGCCACCCCGCATGAGGCAGGATACAGCGGGAAGCATTCTGGGCACGCAGAGTGCTGCTTCCCATGCCCGAGGCAAACCGAGAGCAGCTGCCTCACTCGCGTTTCTGTCTGCCGAGACTTAGAGCTGGCCAGCGCGCAGATTCCCACTGTGCGTGCTGCTGTGCTCAAACAGCCCCAAACAAAGCAGGGCGCTAAGGCAAGAGTACGAAGTGCACCAGGAGTGAATCTGCCTGCCGAGGGAGGACATGCAGCTCATCCCTCGTTCCTCTCGCCGCTTCCCGGACCCTTAGGCAAAGCCTGCTCTCAGTTTGCTTTTAGGCGTGCCTCCGTGCTCAGAAGCCGCCCCATGGCAGGCAGGACACAGCGGGATGCATTCTGGGCACGCAGAGTGCTGCTTCGCATGCTCGAGGCAAACCGAGAGCAGGTGCCTCACTTGCGCTTCTGTCTGCCGATGCTTAGAGGCGGACAAGCAGGAAGCTTCCCGCTGTGCTTTCTCCTGCACGCAACCAGCCTGCAAAGAAAGCATGGCGCTAAGGCGAGCGCTCTGGGCACCCCAGGAGTGATTCTGCCTGCCGAGGGAATACACACAGCCTCTTCCCGGACCCTTAGGCAAAGTCTCCTCTCAGTTTGCTTTTAGGCGTGCCTCCATGCTCAGAAGCCACCCCGCATCAGGCAGGATACAGCGGGATGTAGTCTGGGCACGCAGAGTGCTTCTTTTTAGGGCCGGGGCAAAAACGAGAGCAAGCGCCTCACTTGCGCTTCTGTTTGCCGATGCTTAGAGGCGACCAGCGCGCAGCTTCCCGCTGTGTGTGCTGCTGTACTCAAACAGCCTCCAAAGCAGGGCACTTAGGCAACCATCCCGGGTGCAGCAGGAGTGCATCTCTCTGCCGAGGGAGGACGTGCAGCACATCCCCCGGTCCGCCCTCCACTTCCCTGACTCTTAGGCAAAGCCCGTCCCAGCTTGCTTCTAGGCGTGCCTCCGTGCTCAGAAGCCGCCCCATGGCAGGCAGGACACAGCGGGATGCATTCTGGGCGCGCAGAGTGCTGCTTCGCATGCTCGAGGCAAACCGAGAGCAGGTGCCTCACTCGCGTTTCTGTCTGCCGAGACTTAGAGCTGGCCAGCGCTCAGATTCCCCTGTGCGTGCTGCTGTGCTCAAACAGCCCCAAACAAAGCAGGGCGCTAAGGCAAGAGTACGAAGTGCACCAGGAGTGAATCTGCCTGCCGAGGGAGGACATGCAGCTCATCCCTCGTTCCTCTCGCCGCTTCCCGGACCCTTAGGCAAAGCCTGCTCTCAGTTTGCTTTTAGGCGTGCCTCCGTGCTCAGAAGCCGCCCCATGGCAGGCAGGACACAGCGGGATGCATTCTGGGCACGCAGAGTGCTGCTTCGCATGCTCGAGGCAAACCGAGAGCAGGTGCCTCACTTGCGCTTCTGTCTGCCGATGCTTAGAGGCGACCAGCGCGCAGCTTCCCCGCTGTGTGTGCTGCTGTACTCAAAGAGCCTCCAAAGCAGGGCACTTAGGCAACCATCCCGGGTGCAGCAGGCGTGCATCTGCCTGCCGAGGGAGGACGTGCAGCACGTCCCCCGGTCCGCCCTCCACTTCCCTGACTCTTAGGCAAAGCCCGTCCCAGCTTGCTTCTAGGCGTGCCTCCGTGCTCAGAAGCCGCCCCATGGCAGGCAGGATACAGCGGGAAGCATTCTGGGCACGCAGAGTGCTGCTTCCCATGCCCGCGGCAAACCGAGAGCAGCTGCCTCACTCGCGCTCCTGTCTGCCGATGCTTAGAGGCGACCAGCGCGCAGATTCCCACAGTGCGTGCTGCTGTGCTCAAACAGCCCCAAACAAAGCAGGGCGCTAAGGCAAGAGTGCGAAGTGCACCAGGAGTGAATCTGCCTGCCGAGGGAGGACATGCAGCTCATCCCTCGTTCCTCTCGCCGCTTCCCTGCCTCTTAGGCAAAGTCTCCTCTCAGTTTGCTTTTAGGCGTGCCTCCATGCTCAGAAGCCACCCCGCATCAGGCAGGATACAGCGGGATGTAGTCTGGGCACGCAGATTGCTTCTTTTTAGGGCCGGGGCAAAAACGAGAGCAAGCGCCTCACTTGCGCTTCTGTTTGCCGATGCTTAGAGGCGACCAGCGCGCAGCTTCCCGCTGTGTGTGCTGCTGTACTCAAACAGCCTCCAAAGCAGGGCACTTAGGCAACCATCCCGGGTGCAGCAGGAGTGCATCTCTCTGCCGAGGGAGGACGTGCAGCACATCCCCCGGTCCGCCCTCCACTTCCCTGACTCTTAGGCAAAGCCCGTCCCACCTTGCTTCTAGGCGTGCCTCCGTGCTCAGAAGCCGCCCCATGGCAGGCAGGACACAGCGGGATGCATTCTGGGCGCGCAGAGTGCTGCTTCGCATGCTCGAGGCAAACCGAGAGCAGCTGCCTCACTTGCGCTTCTGTCTGCCGATGCTTAGAGGCGACCAGCGTGCAGCTTCCCCGCTGTGTGTGCTGCTGTACTCAAAGAGCCTCCAAAGCAGGGCACTTAGGCAACCATCCCGGGTGCAGCAGGCGTGCATCTGCCTGCCGAGGGAGGACGTGCAGCACGTCCCCCGGTCCGCCCTCCACTTCCCTGACTCTTAGGCAAAGCCCGTCCCAGCTTGCTTCTAGGCGTGCCTCCGTGCTCAGAAGCCGCCCCATGGCAGGCAGGATACAGCGGGAAGCATTCTGGGCACGCAGAGTGCTGCTTCCCATGCCCGCGGCAAACCGAGAGCAGCTGCCTCACTCGCGCTCCTGTCTGCCGATGCTTAGAGGCGACCAGCGCGCAGATTCCCACAGTGCGTGCTGCTGTGCTCAAACAGCCCCAAACAAAGCAGGGCGCTAAGGCAAGAGTGCGAAGTGCACCAGGAGTGAATCTGCCTGCCGAGGGAGGACATGCAGCTCATCCCTCGTTCCTCTCGCCGCTTCCCTGCCTCTTAGGCAAAGTCTCCTCTCAGTTTGCTTTTAGGCGTGCCTCTGTGCTCAGAAGCCGCCCCATGGCAGGCAGGACACAGCGGGATGCATTCTGGGCACGCAGAGTGCTTCTTTTTAGGGCCGGGGCAAAAACGAGAGCAAGCGCCTCACTTGCGCTTCTGTTTGCCGATGCTTAGAGGCGACCAGCGCGCAGCTTCCCCGCTGTGTGTGCTGCTGTACTCAAACAGCCTCCAAAGCAGGGCACTTAGGCAACCATCCCGGGTGCAGCAGGAGTGCATCTCTCTGCCGAGGGAGGACGTGCAGCACATCCCGCGGTCCGCCCTCCACTTCCCTGACTCTTAGGCAAAGCCCGTCCCAGCTTGCTTCTAGGCGTGCCTCCGTGCTCAGAAGCCGCCCCATGGCAGGCAGGACACAGCGGGATGCATTCTGGGCACGCAGAGTGCTGCTTCGCATGCTCGAGGCAAACCGAGAGCAGGTGCCTCACTTGCGCTTCTGTCTGCCGAGACTTAGAGGCGGACAAGCAGGAAGCTTCCCGCTGTGCGTGCTCCTGCACGCAACCCGCCTCCAAAGGAAGCAGGGCGCTAAGGCGAGCGCTCTGGGCACCCCAGGAGTGATTCTGCCTGCCGAGGAAAGACACGCAGCCTCTTCCCTGCCTCTTAGGCAAAGTCTCCTCTCAGTTTGTTGTTGGACACGCGTCCGTGCTCAGAAGCCACCCCGCATGAGGCAGGATACAGCGAGAAGCATTCTGGGCACGCAGAGTGCTGCTTCGCATGCTCGAGGCAAACCGAGAGCAGGTGCCTCACTTGCGCTTCTGTCTGCCGATGCTTAGAGGCGGACAAGCAGGAAGCTTCCCGCTGTGCGTTCTCCTGCACGCAACCAGCCTGCAAAGAAAGCAGGGCGCTAAGGCGAGCGCTCTGGGCACCCCAGGAGTGATTCTGCCTGCCGAGGGAATACACACAGCCTCTTCCCGGACCCTTAGGCAAAGTCTCCTCTCAGTTTGCTTTTAGGCGTGCCTCCATGCTCAGAAGCCACCCCGCATCAGGCAGGATACAGCGGGATGTAGTCTGGGCACGCAGAGTGCTTCTTTTTAGGGCCGGGGCAAAAACGAGAGCAAGCGCCTCACTTGCGCTTCTGTTTGCCGATGCTTAGAGGCGACCAGCGCGCAGCTTCCCGCTGTGTGTGCTGCTGTACTCAAACAGCCTCCAAAGCAGGGCACTTAGGCAACCATCCCGGGTGCAGCAGGAGTGCATCTCTCTGCCGAGGGAGGACGTGCAGCACATCCCCCGGTCCGCCCTCCACTTCCCTGACTCTTAGGCAAAGCCCGTCCCAGCTTGCTTCTAGGCGTGCCTCCGTGCTCAGAAGCCGCCCCATGGCAGGCAGGACACAGCGGGATGCATTCTGGGCGCGCAGAGTGCTGCTTCGCATGCTCGAGGCAAACCGAGAGCAGGTGCCTCACTTGCGCTTCTGTGTGCCGAGACTTAGAGGCGGACAAGCAGGAAGCTTCCCGCTGTGCGTGCTCCTGCACGCAACCCGCCTCCAAAGGAAGCAGGGCGCTAAGGCGAGCGCTCTGGGCACCCCAGGAGTGATTCTGCCTGCCGAGGAAAGACACGCAGCCACTTCCCTGCCTCTTAGGCAAAGTCTCCTCTCAGTTTGTTGTTGGACACGCGTCCGTGCTCAGAAGCCACCCCGCATGAGGCAGGATACAGCGGGAAGCATTCTGGGCACGCAGAGTGCTGCTTCCCATGCCCGAGGCAAACCGAGAGCAGCTGCCTCACTCGCGTTTCTGTCTGCCGAGACTTAGAGCTGGCCAGCGCGCAGATTCCCACTGTGCGTGCTGCTGTGCTCAAACAGCCCCAAACAAAGCAGGGCGCTAAGGCAAGAGTGCGAAGTGCACCAGGAGTGAATCTGCCTGCCGAGGGAGGACATGCAGCTCATCCCTCGTTCCTCTCGCCGCTTCCCTGCCTCTTAGGCAAAGTCTCCTCTCAGTTTGCTTTTAGGCGTGCCTCCGTGCTCAGAAGCCGCCCCATGGCAGGCAGGACACAGCGGGATGCATTCTGGGCACGCAGAGTGCTGCTTCGCATGCTCGAGGCAAACCGAGAGCAGGTGCCTCACTTGCGCTTCTGTCTGCCGATGCTTAGAGGCGACCAGCGCGCAGCTTCCCCGCTGTGTGTGCTGCTGTACTCAAAGAGCCTCCAAAGCAGGGCACTTAGGCAACCATCCCGGGTGCAGCAGGCGTGCATCTGCCTGCCGAGGGAGGACGTGCAGCACGTCCCCCGGTCCGCCCTCCACTTCCCTGACTCTTAGGCAAAGCCCGTCCCAGCTTGCTTCTAGGCGTGCCTCCGTGCTCAGAAGCCGCCCCATGGCAGGCAGGATACAGCGGGAAGCATTCTGGGCACGCAGAGTGCTGATTCCCATGCCCGCGGCAAACCGAGAGCAGCTGCCTCACTCGCGCTCCTGTCTGCTGATGCTTAGAGGCGACCAGCGCGCAGATTCCCACAGTGCGTGCTGCTGTGCTCAAACAGCCCCAAACAAAGCAGGGCGCTAAGGCAAGAGTGCGAAGTGCACCAGGAGTGAATCTGCCTGCCGAGGGAGGACATGCAGCTCATCCCTCGTTCCTCTCGCCGCTTCCCTGCCTCTTAGGCAAAGTCTCCTCTCAGTTTGCTTTTAGGCGTGCCTCCATGCTCAGAAGCCACCCCGCATCAGGCAGGATACAGCGGGATGTAGTCTGGGCACGCAGATTGCTTCTTTTTAGGGCCGGGGCAAAAACGAGAGCAAGCGCCTCACTTGCGCTTCTGTTTGCCGATGCTTAGAGGCGACCAGCGCGCAGCTTCCCCGCTGTGTGTGCTGCTGTACTCAAACAGCCTCCAAAGCAGGGCACTTAGGCAACCATCCCGGGTGCAGCAGGAGTGCATCTCTCTGCCGAGGGAGGACGTGCAGCACATCCCGCGGTCCGCCCTCCACTTCCCTGACTCTTAGGCAAAGCCCGTCCCAGCTTGCTTCTAGGCGTGCCTCCGTGCTCAGAAGCCGCCCCATGGCAGGCAGGACACAGCGGGATGCATTCTGGGCACGCAGAGTGCTGCTTCGCATGCTCGAGGCAAACCGAGAGCAGGTGCCTCACTTGCGCTTCTGTCTGCCGAGACTTAGAGGCGGACAAGCAGGAAGCTTCCCGCTGTGCGTGCTCCTGCACGCAACCCGCCTCCAAAGGAAGCAGGGCGCTAAGGCGAGCGCTCTGGGCACCCCAGGAGTGATTCTGCCTGCCGAGGAAAGACACGCAGCCACTTCCCTGCCTCTTAGGCAAAGTCTCCTCTCAGTTTGTTGTTGGACACGCGTCCGTGCTCAGAAGCCACCCCGCATGAGGCAGGATACAGCGGGAAGCATTCTGGGCACGCAGAGTGCTGCTTCGCATGCTCGAGGCAAACCGAGAGCAGGTGCCTCACTTGCGCTTCTGTCTGCCGATGCTTAGAGGCGGACAAGCAGGAAGCTTCCCGCTGTGCGTGCTCCTGCACGCAACCAGCCTGCAAAGAAAGCAGGGCGCTAAGGCGAGCGCTCTGGGCACCCAGGAGTGATTCTGCCTGCCGAGGAAAGACACGCAGCCACTTCCCTGCCTCTTAGGCAAAGTCTCCTCTCAGTTTGCTTTTAGGCGTGCCTCCATGCTCAGAAGCCACCCCGCATGAGGCAGGATACAGCGGGAAGCATTCTGGGCACGCAGAGTGCTTCTTTCCAGGGCCGGAGCAAAAATGAGAGCAAGCGCCTCACTTGCGCTTCTCTCTGCCGATGCTTAGAGGCGACCAGCGCGCAGCTTCCCGCTGTGTGTGCTGCTGTACTCAAACAGCCTCCAAAGCAGGGCACTTAGGCAACCATCCCGGGTGCAGCAGGAGTGCATCTGCCTGCCGAGGGAGGACGTGCAGCACATCCCCCGGTCCGCCCTCCACTTCCCTGACTCTTAGGCAAAGCCCGTCCCAGCTTGCTTCTAGGCGTGCCTCCGTGCTCAGAAGCCGCCCCATGGCAGGCAGGACACAGCGGGATGCATTCTGGGCGCGCAGAGTGCTGCTTCGCATGCCCGCGGCAAACCGAGAGCAGGTGCCTCACTTGCGCTTCTGTCTGCCGAGACTTAGAGGCGGACAAGCAGGAAGCTTCCCGCTGGGTGTGCTGCTGCACGCAACCAGCCTGCAAAGAAAGCAGGGCGCTAAGGCGAGCGCTCTGGGCACCCCAGGAGTGATTCTGCCTGCCGAGGAAAGACACGCAGCCTCTTCCCTGCCTCTTAGGCAAAGTCTCCTCTCAGTTTGTTGTTGGACACGCGTCCGTGCTCAGAAGCCACCCCGCATGAGGCAGGATACAGCGGGAAGCATTCTGGGCACGCAGAGTGCTGCTTCGCATGCTCGAGGCAAACCGAGAGCAGGTGCCTCACTTGCGCTTCTGTCTGCCGATGCTTAGAGGCGGACAAGCAGGAAGCTTCCCGCTGTGCGTTCTCCTGCACGCAACCAGCCTGCAAAGAAAGCATGGCGCTAAGGCGAGCGCTCTGGGCACCCCAGGAGTGATTCTGCCTGCCGAGGGAATACACACAGCCTCTTCCCGGACCCTTAGGCAAAGTCTCCTCTCAGTTTGCTTTTAGGCGTGCCTCCATGCTCAGAAGCCACCCCGCATCAGGCAGGATACAGCGGGATGTAGTCTGGGCACGCAGAGTGCTTCTTTCCAGGGCCGGGGCAAAAACGAGAGCAAGCGCCTCACTTGCGCTTCTGTCTGCCGATGCTTAGAGGCGACCAGCGCGCAGCTTCCCACTGTGTGTGCTGCTGTACTCAAAGAGCCTCCAAAGCAGGGCACTTAGGCAACCATCCCGGGTGCAGCAGGCGTGCATCTGCCTGCCGAGGGAGGACGTGCAGCACGTCCCCCGGTCCGCCCTCCACTTCCCTGACTCTTAGGCAAAGCCCGTCCCAGCTTGCTTCTAGGCGTGCCTCCGTGCTCAGAAGCCGCCCCTATGGCAGGCAGGATACAGCGGGAAGCATTCTGGGCACGCAGAGTGCTGCTTCCCATGCCCGCGGCAAACCGAGAGCAGCTGCCTCACTCGCGCTCCTGTCTGCCGATGCTTAGAGGCGACCAGCGCGCAGATTCCCACAGTGCGTGCTGCTGTGCTCAAACAGCCCCAAACAAAGCAGGGCGCTAAGGCAAGAGTGCGAAGTGCACCAGGAGTGAATCTGCCTGCCGAGGGAGGACATGCAGCTCATCCCTCGTTCCTCTCGCCGCTTCCCTGCCTCTTAGGCAAAGTCTCCTCTCAGTTTGCTTTTAGGCGTGCCTCCATGCTCAGAAGCCACCCCGCATCAGGCAGGATACAGCGGGATGTAGTCTGGGCACGCAGATTGCTTCTTTTTAGGGCCGGGGCAAAAACGAGAGCAAGCGCCTCACTTGCGCTTCTGTTTGCCGATGCTTAGAGGCGACCAGCGCGCAGCTTCCCGCTGTGTGTGCTGCTGTACTCAAACAGCCTCCAAAGCAGGGCACTTAGGCAACCATCCCGGGTGCAGCAGGAGTGCATCTCTCTGCCGAGGGAGGACGTGCAGCACATCCCGCGGTCCGCCCTCCACTTCCCTGACTCTTAGGCAAAGCCCGTCCCAGCTTGCTTCTAGGCGTGCCTCCGTGCTCAGAAGCCGCCCCATGGCAGGCAGGACACAGCGGGATGCATTCTGGGCACGCAGAGTGCTGCTTCGCATGCTCGAGGCAAACCGAGAGCAGGTGCCTCACTTGCGCTTCTGTCTGCCGAGACTTAGAGGCGGACAAGCAGGAAGCTTCCCGCTGTGCGTGCTCCTGCACGCAACCCGCCTCCAAAGGAAGCAGGGCGCTAAGGCGAGCGCTCTGGGCACCCCAGGAGTGATTCTGCCTGCCGAGGAAAGACACGCAGCCACTTCCCTGCCTCTTAGGCAAAGTCTCCTCTCAGTTTGTTGTTGGACACGCGTCCGTGCTCAGAAGCCACCCCGCATGAGGCAGGATACAGCGGGAAGCATTCTGGGCACGCAGAGTGCTGCTTCCCATGCCCGAGGCAAACCGAGAGCAGCTGCCTCACTCGCGTTTCTGTCTGCCGAGACTTAGAGCTGGCCAGCGCGCAGATTCCCACTGTGCGTGCTGCTGTGCTCAAACAGCCCCAAACAAAGCAGGGCGCTAAGGCAAGAGTACGAAGTGCACCAGGAGTGAATCTGCCTGCCGAGGGAGGACATGCAGCTCATCCCTCGTTCCTCTCGCCGCTTCCCGGACCCTTAGGCAAAGCCTGCTCTCAGTTTGCTTTTAGGCGTGCCTCCGTGCTCAGAAGCCGCCCCATGGCAGGCAGGACACAGCGGGATGCATTCTGGGCACGCAGAGTGCTGCTTCGCATGCTCGAGGCAAACCGAGAGCAGGTGCCTCACTTGCGCTTCTGTCTGCCGATGCTTAGAGGCGACCAGCGTGCAGCTTCCCCGCTGTGTGTGCTGCTGTACTCAAAGAGCCTCCAAAGCAGGGCACTTAGGCAACCATCCCGGGTGCAGCAGGCGTGCATCTGCCTGCCGAGGGAGGACGTGCAGCACGTCCCCCGGTCTGCCCTCCACTTCCCTGACTCTTAGGCAAAGCCCGTCCCAGCTTGCTTCTAGGCGTGCCTCCGTGCTCAGAAGCCGCCCCATGGCAGGCAGGATACAGCGGGAAGCATTCTGGGCACGCAGAGTGCTGCTTCCCATGCCCGCGGCAAACCGAGAGCAGCTGCCTCACTCGCGCTCCTGTCTGCCGATGCTTAGAGGCGACCAGCGCGCAGATTCCCACAGTGCGTGCTGCTGTGCTCAAACAGCCCCAAACAAAGCAGGGCGCTAAGGCAAGAGTGCGAAGTGCACCAGGAGTGAATCTGCCTGCCGAGGGAGGACATGCAGCTCATCCCTCGTTCCTCTCGCCGCTTCCCTGCCTCTTAGGCAAAGTCTCCTCTCAGTTTGCTTTTAGGCGTGCCTCCGTGCTCAGAAGCCGCCCCATGGCAGGCAGGACACAGCGGGATGCATTCTGGGCATGCAGAGTGCTGCTTCGCATGCTCGAGGCAAACCGAGAGCAGGTGCCTCACTTGCGCTTCTGTCTGCCGATGCTTAGAGGCGACCAGCGCGCAGCTTCCCCGCTGTGTGTGCTGCTGTACTCAAAGAGCCTCCAAAGCAGGGCACTTAGGCAACCATCCCGGGTGCAGCAGGCGTGCATCTGCCTGCCGAGGGAGGACGTGCAGCACGTCCCCCGGTCCGCCCTCCACTTCCCTGACTCTTAGGCAAAGCCCGTCCCAGCTTGCTTCTAGGCGTGCCTCCGTGCTCAGAAGCCGCCCCATGGCAGGCAGGATACAGCGGGAAGCATTCTGGGCACGCAGAGTGCTGCTTCCCATGCCCGCGGCAAACCGAGAGCAGCTGCCTCACTCGCGCTCCTGTCTGCTGATGCTTAGAGGCGACCAGCGCGCAGATTCCCACAGTGCGTGCTGCTGTGCTCAAACAGCCCCAAACAAAGCAGGGCGCTAAGGCAAGAGTGCGAAGTGCACCAGGAGTGAATCTGCCTGCCGAGGGAGGACATGCAGCTCATCCCTCGTTCCTCTCGCCGCTTCCCTGCCTCTTAGGCAAAGTCTCCTCTCAGTTTGCTTTTAGGCGTGCCTCCATGCTCAGAAGCCACCCCGCATCAGGCAGGATACAGCGGGATGTAGTCTGGGCACGCAGATTGCTTCTTTTTAGGGCCGGGGCAAAAACGAGAGCAAGCGCCTCACTTGCGCTTCTGTTTGCCGATGCTTAGAGGCGACCAGCGCGCAGCTTCCCCGCTGTGTGTGCTGCTGTACTCAAACAGCCTCCAAAGCAGGGCACTTAGGCAACCATCCCGGGTGCAGCAGGAGTGCATCTCTCTGCCGAGGGAGGACGTGCAGCACATCCCGCGGTCCGCCCTCCACTTCCCTGACTCTTAGGCAAAGCCCGTCCCAGCTTGCTTCTAGGCGTGCCTCCGTGCTCAGAAGCCGCCCCATGGCAGGCAGGACACAGCGGGATGCATTCTGGGCACGCAGAGTGCTGCTTCGCATGCTCGAGGCAAACCGAGAGCAGGTGCCTCACTTGCGCTTCTGTCTGCCGAGACTTAGAGGCGGACAAGCAGGAAGCTTCCCGCTGTGCGTGCTCCTGCACGCAACCCGCCTCCAAAGGAAGCAGGGCGCTAAGGCGAGCGCTCTGGGCACCCCAGGAGTGATTCTGCCTGCCGAGGAAAGACACGCAGCCTCTTCCCTGCCTCTTAGGCAAAGTCTCCTCTCAGTTTGTTGTTGGACACGCGTCCGTGCTCAGAAGCCACCCCGCATGAGGCAGGATACAGCGAGAAGCATTCTGGGCACGCAGAGTGCTGCTTCGCATGCTCGAGGCAAACCGAGAGCAGGTGCCTCACTTGCGCTTCTGTCTGCCGATGCTTAGAGGCGGACAAGCAGGAAGCTTCCCGCTGTGCGTTCTCCTGCACGCAACCAGCCTGCAAAGAAAGCAGGGCGCTAAGGCGAGCGCTCTGGGCACCCCAGGAGTGATTCTGCCTGCCGAGGGAATACACACAGCCTCTTCCCGGACCCTTAGGCAAAGTCTCCTCTCAGTTTGCTTTTAGGCGTGCCTCCATGCTCAGAAGCCACCCCGCATCAGGCAGGATACAGCGGGATGTAGTCTGGGCACGCAGAGTGCTTCTTTTTAGGGCCGGGGCAAAAACGAGAGCAAGCGCCTCACTTGCGCTTCTCTCTGCCGATGCTTAGAGGCGACCAGCGCGCAGCTTCCCGCTGTGTGTGCTGCTGTACTCAAACAGCCTCCAAAGCAGGGCACTTAGGCAACCATCCCGGGTGCAGCAGGAGTGCATCTCTCTGCCGAGGGAGGACGTGCAGCACATCCCCCGGTCCGCCCTCCACTTCCCTGACTCTTAGGCAAAGCCCGTCCCAGCTTGCTTCTAGGCGTGCCTCCGTGCTCAGAAGCCGCCCCATGGCAGGCAGGACACAGCGGGATGCATTCTGGGCGCGCAGAGTGCTGCTTCGCATGCTCGAGGCAAACCGAGAGCAGGTGCCTCACTCGCGTTTCTGTCTGCCGAGACTTAGAGCTGGCCAGCGCTCAGATTCCCCTGTGCGTGCTGCTGTGCTCAAACAGCCCCAAACAAAGCAGGGCGCTAAGGCAAGAGTACGAAGTGCACCAGGAGTGAATCTGCCTGCCGAGGGAGGACATGCAGCTCATCCCTCGTTCCTCTCGCCGCTTCCCGGACCCTTAGGCAAAGCCTGCTCTCAGTTTGCTTTTAGGCGTGCCTCCGTGCTCAGAAGCCGCCCCATGGCAGGCAGGACACAGCGGGATGCATTCTGGGCACGCAGAGTGCTGCTTCGCATGCTCGAGGCAAACCGAGAGCAGGTGCCTCACTTGCGCTTCTGTCTGCCGATGCTTAGAGGCGACCAGCGCGCAGCTTCCCCGCTGTGTGTGCTGCTGTACTCAAAGAGCCTCCAAAGCAGGGCACTTAGGCAACCATCCCGGGTGCAGCAGGCGTGCATCTGCCTGCCGAGGGAGGACGTGCAGCACGTCCCCCGGTCCGCCCTCCACTTCCCTGACTCTTAGGCAAAGCCCGTCCCAGCTTGCTTCTAGGCGTGCCTCCGTGCTCAGAAGCCGCCCCATGGCAGGCAGGATACAGCGGGAAGCATTCTGGGCACGCAGAGTGCTGCTTCCCATGCCCGCGGCAAACCGAGAGCAGCTGCCTCACTCGCGCTCCTGTCTGCCGATGCTTAGAGGCGACCAGCGCGCAGATTCCCACAGTGCGTGCTGCTGTGCTCAAACAGCCCCAAACAAAGCAGGGCGCTAAGGCAAGAGTGCGAAGTGCACCAGGAGTGAATCTGCCTGCCGAGGGAGGACATGCAGCTCATCCCTCGTTCCTCTCGCCGCTTCCCTGCCTCTTAGGCAAAGTCTCCTCTCAGTTTGCTTTTAGGCGTGCCTCCATGCTCAGAAGCCACCCCGCATCAGGCAGGATACAGCGGGATGTAGTCTGGGCACGCAGATTGCTTCTTTTTAGGGCCGGGGCAAAAACGAGAGCAAGCGCCTCACTTGCGCTTCTGTTTGCCGATGCTTAGAGGCGACCAGCGCGCAGCTTCCCGCTGTGTGTGCTGCTGTACTCAAAGAGCCTCCAAAGCAGGGCACTTAGGCAACCATCCCGGGTGCAGCAGGAGTGCATCTCTCTGCCGAGGGAGGACGTGCAGCACATCCCGCGGTCCGCCCTCCACTTCCCTGACTCTTAGGCAAAGCCCGTCCCAGCTTGCTTCTAGGCGTGCCTCCGTGCTCAGAAGCCGCCCCATGGCAGGCAGGACACAGCGGGATGCATTCTGGGCACGCAGAGTGCTGCTTCGCATGCTCGAGGCAAACCGAGAGCAGGGGCCTCACTTGCGCTTCTGTCTGCCGAGACTTAGAGGCGGACAAGCAGGAAGCTTCCCGCTGGGTGTGCTGCTGCACGCAACCAGCCTCCAAAGAAAGCAGGGCGCTAAGGCGAGCGCTCTGGGCACCCCAGGAGTGATTCTGCCTGCCGAGGAAAGACACGCAGCCTCTTCCCTGCCTCTTAGGCAAAGTCTCCTCTCAGTTTGTTGTTGGACACGCGTCCGTGCTCAGAAGCCACCCCGCATGAGGCAGGATACAGCGGGAAGCATTCTGGGCACGCAGAGTGCTGCTTCCCATGCCCGAGGCAAACCGAGAGCAGCTGCCTCACTCGCGTTTCTGTCTGCCGAGACTTAGAGCTGGCCAGCGCGCAGATTCCCACAGTGCGTGCTGCTGTGCTCAAACAGCCCCAAACAAAGCAGGGCGCTAAGGCAAGAGTACGAAGTGCACCAGGAGTGAATCTGCCTGCCGAGGGAGGACATGCAGCTCATCCCTCGTTCCTCTCGCCGCTTCCCGGACCCTTAGGCCAAGCCTGCTCTCAGTTTGCTTTTAGGCGTGCCTCCGTGCTCAGAAGCCGCCCCATGGCAGGCAGGACACAGCGGGATGCATTCTGGGCACGCAGAGTGCTGCTTCGCATGCTCGAGGCAAACCGAGAGCAGGTGCCTCACTTGCGCTTCTGTCTGCCGAGACTTAGAGGCGGACAAGCAGGAAGCTTCCCGCTGTGCGTGCTCCTGCACGCAACCCGCCTCCAAAGGAAGCAGGGCGCTAAGGCGAGCGCTCTGGGCACCCAGGAGTGATTCTGCCTGCCGAGGAAAGACACGCAGCCACTTCCCTGCCTCTTAGGCAAAGTCTCCTCTCAGTTTGCTTTTAGGCGTGCCTCCATGCTCAGAAGCCACCCCGCATGAGGCAGGATACAGCGGGAAGCATTCTGGGCACGCAGAGTGCTTCTTTCCAGGGCCGGAGCAAAAATGAGAGCAAGCGCCTCACTTGCGCTTCTCTCTGCCGATGCTTAGAGGCGACCAGCGCGCAGCTTCCCGCTGTGTGTGCTGCTGTACTCAAACAGCCTCCAAAGCAGGGCACTTAGGCAACCATCCCGGGTGCAGCAGGAGTGCATCTGCCTGCCGAGGGAGGACGTGCAGCACATCCCCCGGTCCGCCCTCCACTTCCCTGACTCTTAGGCAAAGCCCGTCCCAGCTTGCTTCTAGGCGTGCCTCCGTGCTCAGAAGCCGCCCCATGGCAGGCAGGACACAGCGGGATGCATTCTGGGCGCGCAGAGTGCTGCTTCGCATGCCCGCGGCAAACCGAGAGCAGGGGCCTCACTTGCGCTTCTGTGTGCCGAGACTTAGAGGCGGACAAGCAGGAAGCTTCCCGCTGGGTGTGCTGCTGCACGCAACCAGCCTCCAAAGAAAGCAGGGCGCTAAGGCGAGCGCTCTGGGCACCCCAGGAGTGATTCTGCCTGCCGAGGAAAGACACGCAGCCTCTTCCCTGCCTCTTAGGCAAAGTCTCCTCTCAGTTTGTTGTTGGACACGCGTCCGTGCTCAGAAGCCACCCCGCATGAGGCAGGATACAGCGGGAAGCATTCTGGGCACGCAGAGTGCTGCTTCGCATGCTCGAGGCAAACCGAGAGCAGGTGCCTCACTTGCGCTTCTGTCTGCCGATGCTTAGAGGCGGACAAGCAGGAAGCTTCCCGCTGTGCGTTCTCCTGCACGCAACCAGCCTGCAAAGAAAGCATGGCGCTAAGGCGAGCGCTCTGGGCACCCCAGGAGTGATTCTGCCTGCCGAGGGAATACACACAGCCTCTTCCCGGACCCTTAGGCAAAGTCTCCTCTCAGTTTGCTTTTAGGCGTGCCTCCATGCTCAGAAGCCACCCCGCATCAGGCAGGATACAGCGGGATGTAGTCTGGGCACGCAGAGTGCTTCTTTTTAGGGCCGGGGCAAAAACGAGAGCAAGCGCCTCACTTGCGCTTCTGTTTGCCGATGCTTAGAGGCGACCAGCGCGCAGCTTCCCGCTGTGTGTGCTGCTGTACTCAAACAGCCTCCAAAGCAGGGCACTTAGGCAACCATCCCGGGTGCAGCAGGAGTGCATCTCTCTGCCGAGGGAGGACATGCAGCACATCCCGCGGTCCGCCCTCCACTTCCCTGACTCTTAGGCAAAGCCCGTCCCAGCTTGCTTCTAGGCGTGCCTCCGTGCTCAGAAGCCGCCCCATGGCAGGCAGGACACAGCGGGATGCATTCTGGGCACGCAGAGTGCTGCTTCGCATGCTCGAGGCAAACCGAGAGCAGGTGCCTCACTTGCGCTTCTGTCTGCCGATGCTTAGAGGCGACCAGCGCGCAGCTTCCCCGCTGTGTGTGCTGCTGTACTCAAAGAGCCTCCAAAGCAGGGCACTTAGGCAACCATCCCGGGTGCAGCAGGCGTGCATCTGCCTGCCGAGGGAGGACGTGCAGCACGTCCCCCGGTCCGCCCTCCACTTCCCTGACTCTTAGGCAAAGCCCGTCCCAGCTTGCTTCTAGGCGTGCCTCCGTGCTCAGAAGCCGCCCCATGGCAGGCAGGATACAGCGGGAAGCATTCTGGGCACGCAGAGTGCTGCTTCCCATGCCCGCGGCAAACCGAGAGCAGCTGCCTCACTCGCGCTCCTGTCTGCCGATGCTTAGAGGCGACCAGCGCGCAGATTCCCACAGTGCGTGCTGCTGTGCTCAAACAGCCCCAAACAAAGCAGGGCGCTAAGGCAAGAGTGCGAAGTGCACCAGGAGTGAATCTGCCTGCCGAGGGAGGACATGCAGCTCATCCCTCGTTCCTCTCGCCGCTTCCCTGCCTCTTAGGCAAAGTCTCCTCTCAGTTTGCTTTTAGGCGTGCCTCCATGCTCAGAAGCCACCCCGCATCAGGCAGGATACAGCGGGATGTAGTCTGGGCACGCAGATTGCTTCTTTTTAGGGCCGGGGCAAAAACGAGAGCAAGCGCCTCACTTGCGCTTCTGTTTGCCGATGCTTAGAGGCGACCAGCGCGCAGCTTCCCGCTGTGTGTGCTGCTGTACTCAAACAGCCTCCAAAGCAGGGCACTTAGGCAACCATCCCGGGTGCAGCAGGAGTGCATCTCTCTGCCGAGGGAGGACGTGCAGCACATCCCCCGGTCCGCCCTCCACTTCCCTGACTCTTAGGCAAAGCCCGTCCCACCTTGCTTCTAGGCGTGCCTCCGTGCTCAGAAGCCGCCCCATGGCAGGCAGGACACAGCGGGATGCATTCTGGGCGCGCAGAGTGCTGCTTCGCATGCTCGAGGCAAACCGAGAGCAGGTGCCTCACTTGCGCTTCTGTGTGCCGAGACTTAGAGGCGGACAAGCAGGAAGCTTCCCGCTGTGCGTGCTCCTGCACGCAACCCGCCTCCAAAGGAAGCAGGGCGCTAAGGCGAGCGCTCTGGGCACCCCAGGAGTGATTCTGCCTGCCGAGGAAAGACACGCAGCCACTTCCCTGCCTCTTAGGCAAAGTCTCCTCTCAGTTTGTTGTTGGACACGCGTCCGTGCTCAGAAGCCACCCCGCATGAGGCAGGATACAGCGGGAAGCATTCTGGGCACGCAGAGTGCTGCTTCCCATGCCCGAGGCAAACCGAGAGCAGCTGCCTCACTCGCGTTTCTGTCTGCCGAGACTTAGAGCTGGCCAGCGCGCAGATTCCCACTGTGCGTGCTGCTGTGCTCAAACAGCCCCAAACAAAGCAGGGCGCTAAGGCAAGAGTACGAAGTGCACCAGGAGTGAATCTGCCTGCCGAGGGAGGACATGCAGCTCATCCCTCGTTCCTCTCGCCGCTTCCCGGACCCTTAGGCAAAGCCTGCTCTCAGTTTGCTTTTAGGCGTGCCTCCGTGCTCAGAAGCCGCCCCATGGCAGGCAGGACACAGCGGGATGCATTCTGGGCACGCAGAGTGCTGCTTCGCATGCTCGAGGCAAACCGAGAGCAGGTGCCTCACTTGCGCTTCTGTCTGCCGATGCTTAGAGGCGGACAAGCAGGAAGCTTCCCGCCGTGCGTTCTCCTGCACGCAACCAGCCTGCAAAGAAAGCATGGCGCTAAGGCGAGCGCTCTGGGCACCCCAGGAGTGATTCTGCCTGCCGAGGGAATACACACAGCCTCTTCCCGGACCCTTAGGCAAAGTCTCCTCTCAGTTTGCTTTTAGGCGTGCCTCCATGCTCAGAAGCCACCCCGCATCAGGCAGGATACAGCGGGATGTAGTCTGGGCACGCAGAGTGCTTCTTTTTAGGGCCGGGGCAAAAACGAGAGCAAGCGCCTCACTTGCGCTTCTCTCTGCCGATGCTTAGAGGCGACCAGCGCGCAGCTTCCCGCTGTGTGTGCTGCTGTACTCAAACAGCCTCCAAAGCAGGGCACTTAGGCAACCATCCCGGGTGCAGCAGGAGTGCATCTCTCTGCCGAGGGAGGACGTGCAGCACATCCCGCGGTCCGCCCTCCACTTCCCTGACTCTTAGGCAAAGCCCGTCCCAGCTTGCTTCTAGGCGTGCCTCCGTGCTCAGAAGCCGCCCCATGGCAGGCAGGACACAGCGGGATGCATTCTGGGCGCGCAGAGTGCTGCTTCGCATGCTCGAGGCAAACCGAGAGCAGGTGCCTCACTCGCGTTTCTGTCTGCCGAGACTTAGAGCTGGCCAGCGCTCAGATTCCCCTGTGCGTGCTGCTGTGCTCAAACAGCCCCAAACAAAGCAGGGCGCTAAGGCAAGAGTACGAAGTGCACCAGGAGTGAATCTGCCTGCCGAGGGAGGACATGCAGCTCATCCCTCGTTCCTCTCGCCGCTTCCCGGACCCTTAGGCAAAGCCTGCTCTCAGTTTGCTTTTAGGCGTGCCTCCGTGCTCAGAAGCCGCCCCATGGCAGGCAGGACACAGCGGGATGCATTCTGGGCACGCAGAGTGCTGCTTCGCATGCTCGAGGCAAACCGAGAGCAGGTGCCTCACTTGCGCTTCTGTCTGCCGATGCTTAGAGGCGACCAGCGCGCAGCTTCCCCGCTGTGTGTGCTGCTGTACTCAAAGAGCCTCCAAAGCAGGGCACTTAGGCAACCATCCCGGGTGCAGCAGGAGTGCATCTCTCTGCCGAGGGAGGACGTGCAGCACATCCCGCGGTCCGCCCTCCACTTCCCTGACTCTTAGGCAAAGCCCGTCCCAGCTTGCTTCTAGGCGTGCCTCCGTGCTCAGAAGCCGCCCCATGGCAGGCAGGACACAGCGGGATGCATTCTGGGCACGCAGAGTGCTGCTTCGCATGCTCGAGGCAAACCGAGAGCAGGTGCCTCACTTGCGCTTCTGTCTGCCGAGACTTAGAGGCGGACAAGCAGGAAGCTTCCCGCTGTGCGTGCTCCTGCACGCAACCCGCCTCCAAAGGAAGCAGGGCGCTAAGGCGAGCGCTCTGGGCACCCCAGGAGTGATTCTGCCTGCCGAGGAAAGACACGCAGCCACTTCCCTGCCTCTTAGGCAAAGTCTCCTCTCAGTTTGTTGTTGGACACGCGTCCGTGCTCAGAAGCCACCCCGCATGAGGCAGGATACAGCGGGAAGCATTCTGGGCACGCAGAGTGCTGCTTCCCATGCCCGAGGCAAACCGAGAGCAGCTGCCTCACTCGCGTTTCTGTCTGCCGAGACTTAGAGCTGGCCAGCGCGCAGATTCCCACAGTGCGTGCTGCTGTGCTCAAACAGCCCCAAACAAAGCAGGGCGCTAAGGCAAGAGTACGAAGTGCACCAGGAGTGAATCTGCCTGCCGAGGGAGGACATGCAGCTCATCCCTCGTTCCTCTCGCCGCTTCCCGGACCCTTAGGCAAAGCCTGCTCTCAGTTTGCTTTTAGGCGTGCCTCCGTGCTCAGAAGCCGCCCCATGGCAGGCAGGACACAGCGGGATGCATTCTGGGCACGCAGAGTGCTGCTTCGCATGCTCGAGGCAAACCGAGAGCAGGTGCCTCACTTGCGCTTCTGTCTGCCGATGCTTAGAGGCGACCAGCGTGCAGCTTCCCCGCTGTGTGTGCTGCTGTACTCAAAGAGCCTCCAAAGCAGGGCACTTAGGCAACCATCCCGGGTGCAGCAGGCGTGCATCTGCCTGCCGAGGGAGGACGTGCAGCACGTCCCCCGGTCCGCCCTCCACTTCCCTGACTCTTAGGCAAAGCCCGTCCCAGCTTGCTTCTAGGCGTGCCTCCGTGCTCAGAAGCCGCCCCATGGCAGGCAGGATACAGCGGGAAGCATTCTGGGCACGCAGAGTGCTGCTTCCCATGCCCGCGGCAAACCGAGAGCAGCTGCCTCACTCGCGCTCCTGTCTGCCGATGCTTAGAGGCGACCAGCGCGCAGATTCCCACAGTGCGTGCTGCTGTGCTCAAACAGCCCCAAACAAAGCAGGGCGCTAAGGCAAGAGTGCGAAGTGCACCAGGAGTGAATCTGCCTGCCGAGGGAGGACATGCAGCTCATCCCTCGTTCCTCTCGCCGCTTCCCTGCCTCTTAGGCAAAGTCTCCTCTCAGTTTGCTTTTAGGCGTGCCTCTGTGCTCAGAAGCCGCCCCATGGCAGGCAGGACACAGCGGGATGCATTCTGGGCACGCAGAGTGCTGCTTCGCATGCTCGAGGCAAACCGAGAGCAGGTGCCTCACTTGCGCTTCTGTCTGCCGATGCTTAGAGGCGACCAGCGTGCAGCTTCCCCGCTGTGTGTGCTGCTGTACTCAAAGAGCCTCCAAAGCAGGGCACTTAGGCAACCATCCCGGGTGCAGCAGGCGTGCATCTGCCTGCCGAGGGAGGACGTGCAGCACGTCCCTCGTTCCTCTCGCCGCTTCCCTGCCTCTTAGGCAAAGTCTCCTCTCAGTTTGCTTTTAGGCGTGCCTCCATGCTCAGAAGCCACCCCGCATCAGGCAGGATACAGCGGGATGTAGTCTGGGCACGCAGATTGCTTCTTTTTAGGGCCGGGGCAAAAACGAGAGCAAGCGCCTCACTTGCGCTTCTGTTTGCCGATGCTTAGAGGCGACCAGCGCGCAGCTTCCCCGCTGTGTGTGCTGCTGTACTCAAACAGCCTCCAAAGCAGGGCACTTAGGCAACCATCCCGGGTGCAGCAGGAGTGCATCTCTCTGCCGAGGGAGGACGTGCAGCACATCCCGCGGTCCGCCCTCCACTTCCCTGACTCTTAGGCAAAGCCCGTCCCAGCTTGCTTCTAGGCGTGCCTCCGTGCTCAGAAGCCGCCCCATGGCAGGCAGGACACAGCGGGATGCATTCTGGGCACGCAGAGTGCTGCTTCGCATGCTCGAGGCAAACCGAGAGCAGGTGCCTCACTTGCGCTTCTGTCTGCCGAGACTTAGAGGCGGACAAGCAGGAAGCTTCCCGCTGTGCGTGCTCCTGCACGCAACCCGCCTCCAAAGGAAGCAGGGCGCTAAGGCGAGCGCTCTGGGCACCCCAGGAGTGATTCTGCCTGCCGAGGAAAGACACGCAGCCTCTTCCCTGCCTCTTAGGCAAAGTCTCCTCTCAGTTTGTTGTTGGACACGCGTCCGTGCTCAGAAGCCACCCCGCATGAGGCAGGATACAGCGAGAAGCATTCTGGGCACGCAGAGTGCTGCTTCGCATGCTCGAGGCAAACCGAGAGCAGGTGCCTCACTTGCGCTTCTGTCTGCCGATGCTTAGAGGCGGACAAGCAGGAAGCTTCCCGCTGTGCGTTCTCCTGCACGCAACCAGCCTGCAAAGAAAGCAGGGCGCTAAGGCGAGCGCTCTGGGCACCCCAGGAGTGATTCTGCCTGCCGAGGGAATACACACAGCCTCTTCCCGGACCCTTAGGCAAAGTCTCCTCTCAGTTTGCTTTTAGGCGTGCCTCCATGCTCAGAAGCCACCCCGCATCAGGCAGGATACAGCGGGATGTAGTCTGGGCACGCAGAGTGCTTCTTTTTAGGGCCGGGGCAAAAACGAGAGCAAGCGCCTCACTTGCGCTTCTGTTTGCCGATGCTTAGAGGCGACCAGCGCGCAGCTTCCCGCTGTGTGTGCTGCTGTACTCAAACAGCCTCCAAAGCAGGGCACTTAGGCAACCATCCCGGGTGCAGCAGGAGTGCATCTCTCTGCCGAGGGAGGACGTGCAGCACATCCCCCGGTCCGCCCTCCACTTCCCTGACTCTTAGGCAAAGCCCGTCCCAGCTTGCTTCTAGGCGTGCCTCCGTGCTCAGAAGCCGCCCCATGGCAGGCAGGACACAGCGGGATGCATTCTGGGCGCGCAGAGTGCTGCTTCGCATGCTCGAGGCAAACCGAGAGCAGGTGCCTCACTTGCGCTTCTGTCTGCCGAGACTTAGAGGCGGACAAGCAGGAAGCTTCCCGCTGTGCGTGCTCCTGCACGCAACCCGCCTCCAAAGGAAGCAGGGCGCTAAGGCGAGCGCTCTGGGCACCCCAGGAGTGATTCTGCCTGCCGAGGAAAGACACGCAGCCACTTCCCTGCCTCTTAGGCAAAGTCTCCTCTCAGTTTGTTGTTGGACACGCGTCCGTGCTCAGAAGCCACCCCGCATGAGGCAGGATACAGCGGGAAGCATTCTGGGCACGCAGAGTGCTGCTTCCCATGCCCGAGGCAAACCGAGAGCAGCTGCCTCACTCGCGTTTCTGTCTGCCGAGACTTAGAGCTGGCCAGCGCGCAGATTCCCACTGTGCGTGCTGCTGTGCTCAAACAGCCCCAAACAAAGCAGGGCGCTAAGGCAAGAGTGCGAAGTGCACCAGGAGTGAATCTGCCTGCCGAGGGAGGACATGCAGCTCATCCCTCGTTCCTCTCGCCGCTTCCCTGCCTCTTAGGCAAAGTCTCCTCTCAGTTTGCTTTTAGG
The DNA here is from genome assembly GCF_028389875.1 of Rhea pennata. Classification (NCBI taxonomy): domain Eukaryota; kingdom Metazoa; phylum Chordata; class Aves; order Rheiformes; family Rheidae; genus Rhea; species Rhea pennata. The sequence goes on from NC_084663.1 coordinate 80,718,759, forward strand.
CGTGCCTCCATGCTCAGAAGCCACCCCGCATCAGGCAGGATACAGCGGGATGTAGTCTGGGCACGCAGATTGCTTCTTTTTAGGGCCGGGGCAAAAACGAGAGCAAGCGCCTCACTTGCGCTTCTGTTTGCCGATGCTTAGAGGCGACCAGCGCGCAGCTTCCCCGCTGTGTGTGCTGCTGTACTCAAACAGCCTCCAAAGCAGGGCACTTAGGCAACCATCCCGGGTGCAGCAGGAGTGCATCTCTCTGCCGAGGGAGGACGTGCAGCACATCCCGCGGTCCGCCCTCCACTTCCCTGACTCTTAGGCAAAGCCCGTCCCAGCTTGCTTCTAGGCGTGCCTCCGTGCTCAGAAGCCGCCCCATGGCAGGCAGGACACAGCGGGATGCATTCTGGGCACGCAGAGTGCTGCTTCGCATGCTCGAGGCAAACCGAGAGCAGGTGCCTCACTTGCGCTTCTGTCTGCCGAGACTTAGAGGCGGACAAGCAGGAAGCTTCCCGCTGTGCGTGCTCCTGCACGCAACCCGCCTCCAAAGGAAGCAGGGCGCTAAGGCGAGCGCTCTGGGCACCCCAGGAGTGATTCTGCCTGCCGAGGAAAGACACGCAGCCACTTCCCTGCCTCTTAGGCAAAGTCTCCTCTCAGTTTGTTGTTGGACACGCGTCCGTGCTCAGAAGCCACCCCGCATGAGGCAGGATACAGCGGGAAGCATTCTGGGCACGCAGAGTGCTGCTTCGCATGCTCGAGGCAAACCGAGAGCAGGTGCCTCACTTGCGCTTCTGTCTGCCGATGCTTAGAGGCGGACAAGCAGGAAGCTTCCCGCTGTGCGTTCTCCTGCACGCAACCAGCCTGCAAAGAAAGCAGGGCGCTAAGGCGAGCGCTCTGGGCACCCAGGAGTGATTCTGCCTGCCGAGGAAAGACACGCAGCCACTTCCCTGCCTCTTAGGCAAAGTCTCCTCTCAGTTTGCTTTTAGGCGTGCCTCCATGCTCAGAAGCCACCCCGCATGAGGCAGGATACAGCGGGAAGCATTCTGGGCACGCAGAGTGCTTCTTTCCAGGGCCGGAGCAAAAATGAGAGCAAGCGCCTCACTTGCGCTTCTCTCTGCCGATGCTTAGAGGCGACCAGCGCGCAGCTTCCCGCTGTGTGTGCTGCTGTACTCAAACAGCCTCCAAAGCAGGGCACTTAGGCAACCATCCCGGGTGCAGCAGGAGTGCATCTGCCTGCCGAGGGAGGACGTGCAGCACATCCCCCGGTCCGCCCTCCACTTCCCTGACTCTTAGGCAAAGCCCGTCCCAGCTTGCTTCTAGGCGTGCCTCCGTGCTCAGAAGCCGCCCCATGGCAGGCAGGACACAGCGGGATGCATTCTGGGCGCGCAGAGTGCTGCTTCGCATGCCCGCGGCAAACCGAGAGCAGGTGCCTCACTTGCGCTTCTGTCTGCCGAGACTTAGAGGCGGACAAGCAGGAAGCTTCCCGCTGGGTGTGCTGCTGCACGCAACCAGCCTGCAAAGAAAGCAGGGCGCTAAGGCGAGCGCTCTGGGCACCCCAGGAGTGATTCTGCCTGCCGAGGAAAGACACGCAGCCTCTTCCCTGCCTCTTAGGCAAAGTCTCCTCTCAGTTTGTTGTTGGACACGCGTCCGTGCTCAGAAGCCACCCCGCATGAGGCAGGATACAGCGGGAAGCATTCTGGGCACGCAGAGTGCTGCTTCGCATGCTCGAGGCAAACCGAGAGCAGGTGCCTCACTTGCGCTTCTGTCTGCCGATGCTTAGAGGCGGACAAGCAGGAAGCTTCCCGCTGTGCGTTCTCCTGCACGCAACCAGCCTGCAAAGAAAGCATGGCGCTAAGGCGAGCGCTCTGGGCACACCAGGAGTGATTCTGCCTGCCGAGGGAATACACACAGCCTCTTCCCGGACCCTTAGGCAAAGTCTCCTCTCAGTTTGCTTTTAGGCGTGCCTCCATGCTCAGAAGCCACCCCGCATCAGGCAGGATACAGCGGGATGTAGTCTGGGCACGCAGAGTGCTTCTTTCCAGGGCCGGGGCAAAAACGAGAGCAAGCGCCTCACTTGCGCTTCTGTCTGCCGATGCTTAGAGGCGACCAGCGCGCAGCTTCCCACTGTGTGTGCTGCTGTACTCAAAGAGCCTCCAAAGCAGGGCACTTAGGCAACCATCCCGGGTGCAGCAGGCGTGCATCTGCCTGCCGAGGGAGGACGTGCAGCACGTCCCCCGGTCCGCCCTCCACTTCCCTGACTCTTAGGCAAAGCCCGTCCCAGCTTGCTTCTAGGCGTGCCTCCGTGCTCAGAAGCCGCCCCTATGGCAGGCAGGATACAGCGGGAAGCATTCTGGGCACGCAGAGTGCTGCTTCCCATGCCCGCGGCAAACCGAGAGCAGCTGCCTCACTCGCGCTCCTGTCTGCCGATGCTTAGAGGCGACCAGCGCGCAGATTCCCACAGTGCGTGCTGCTGTGCTCAAACAGCCCCAAACAAAGCAGGGCGCTAAGGCAAGAGTGCGAAGTGCACCAGGAGTGAATCTGCCTGCCGAGGGAGGACATGCAGCTCATCCCTCGTTCCTCTCGCCGCTTCCCTGCCTCTTAGGCAAAGTCTCCTCTCAGTTTGCTTTTAGGCGTGCCTCCATGCTCAGAAGCCACCCCGCATCAGGCAGGATACAGCGGGATGTAGTCTGGGCACGCAGATTGCTTCTTTTTAGGGCCGGGGCAAAAACGAGAGCAAGCGCCTCACTTGCGCTTCTGTTTGCCGATGCTTAGAGGCGACCAGCGCGCAGCTTCCCGCTGTGTGTGCTGCTGTACTCAAACAGCCTCCAAAGCAGGGCACTTAGGCAACCATCCCGGGTGCAGCAGGAGTGCATCTCTCTGCCGAGGGAGGACGTGCAGCACATCCCGCGGTCCGCCCTCCACTTCCCTGACTCTTAGGCAAAGCCCGTCCCAGCTTGCTTCTAGGCGTGCCTCCGTGCTCAGAAGCCGCCCCATGGCAGGCAGGACACAGCGGGATGCATTCTGGGCACGCAGAGTGCTGCTTCGCATGCTCGAGGCAAACCGAGAGCAGGTGCCTCACTTGCGCTTCTGTCTGCCGAGACTTAGAGGCGGACAAGCAGGAAGCTTCCCGCTGTGCGTGCTCCTGCACGCAACCCGCCTCCAAAGGAAGCAGGGCGCTAAGGCGAGCGCTCTGGGCACCCCAGGAGTGATTCTGCCTGCCGAGGAAAGACACGCAGCCACTTCCCTGCCTCTTAGGCAAAGTCTCCTCTCAGTTTGTTGTTGGACACGCGTCCGTGCTCAGAAGCCACCCCGCATGAGGCAGGATACAGCGGGAAGCATTCTGGGCACGCAGAGTGCTGCTTCCCATGCCCGAGGCAAACCGAGAGCAGCTGCCTCACTCGCGTTTCTGTCTGCCGAGACTTAGAGCTGGCCAGCGCGCAGATTCCCACTGTGCGTGCTGCTGTGCTCAAACAGCCCCAAACAAAGCAGGGCGCTAAGGCAAGAGTACGAAGTGCACCAGGAGTGAATCTGCCTGCCGAGGGAGGACATGCAGCTCATCCCTCGTTCCTCTCGCCGCTTCCCGGACCCTTAGGCAAAGCCTGCTCTCAGTTTGCTTTTAGGCGTGCCTCCGTGCTCAGAAGCCGCCCCATGGCAGGCAGGACACAGCGGGATGCATTCTGGGCACGCAGAGTGCTGCTTCGCATGCTCGAGGCAAACCGAGAGCAGGTGCCTCACTTGCGCTTCTGTCTGCCGATGCTTAGAGGCGACCAGCGTGCAGCTTCCCCGCTGTGTGTGCTGCTGTACTCAAAGAGCCTCCAAAGCAGGGCACTTAGGCAACCATCCCGGGTGCAGCAGGCGTGCATCTGCCTGCCGAGGGAGGACGTGCAGCACGTCCCCCGGTCTGCCCTCCACTTCCCTGACTCTTAGGCAAAGCCCGTCCCAGCTTGCTTCTAGGCGTGCCTCCGTGCTCAGAAGCCGCCCCATGGCAGGCAGGATACAGCGGGAAGCATTCTGGGCACGCAGAGTGCTGCTTCCCATGCCCGCGGCAAACCGAGAGCAGCTGCCTCACTCGCGCTCCTGTCTGCCGATGCTTAGAGGCGACCAGCGCGCAGATTCCCACAGTGCGTGCTGCTGTGCTCAAACAGCCCCAAACAAAGCAGGGCGCTAAGGCAAGAGTGCGAAGTGCACCAGGAGTGAATCTGCCTGCCGAGGGAGGACATGCAGCTCATCCCTCGTTCCTCTCGCCGCTTCCCTGCCTCTTAGGCAAAGTCTCCTCTCAGTTTGCTTTTAGGCGTGCCTCCGTGCTCAGAAGCCGCCCCATGGCAGGCAGGACACAGCGGGATGCATTCTGGGCATGCAGAGTGCTGCTTCGCATGCTCGAGGCAAACCGAGAGCAGGTGCCTCACTTGCGCTTCTGTCTGCCGATGCTTAGAGGCGACCAGCGCGCAGCTTCCCCGCTGTGTGTGCTGCTGTACTCAAAGAGCCTCCAAAGCAGGGCACTTAGGCAACCATCCCGGGTGCAGCAGGCGTGCATCTGCCTGCCGAGGGAGGACGTGCAGCACGTCCCCCGGTCCGCCCTCCACTTCCCTGACTCTTAGGCAAAGCCCGTCCCAGCTTGCTTCTAGGCGTGCCTCCGTGCTCAGAAGCCGCCCCATGGCAGGCAGGATACAGCGGGAAGCATTCTGGGCACGCAGAGTGCTGCTTCCCATGCCCGCGGCAAACCGAGAGCAGCTGCCTCACTCGCGCTCCTGTCTGCTGATGCTTAGAGGCGACCAGCGCGCAGATTCCCACAGTGCGTGCTGCTGTGCTCAAACAGCCCCAAACAAAGCAGGGCGCTAAGGCAAGAGTGCGAAGTGCACCAGGAGTGAATCTGCCTGCCGAGGGAGGACATGCAGCTCATCCCTCGTTCCTCTCGCCGCTTCCCTGCCTCTTAGGCAAAGTCTCCTCTCAGTTTGCTTTTAGGCGTGCCTCCATGCTCAGAAGCCACCCCGCATCAGGCAGGATACAGCGGGATGTAGTCTGGGCACGCAGATTGCTTCTTTTTAGGGCCGGGGCAAAAACGAGAGCAAGCGCCTCACTTGCGCTTCTGTTTGCCGATGCTTAGAGGCGACCAGCGCGCAGCTTCCCCGCTGTGTGTGCTGCTGTACTCAAACAGCCTCCAAAGCAGGGCACTTAGGCAACCATCCCGGGTGCAGCAGGAGTGCATCTCTCTGCCGAGGGAGGACGTGCAGCACATCCCGCGGTCCGCCCTCCACTTCCCTGACTCTTAGGCAAAGCCCGTCCCAGCTTGCTTCTAGGCGTGCCTCCGTGCTCAGAAGCCGCCCCATGGCAGGCAGGACACAGCGGGATGCATTCTGGGCACGCAGAGTGCTGCTTCGCATGCTCGAGGCAAACCGAGAGCAGGTGCCTCACTTGCGCTTCTGTCTGCCGAGACTTAGAGGCGGACAAGCAGGAAGCTTCCCGCTGTGCGTGCTCCTGCACGCAACCCGCCTCCAAAGGAAGCAGGGCGCTAAGGCGAGCGCTCTGGGCACCCCAGGAGTGATTCTGCCTGCCGAGGAAAGACACGCAGCCTCTTCCCTGCCTCTTAGGCAAAGTCTCCTCTCAGTTTGTTGTTGGACACGCGTCCGTGCTCAGAAGCCACCCCGCATGAGGCAGGATACAGCGAGAAGCATTCTGGGCACGCAGAGTGCTGCTTCGCATGCTCGAGGCAAACCGAGAGCAGGTGCCTCACTTGCGCTTCTGTCTGCCGATGCTTAGAGGCGGACAAGCAGGAAGCTTCCCGCTGTGCGTTCTCCTGCACGCAACCAGCCTGCAAAGAAAGCAGGGCGCTAAGGCGAGCGCTCTGGGCACCCCAGGAGTGATTCTGCCTGCCGAGGGAATACACACAGCCTCTTCCCGGACCCTTAGGCAAAGTCTCCTCTCAGTTTGCTTTTAGGCGTGCCTCCATGCTCAGAAGCCACCCCGCATCAGGCAGGATACAGCGGGATGTAGTCTGGGCACGCAGAGTGCTTCTTTTTAGGGCCGGGGCAAAAACGAGAGCAAGCGCCTCACTTGCGCTTCTGTTTGCCGATGCTTAGAGGCGACCAGCGCGCAGCTTCCCGCTGTGTGTGCTGCTGTACTCAAACAGCCTCCAAAGCAGGGCACTTAGGCAACCATCCCGGGTGCAGCAGGAGTGCATCTCTCTGCCGAGGGAGGACGTGCAGCACACCCCCCGGTCCGCCCTCCACTTCCCTGACTCTTAGGCAAAGCCCGTCCCAGCTTGCTTCTAGGCGTGCCTCCGTGCTCAGAAGCCGCCCCATGGCAGGCAGGACACAGCGGGATGCATTCTGGGCGCGCAGAGTGCTGCTTCGCATGCTCGAGGCAAACCGAGAGCAGGTGCCTCACTTGCGCTTCTGTCTGCCGAGACTTAGAGGCGGACAAGCAGGAAGCTTCCCGCTGTGCGTGCTCCTGCACGCAACCCGCCTCCAAAGGAAGCAGGGCGCTAAGGCGAGCGCTCTGGGCACCCCAGGAGTGATTCTGCCTGCCGAGGAAAGACACGCAGCCACTTCCCTGCCTCTTAGGCAAAGTCTCCTCTCAGTTTGTTGTTGGACACGCGTCCGTGCTCAGAAGCCACCCCGCATGAGGCAGGATACAGCGGGAAGCATTCTGGGCACGCAGAGTGCTGCTTCCCATGCCCGAGGCAAACCGAGAGCAGCTGCCTCACTCGCGTTTCTGTCTGCCGAGACTTAGAGCTGGCCAGCGCGCAGATTCCCACTGTGCGTGCTGCTGTGCTCAAACAGCCCCAAACAAAGCAGGGCGCTAAGGCAAGAGTGCGAAGTGCACCAGGAGTGAATCTGCCTGCCGAGGGAGGACATGCAGCTCATCCCTCGTTCCTCTCGCCGCTTCCCTGCCTCTTAGGCAAAGTCTCCTCTCAGTTTGCTTTTAGGCGTGCCTCCGTGCTCAGAAGCCGCCCCATGGCAGGCAGGACACAGCGGGATGCATTCTGGGCACGCAGAGTGCTGCTTCGCATGCTCGAGGCAAACCGAGAGCAGGTGCCTCACTTGCGCTTCTGTCTGCCGATGCTTAGAGGCGACCAGCGCGCAGCTTCCCCGCTGTGTGTGCTGCTGTACTCAAAGAGCCTCCAAAGCAGGGCACTTAGGCAACCATCCCGGGTGCAGCAGGCGTGCATCTGCCTGCCGAGGGAGGACGTGCAGCACGTCCCCCGGTCCGCCCTCCACTTCCCTGACTCTTAGGCAAAGCCCGTCCCAGCTTGCTTCTAGGCGTGCCTCCGTGCTCAGAAGCCGCCCCATGGCAGGCAGGATACAGCGGGAAGCATTCTGGGCACGCAGAGTGCTGCTTCCCATGCCCGCGGCAAACCGAGAGCAGCTGCCTCACTCGCGCTCCTGTCTGCCGATGCTTAGAGGCGACCAGCGCGCAGATTCCCACAGTGCGTGCTGCTGTGCTCAAACAGCCCCAAACAAAGCAGGGCGCTAAGGCAAGAGTGCGAAGTGCACCAGGAGTGAATCTGCCTGCCGAGGGAGGACATGCAGCTCATCCCTCGTTCCTCTCGCCGCTTCCCTGCCTCTTAGGCAAAGTCTCCTCTCAGTTTGCTTTTAGGCGTGCCTCCATGCTCAGAAGCCACCCCGCATCAGGCAGGATACAGCGGGATGTAGTCTGGGCACGCAGATTGCTTCTTTTTAGGGCCGGGGCAAAAACGAGAGCAAGCGCCTCACTTGCGCTTCTGTTTGCCGATGCTTAGAGGCGACCAGCGCGCAGCTTCCCCGCTGTGTGTGCTGCTGTACTCAAACAGCCTCCAAAGCAGGGCACTTAGGCAACCATCCCGGGTGCAGCAGGAGTGCATCTCTCTGCCGAGGGAGGACGTGCAGCACATCCCCCGGTCCGCCCTCCACTTCCCTGACTCTTAGGCAAAGCCCGTCCCAGCTTGCTTCTAGGCGTGCCTCCGTGCTCAGAAGCCGCCCCATGGCAGGCAGGACACAGCGGGATGCATTCTGGGCACGCAGAGTGCTGCTTCGCATGCTCGAGGCAAACCGAGAGCAGGTGCCTCACTTGCGCTTCTGTCTGCCGAGACTTAGAGGCGGACAAGCAGGAAGCTTCCCGCTGTGCGTGCTCCTGCACGCAACCCGCCTCCAAAGGAAGCAGGGCGCTAAGGCGAGCGCTCTGGGCACCCCAGGAGTGATTCTGCCTGCCGAGGAAAGACACGCAGCCACTTCCCTGCCTCTTAGGCAAAGTCTCCTCTCAGTATGTTGTTGAACACGCGTCCGTGCTCAGAAGCCACCCCGCATGAGGCAGGATACAGCGGGAAGCATTCTGGGCACGCAGAGTGCTTCTTTCCAGGGCCGGAGCAAAAATGAGAGCAAGCGCCTCACTTGCGCTTCTCTCTGCCGATGCTTAGAGGCGACCAGCGCGCAGCTTCCCGCTGTGTGTGCTGCTGTACTCAAAGAGCCTCCAAAGCAGGGCACTTAGGCAACCATCCCGGGTGCAGCAGGAGTGCATCTGCCTGCCGAGGGAGGACGTGCAGCACATCCCGCGGTCCGCCCTCCACTTCCCTGACTCTTAGGCAAAGCCCGTCCCAGCTTGCTTCTAGGCGTGCCTCCGTGCTCAGAAGCCGCCCCATGGCAGGCAGGACACAGCGGGATGCATTCTGGGCGCGTAGAGTGCTGCTTCGCATGCCCGCGGCAAACCGAGAGCAGGGGCCTCACTTGCGCTTCTGTCTGCCGAGACTTAGAGGCGGACAAGCAGGAAGCTTCCCGCTGGGTGTGCTGCTGCACGCAACCAGCCTCCAAAGAAAGCAGGGCGCTAAGGCGAGCGCTCTGGGCACCCCAGGAGTGATTCTGCCTGCCGAGGAAAGATACGCAGCCTCTTCCCTGCCTCTTAGGCAAAGTCTCCTCTCAGTTTGTTGTTGGACACGCGTCCGTGCTCAGAAGCCACCCCGCATGAGGCAGGATACAGCGGGAAGCATTCTGGGCACGCAGAGTGCTGCTTCGCATGCTCGAGGCAAACCGAGAGCAGGTGCCTCACTTGCGCTTCTGTCTGCCGATGCTTAGAGGCGGACAAGCAGGAAGCTTCCCGCTGTGCGTTCTCCTGCACGCAACCAGCCTGCAAAGAAAGCAGGGCGCTAAGGCGAGCGCTCTGGGCACCCCAGGAGTGATTCTGCCTGCCGAGGGAATACACACAGCCTCTTCCCGGACCCTTAGGCAAAGTCTCCTCTCAGTTTGCTTTTAGGCGTGCCTCCATGCTCAGAAGCCACCCCGCATCAGGCAGGATACAGCGGGATGTAGTCTGGGCACGCAGAGTGCTTCTTTCCAGGGCCGGGGCAAAAACGAGAGCAAGCGCCTCACTTGCGCTTCTGTCTGCCGATGCTTAGAGGCGACCAGCGCGCAGCTTCCCGCTGTGTGTGCTGCTGTACTCAAACAGCCTCCAAAGCAGGGCACTTAGGCAACCATCCCGGGTGCAGCAGGAGTGCATCTGCCTGCCGAGCGAGGACGTGCAGCACGTCCCCCGGTCCGCCCTCCACTTCCCTGACTCTTAGGCAAAGCCCGTCCCAGCTTGCTTCTAGGCGTGCCTCCGTGCTCAGAAGCCGCCCCATGGCAGGCAGGACACAGCGGGATGCATTCTGGGCACGCAGAGTGCTGCTTCGCATGCTCGAGGCAAACCGAGAGCAGGTGCCTCACTTGCGCTTCTGTCTGCCGAGACTTAGAGGCGGACAAGCAGGAAGCTTCCCGCTGTGCGTGCTCCTGCACGCAACCCGCCTCCAAAGGAAGCAGGGCGCTAAGGCGAGCGCTCTGGGCACCCCAGGAGTGATTCTGCCTGCCGAGGAAAGACACGCAGCCACTTCCCTGCCTCTTAGGCAAAGTCTCCTCTCAGTATGTTGTTGAACACGCGTCCGTGCTCAGAAGCCACCCCGCATGAGGCAGGATACAGCGGGAAGCATTCTGGGCACGCAGAGTGCTTCTTTCCAGGGCCGGAGCAAAAACGAGAGCAAGCGCCTCACTTGCGCTTCTCTCTGCCGATGCTTAGAGGCGACCAGCGCGCAGCTTCCCGCTGTGTGTGCTGCTGTACTCAAAGAGCCTCCAAAGCAGGGCACTTAGGCAACCATCCCGGGTGCAGCAGGCGTGCATCTGCCTGCCGAGGGAGGACGTGCAGCACGTCCCCCGGTCCGCCCTCCACTTCCCTGACTCTTAGGCAAAGCCCGTCCCAGCTTGCTTCTAGGCGTGCCTCCGTGCTCAGAAGCCGCCCCATGGCAGGCAGGATACAGCGGGAAGCATTCTGGGCACGCAGAGTGCTGCTTCCCATGCCCGCGGCAAACCGAGAGCAGCTGCCTCACTCGCGCTCCTGTCTGCCGATGCTTAGAGGCGACCAGCGCGCAGATTCCCACAGTGCGTGCTGCTGTGCTCAAACAGCCCCAAACAAAGCAGGGCGCTAAGGCAAGAGTGCGAAGTGCACCAGGAGTGAATCTGCCTGCCGAGGGAGGACATGCAGCTCATCCCTCGTTCCTCTCGCCGCTTCCCTGCCTCTTAGGCAAAGTCTCCTCTCAGTTTGCTTTTAGGCGTGCCTCCATGCTCAGAAGCCACCCCGCATCAGGCAGGATACAGCGGGATGTAGTCTGGGCACGCAGATTGCTTCTTTTTAGGGCCGGGGCAAAAACGAGAGCAAGCGCCTCACTTGCGCTTCTGTTTGCCGATGCTTAGAGGCGACCAGCGCGCAGCTTCCCCGCTGTGTGTGCTGCTGTACTCAAACAGCCTCCAAAGCAGGGCACTTAGGCAACCATCCCGGGTGCAGCAGGAGTGCATCTCTCTGCCGAGGGAGGACGTGCAGCACATCCCGCGGTCCGCCCTCCACTTCCCTGACTCTTAGGCAAAGCCCGTCCCAGCTTGCTTCTAGGCGTGCCTCCGTGCTCAGAAGCCGCCCCATGGCAGGCAGGACACAGCGGGATGCATTCTGGGCACGCAGAGTGCTGCTTCGCATGCTCGAGGCAAACCGAGAGCAGGTGCCTCACTTGCGCTTCTGTCTGCCGAGACTTAGAGGCGGACAAGCAGGAAGCTTCCCGCTGTGCGTGCTCCTGCACGCAACCCGCCTCCAAAGGAAGCAGGGCGCTAAGGCGAGCGCTCTGGGCACCCCAGGAGTGATTCTGCCTGCCGAGGAAAGACACGCAGCCACTTCCCTGCCTCTTAGGCAAAGTCTCCTCTCAGTATGTTGTTGAACACGCGTCCGTGCTCAGAAGCCACCCCGCATGAGGCAGGATACAGCGGGAAGCATTCTGGGCACGCAGAGTGCTTCTTTCCAGGGCCGGAGCAAAAATGAGAGCAAGCGCCTCACTTGCGCTTCTCTCTGCCGATGCTTAGAGGCGACCAGCGCGCAGCTTCCCGCTGTGTGTGCTGCTGTACTCAAAGAGCCTCCAAAGCAGGGCACTTAGGCAACCATCCCGGGTGCAGCAGGCGTGCATCTGCCTGCCGAGGGAGGACGTGCAGCACGTCCCCCGGTCCGCCCTCCACTTCCCTGACTCTTAGGCAAAGCCCGTCCCAGCTTGCTTCTAGGCGTGCCTCCGTGCTCAGAAGCCGCCCCATGGCAGGCAGGATACAGCGGGAAGCATTCTGGGCACGCAGAGTGCTGCTTCCCATGCCCGCGGCAAACCGAGAGCAGCTGCCTCACTCGCGCTCCTGTCTGCCGATGCTTAGAGGCGACCAGCGCGCAGATTCCCACAGTGCGTGCTGCTGTGCTCAAACAGCCCCAAACAAAGCAGGGCGCTAAGGCAAGAGTGCGAAGTGCACCAGGAGTGAATCTGCCTGCCGAGGGAGGACATGCAGCTCATCCCTCGTTCCTCTCGCCGCTTCCCTGCCTCTTAGGCAAAGTCTCCTCTCAGTTTGCTTTTAGGCGTGCCTCCATGCTCAGAAGCCACCCCGCATCAGGCAGGATACAGCGGGATGTAGTCTGGGCACGCAGATTGCTTCTTTTTAGGGCCGGGGCAAAAACGAGAGCAAGCGCCTCACTTGCGCTTCTGTTTGCCGATGCTTAGAGGCGACCAGCGCGCAGCTTCCCCGCTGTGTGTGCTGCTGTACTCAAACAGCCTCCAAAGCAGGGCACTTAGGCAACCATCCCGGGTGCAGCAGGAGTGCATCTCTCTGCCGAGGGAGGACGTGCAGCACATCCCGCGGTCCGCCCTCCACTTCCCTGACTCTTAGGCAAAGCCCGTCCCAGCTTGCTTCTAGGCGTGCCTCCGTGCTCAGAAGCCGCCCCATGGCAGGCAGGACACAGCGGGATGCATTCTGGGCACGCAGAGTGCTGCTTCGCATGCTCGAGGCAAACCGAGAGCAGGTGCCTCACTTGCGCTTCTGTCTGCCGAGACTTAGAGGCGGACAAGCAGGAAGCTTCCCGCTGTGCGTGCTCCTGCACGCAACCCGCCTCCAAAGGAAGCAGGGCGCTAAGGCGAGCGCTCTGGGCACCCCAGGAGTGATTCTGCCTGCCGAGGAAAGACACGCAGCCACTTCCCTGCCTCTTAGGCAAAGTCTCCTCTCAGTATGTTGTTGAACACGCGTCCGTGCTCAGAAGCCACCCCGCATGAGGCAGGATACAGCGGGAAGCATTCTGGGCACGCAGAGTGCTTCTTTCCAGGGCCGGAGCAAAAATGAGAGCAAGCGCCTCACTTGCGCTTCTCTCTGCCGATGCTTAGAGGCGACCAGCGCGCAGCTTCCCGCTGTGTGTGCTGCTGTACTCAAAGAGCCTCCAAAGCAGGGCACTTAGGCAACCATCCCGGGTGCAGCAGGAGTGCATCTGCCTGCCGAGGGAGGACGTGCAGCACATCCCGCGGTCCGCCCTCCACTTCCCTGACTCTTAGGCAAAGCCCGTCCCAGCTTGCTTCTAGGCGTGCCTCCGTGCTCAGAAGCCGCCCCATGGCAGGCAGGACACAGCGGGATGCATTCTGGGCGCGTAGAGTGCTGCTTCGCATGCCCGCGGCAAACCGAGAGCAGGGGCCTCACTTGCGCTTCTGTCTGCCGAGACTTAGAGGCGGACAAGCAGGAAGCTTCCCGCTGGGTGTGCTGCTGCACGCAACCAGCCTCCAAAGAAAGCAGGGCGCTAAGGCGAGCGCTCTGGGCACCCCAGGAGTGATTCTGCCTGCCGAGGAAAGATACGCAGCCTCTTCCCTGCCTCTTAGGCAAAGTCTCCTCTCAGTTTGTTGTTGGACACGCGTCCGTGCTCAGAAGCCACCCCGCATGAGGCAGGATACAGCGGGAAGCATTCTGGGCACGCAGAGTGCTGCTTCGCATGCTCGAGGCAAACCGAGAGCAGGTGCCTCACTTGCGCTTCTGTCTGCCGATGCTTAGAGGCGGACAAGCAGGAAGCTTCCCGCTGTGCGTTCTCCTGCACGCAACCAGCCTGCAAAGAAAGCAGGGCGCTAAGGCGAGCGCTCTGGGCACCCCAGGAGTGATTCTGCCTGCCGAGGGAATACACACAGCCTCTTCCCGGACCCTTAGGCAAAGTCTCCTCTCAGTTTGCTTTTAGGCGTGCCTCCATGCTCAGAAGCCACCCCGCATCAGGCAGGATACAGCGGGATGTAGTCTGGGCACGCAGAGTGCTTCTTTCCAGGGCCGGGGCAAAAACGAGAGCAAGCGCCTCACTTGCGCTTCTGTCTGCCGATGCTTAGAGGCGACCAGCGCGCAGCTTCCCGCTGTGTGTGCTGCTGTACTCAAAGAGCCTCCAAAGCAGGGCACTTAGGCAACCATCCCGGGTGCAGCAGGAGTGCATCTGCCTGCCGAGCGAGGACGTGCAGCACGTCCCCCGGTCCGCCCTCCACTTCCCTGACTCTTAGGCAAAGCCCGTCCCAGCTTGCTTCTAGGCGTGCCTCCGTGCTCAGAAGCCGCCCCATGGCAGGCAGGACACAGCGGGATGCATTCTGGGCACGCAGAGTGCTGCTTCGCATGCTCGAGGCAAACCGAGAGCAGGTGCCTCACTTGCGCTTCTGTCTGCCGAGACTTAGAGGCGGACAAGCAGGAAGCTTCCCGCTGTGCGTGCTCCTGCACGCAACCCGCCTCCAAAGGAAGCAGGGCGCTAAGGCGAGCGCTCTGGGCACCCCAGGAGTGATTCTGCCTGCCGAGGAAAGACACGCAGCCACTTCCCTGCCTCTTAGGCAAAGTCTCCTCTCAGTATGTTGTTGAACACGCGTCCGTGCTCAGAAGCCACCCCGCATGAGGCAGGATACAGCGGGAAGCATTCTGGGCACGCAGAGTGCTTCTTTCCAGGGCCGGAGCAAAAATGAGAGCAAGCGCCTCACTTGCGCTTCTCTCTGCCGATGCTTAGAGGCGACCAGCGCGCAGCTTCCCGCTGTGTGTGCTGCTGTACTCAAAGAGCCTCCAAAGCAGGGCACTTAGGCAACCATCCCGGGTGCAGCAGGAGTGCATCTCTCTGCCGAGGGAGGACGTGCAGCACATCCCCCGGTCCGCCCTCCACTTCCCTGACTCTTAGGCAAAGCCCGTCCCAGCTTGCTTCTAGGCGTGCCTCCGTGCTCAGAAGCCGCCCCATGGCAGGCAGGACACAGCGGGATGCATTCTGGGCGCGCAGAGTGCTGCTTCGCATGCTCGAGGCAAACCGAGAGCAGGTGCCTCACTTGCGCTTCTGTGTGCCGAGACTTAGAGGCGGACAAGCAGGAAGCTTCCCGCTGTGCGTGCTCCTGCACGCAACCCGCCTCCAAAGGAAGCAGGGCGCTAAGGCGAGCGCTCTGGGCACCCCAGGAGTGATTCTGCCTGCCGAGGAAAGACACGCAGCCACTTCCCTGCCTCTTAGGCAAAGTCTCCTCTCAGTTTGTTGTTGGACACGCGTCCGTGCTCAGAAGCCACCCCGCATGAGGCAGGATACAGCGGGAAGCATTCTGGGCACGCAGAGTGCTGCTTCCCATGCCCGAGGCAAACCGAGAGCAGCTGCCTCACTCGCGTTTCTGTCTGCCGAGACTTAGAGCTGGCCAGCGCGCAGATTCCCACTGTGCGTGCTGCTGTGCTCAAACAGCCCCAAACAAAGCAGGGCGCTAAGGCAAGAGTACGAAGTGCACCAGGAGTGAATCTGCCTGCCGAGGGAGGACATGCAGCTCATCCCTCGTTCCTCTCGCCGCTTCCCGGACCCTTATGCAAAGCCTGCTCTCAGTTTGCTTTTAGGCGTGCCTCCGTGCTCAGAAGCCGCCCCATGGCAGGCAGGACACAGCGGGATGCATTCTGGGCACGCAGAGTGCTGCTTCGCATGCTCGAGGCAAACCGAGAGCAGGTGCCTCACTTGCGCTTCTGTCTGCCGATGCTTAGAGGCGACCAGCGCGCAGCTTCCCGCTGTGTGTGCTGCTGTACTCAAAGAGCCTCCAAAGCAGGGCACTTAGGCAACCATCCCGGGTGCAGCAGGCGTGCATCTGCCTGCCGAGGGAGGACGTGCAGCACGTCCCCCGGTCCGCCCTCCACTTCCCTGACTCTTAGGCAAAGCCCGTCCCAGCTTGCTTCTAGGCGTGCCTCCGTGCTCAGAAGCCGCCCCATGGCAGGCAGGATACAGCGGGAAGCATTCTGGGCACGCAGAGTGCTGCTTCCCATGCCCGCGGCAAACCGAGAGCAGCTGCCTCACTCGCGCTCCTGTCTGCCGATGCTTAGAGGCGACCAGCGCGCAGATTCCCACAGTGCGTGCTGCTGTGCTCAAACAGCCCCAAACAAAGCAGGGCGCTAAGGCAAGAGTGCGAAGTGCACCAGGAGTGAATCTGCCTGCCGAGGGAGGACATGCAGCTCATCCCTCGTTCCTCTCGCCGCTTCCCTGCCTCTTAGGCAAAGTCTCCTCTCAGTTTGCTTTTAGGCGTGCCTCCATGCTCAGAAGCCACCCCGCATCAGGCAGGATACAGCGGGATGTAGTCTGGGCTCGCAGATTGCTTCTTTTTAGGGCCGGGGCAAAAACGAGAGCAAGCGCCTCACTTGCGCTTCTGTCTGCCGATGCTTAGAGGCGACCAGCGCGCAGCTTCCCGCTGTGTGTGCTGCTGTACTCAAACAGCCTCCAAAGCAGGGCACTTAGGCAACCATCCCGGGTGCAGCAGGAGTGCATCTCTCTGCCGAGGGAGGACGTGCAGCACATCCCCCGGTCCGCCCTCCACTTCCCTGACTCTTAGGCAAAGCCCGTCCCAGCTTGCTTCTAGGCGTGCCTCCGTGCTCAGAAGCCGCCCCATGGCAGGCAGGACACAGCGGGATGCATTCTGGGCACGCAGAGTGCTGCTTCGCATGCTCGAGGCAAACCGAGAGCAGGTGCCTCACTTGCGCTTCTGTCTGCCGAGACTTAGAGGCGGACAAGCAGGAAGCTTCCCGCTGTGCGTGCTCCTGCACGCAACCCGCCTCCAAAGGAAGCAGGGCGCTAAGGCGAGCGCTCTGGGCACCCCAGGAGTGATTCTGCCTGCCGAGGAAAGACACGCAGCCACTTCCCTGCCTCTTAGGCAAAGTCTCCTCTCAGTATGTTGTTGAACACGCGTCCGTGCTCAGAAGCCACCCCACATGAGGCAGGATACAGCGGGAAGCATTCTGGGCACGCAGAGTGCTTCTTTCCAGGGCTGGAGCAAAAATGAGAGCAAGCGCCTCACTTGCGCTTCTCTCTGCCGATGCTTAGAGGCGACCAGCGCGCAGCTTCCCGCTGTGTGTGCTGCTGTACTCAAAGAGCCTCCAAAGCAGGGCACTTAGGCAACCATCCCGGGTGCAGCAGGAGTGCATCTGCCTGCCGAGGGAGGACGTGCAGCACATCCCGCGGTCCGCCCTCCACTTCCCTGACTCTTAGGCAAAGCCCGTCCCAGCTTGCTTCTAGGCGTGCCTCCGTGCTCAGAAGCCGCCCCATGGCAGGCAGGACACAGCGGGATGCATTCTGGGCACGTAGAGTGCTGCTTCGCATGCCCGCGGCAAACCGAGAGCAGGGGCCTCACTTGCGCTTCTGTCTGCCGAGACTTAGAGGCGGACAAGCAGGAAGCTTCCCGCTGGGTGTGCTGCTGCACGCAACCAGCCTCCAAAGAAAGCAGGGCGCTAAGGCGAGCGCTCTGGGCACCCCAGGAGTGATTCTGCCTGCCGAGGAAAGATACGCAGCCTCTTCCCTGCCTCTTAGGCAAAGTCTCCTCTCAGTTTGTTGTTGGACACGCGTCCGTGCTCAGAAGCCACCCCGCATGAGGCAGGATACAGCGGGAAGCATTCTGGGCACGCAGAGTGCTGCTTCGCATGCTCGAGGCAAACCGAGAGCAGGTGCCTCACTTGCGCTTCTGTCTGCCGATGCTTAGAGGCGGACAAGCAGGAAGCTTCCCGCTGTGCGTTCTCCTGCACGCAACCAGCCTGCAAAGAAAGCAGGGCGCTAAGGCGAGCGCTCTGGGCACCCCAGGAGTGATTCTGCCTGCCGAGGGAATACACACAGCCTCTTCCCGGACCCTTAGGCAAAGTCTCCTCTCAGTTTGCTTTTAGGCGTGCCTCCATGCTCAGAAGCCACCCCGCATCAGGCAGGATACAGCGGGATGTAGTCTGGGCACGCAGAGTGCTTCTTTCCAGGGCCGGGGCAAAAACGAGAGCAAGCGCCTCACTTGCGCTTCTCTCTGCCGATGCTTAGAGGCGACCAGCGCGCAGCTTCCCGCTGTGTGTGCTGCTGTACTCAAAGAGCCTCCAAAGCAGGGCACTTAGGCAACCATCCCGGGTGCAGCAGGAGTGCATCTGCCTGCCGAGGGAGGACGTGCAGCACGTCCCCCGGTCCGCCCTCCACTTCCCTGACTCTTAGGCAAAGCCCGTCCCAGCTTGCTTCTAGGCGTGCCTCCGTGCTCAGAAGCCGCCCCATGGCAGGCAGGATACAGCGGGAAGCATTCTGGGCACGCAGAGTGCTGCTTCCCATGCCCGCGGCAAACCGAGAGCAGGTGCCTCACTCGCGCTCCTGTCTGCCGATGCTTAGAGGCGACCAGCGCGCAGATTCCCACAGTGCGTGCTGCTGTGCTCAAACAGCCCCAAACAAAGCAGGGCGCTAAGGCAAGAGTGCGAAGTGCACCAGGAGTGAATCTGCCTGCCGAGGGAGGACATGCAGCTCATCCCTCGTTCCTCTCGCCGCTTCCCTGCCTCTTAGGCAAAGTCTCCTCTCAGTTTGCTTTTAGGCGTGCCTCCATGCTCAGAAGCCACCCCGCATCAGGCAGGATACAGCGGGATGTAGTCTGGGCACGCAGATTGCTTCTTTTTAGGGCCGGGGCAAAAACGAGAGCAAGCGCCTCACTTGCGCTTCTGTTTGCCGATGCTTAGAGGCGACCAGCGCGCAGCTTCCCGCTGTGTGTGCTGCTGTACTCAAAGAGCCTCCAAAGCAGGGCACTTAGGCAACCATCCCGGGTGCAGCAGGAGTGCATCTGCCTGCCGAGGGAGGACGTGCAGCACATCCCCGGTCCGCCCTCCACTTCCCTGACTCTTAGGCAAAGCCCGTCCCAGCTTGCTTCTAGGCGTGCCTCCGTGCTCAGAAGCCGCCCCATGGCAGGCAGGACACAGCGGGATGCATTCTGGGCGCGTAGAGTGCTGCTTCGCATGCTCGAGGCAAACCGAGAGCAGGGGCCTCACTTGCGCTTCTGTCTGCCGAGACTTAGAGGCGGACAAGCAGGAAGCTTCCCGCTGGGTGTGCTGCTGCACGCAACCAGCCTCCAAAGAAAGCAGGGCGCTAAGGCGAGCGCTCTGGGCACCCCAGGAGTGATTCTGCCTGCCGAGGAAAGACACGCAGCCTCTTCCCTGCCTCTTAGGCAAAGTCTCCTCTCAGTTTGTTGTTGGACACGCGTCCGTGCTCAGAAGCCACCCCGCATGAGGCAGGATACAGCGGGAAGCATTCTGGGCACGCAGAGTGCTGCTTCGCATGCTCGAGGCAAACCGAGAGCAGCTGCCTCACTTGCGCTTCTGTCTACCGATGCTTAGAGGCGGACAAGCAGGAAGCTTCCCGCTGTGCGTTCTCCTGCACGCCACCAGCCTGCAAAGAAAGCAGGGCGCTAAGGCGAGCGCTCTGGGCACCCCAGGAGTGATTCTGCCTGCCGAGGGAATACACACAGCCTCTTCCCGGACCCTTAGGCAAAGTCTCCTCTCAGTTTGCTTTTAGGCGTGCCTCCATGCTCAGAAGCCACCCCGCATCAGGCAGGATACAGCGGGATGTAGTCTGGGCACGCAGAGTGCTTCTTTCCAGGGCCGGGGCAAAAACGAGAGCAAGCGCCTCACTTGCGCTTCTCTCTGCCGATGCTTAGAGGCGACCAGCGCGCAGCTTCCCGCTGTGTGTGCTGCTGTACTCAAAGAGCCTCCAAAGCAGGGCACTTAGGCAACCATCCCGGGTGCAGCAGGAGTGCATCTGCCTGCCGAGGGAGGACGTGCAGCACGTCCCCCGGTCCGCCCTCCACTTCCCTGACTCTTAGGCAAAGCCCGTCCCAGCTTGCTTCTAGGCGTGCCTCCGTGCTCAGAAGCCGCCCCATGGCAGGCAGGATACAGCGGGAAGCATTCTGGGCACGCAGAGTGCTGCTTCCCATGCCCGCGGCAAACCGAGAGCAGCTGCCTCACTCGCGCTCCTGTCTGCCGATGCTTAGAGGCGACCAGCGCGCAGATTCCCACAGTGCGTGCTGCTGTGCTCAAACAGCCCCAAACAAAGCAGGGCGCTAAGGCAAGAGTGCGAAGTGCACCAGGAGTGAATCTGCCTGCCGAGGGAGGACATGCAGCTCATCCCTCGTTCCTCTCGCCGCTTCCCTGCCTCTTAGGCAAAGTCTCCTCTCAGTTTGCTTTTAGGCGTGCCTCCATGCTCAGAAGCCACCCCGCATCAGGCAGGATACAGCGGGATGTAGTCTGGGCACGCAGAGTGCTTCTTTCCAGGGCCGGGGCAAAAACGAGAGCAAGCGCCTCACTTGCGCTTCTGTTTGCCGATGCTTAGAGGCGACCAGCGCGCAGCTTCCCGCTGTGTGTGCTGCTGTACTCAAACAGCCTCCAAAGCAGGGCACTTAGGCAACCATCCCGGGTGCAGCAGGAGTGCATCTCTCTGCCGAGGGAGGACGTGCAGCACATCCCCCGGTCCGCCCTCCACTTCCCTGACTCTTAGGCAAAGCCCGTCCCAGCTTGCTTCTAGGCGTGCCTCCGTGCTCAGAAGCCGCCCCATGGCAGGCAGGACACAGCGGGATGCATTCTGGGCGCGCAGAGTGCTGCTT
Organism: Rhea pennata; assembly: GCF_028389875.1. NCBI lineage: Eukaryota > Metazoa > Chordata > Aves > Rheiformes > Rheidae > Rhea > Rhea pennata. Next base: position 80,738,905 of record NC_084663.1, read on the forward strand.
CGCATGCTCGAGGCAAACCGAGAGCAGGTGCCTCACTTGCGCTTCTGTGTGCCGAGACTTAGAGGCGGACAAGCAGGAAGCTTCCCGCTGTGCGTGCTCCTGCACGCAACCCGCCTCCAAAGGAAGCAGGGCGCTAAGGCGAGCGCTCTGGGCACCCCAGGAGTGATTCTGCCTGCCGAGGAAAGACACGCAGCCACTTCCCTGCCTCTTAGGCAAAGTCTCCTCTCAGTTTGTTGTTGGACACGCGTCCGTGCTCAGAAGCCACCCCGCATGAGGCAGGATACAGCGGGAAGCATTCTGGGCACGCAGAGTGCTGCTTCCCATGCCCGAGGCAAACCGAGAGCAGCTGCCTCACTCGCGTTTCTGTCTGCCGAGACTTAGAGCTGGCCAGCGCGCAGATTCCCACTGTGCGTGCTGCTGTGCTCAAACAGCCCCAAACAAAGCAGGGCGCTAAGGCAAGAGTACGAAGTGCACCAGGAGTGAATCTGCCTGCCGAGGGAGGACATGCAGCTCATCCCTCGTTCCTCTCGCCGCTTCCCGGACCCTTATGCAAAGCCTGCTCTCAGTTTGCTTTTAGGCGTGCCTCCGTGCTCAGAAGCCGCCCCATGGCAGGCAGGACACAGCGGGATGCATTCTGGGCACGCAGAGTGCTGCTTCGCATGCTCGAGGCAAACCGAGAGCAGGTGCCTCACTTGCGCTTCTGTCTGCCGATGCTTAGAGGCGACCAGCGCGCAGCTTCCCGCTGTGTGTGCTGCTGTACTCAAAGAGCCTCCAAAGCAGGGCACTTAGGCAACCATCCCGGGTGCAGCAGGCGTGCATCTGCCTGCCGAGGGAGGACGTGCAGCACGTCCCCCGGTCCGCCCTCCACTTCCCTGACTCTTAGGCAAAGCCCGTCCCAGCTTGCTTCTAGGCGTGCCTCCGTGCTCAGAAGCCGCCCCATGGCAGGCAGGATACAGCGGGAAGCATTCTGGGCACGCAGAGTGCTGCTTCCCATGCCCGCGGCAAACCGAGAGCAGCTGCCTCACTCGCGCTCCTGTCTGCCGATGCTTAGAGGCGACCAGCGCGCAGATTCCCACAGTGCGTGCTGCTGTGCTCAAACAGCCCCAAACAAAGCAGGGCGCTAAGGCAAGAGTGCGAAGTGCACCAGGAGTGAATCTGCCTGCCGAGGGAGGACATGCAGCTCATCCCTCGTTCCTCTCGCCGCTTCCCTGCCTCTTAGGCAAAGTCTCCTCTCAGTTTGCTTTTAGGCGTGCCTCCATGCTCAGAAGCCACCCCGCATCAGGCAGGATACAGCGGGATGTAGTCTGGGCTCGCAGATTGCTTCTTTTTAGGGCCGGGGCAAAAACGAGAGCAAGCGCCTCACTTGCGCTTCTGTCTGCCGATGCTTAGAGGCGACCAGCGCGCAGCTTCCCGCTGTGTGTGCTGCTGTACTCAAACAGCCTCCAAAGCAGGGCACTTAGGCAACCATCCCGGGTGCAGCAGGAGTGCATCTGCCTGCCGAGGGAGGACGTGCAGCACATCCCGCGGTCCGCCCTCCACTTCCCTGACTCTTAGGCAAAGCCCGTCCCAGCTTGCTTCTAGGCGTGCCTCCGTGCTCAGAAGCCGCCCCATGGCAGGCAGGACACAGCGGGATGCATTCTGGGCACGCAGAGTGCTGCTTCGCATGCTCGAGGCAAACCGAGAGCAGGTGCCTCACTTGCGCTTCTGTCTGCCGAGACTTAGAGGCGGACAAGCAGGAAGCTTCCCGCTGGGTGTGCTCCTGCACGCAACCCGCCTCCAAAGGAAGCAGGGCGCTAAGGCGAGCGCTCTGGGCACCCCAGGAGTGATTCTGCCTGCCGAGGAAAGACACGCAGCCACTTCCCTGCCTCTTAGGCAAAGTCTCCTCTCAGTATGTTGTTGAACACGCGTCCGTGCTCAGAAGCCACCCCACATGAGGCAGGATACAGCGGGAAGCATTCTGGGCACGCAGAGTGCTTCTTTCCAGGGCTGGAGCAAAAATGAGAGCAAGCGCCTCACTTGCGCTTCTCTCTGCCGATGCTTAGAGGCGACCAGCGCGCAGCTTCCCGCTGTGTGTGCTGCTGTACTCAAACAGCCTCCAAAGCAGGGCACTTAGGCAACCATCCCGGGTGCAGCAGGAGTGCATCTGCCTGCCGAGGGAGGACGTGCAGCACATCCCGCGGTCCGCCCTCCACTTCCCTGACTCTTAGGCAAAGCCCGTCCCAGCTTGCTTCTAGGCGTGCCTCCGTGCTCAGAAGCCGCCCCATGGCAGGCAGGACACAGCGGGATGCATTCTGGGCGCGTAGAGTGCTGCTTCGCATGCCCGCGGCAAACCGAGAGCAGGGGCCTCACTTGCGCTTCTGTCTGCCGAGACTTAGAGGCGGACAAGCAGGAAGCTTCCCGCTGGGTGTGCTGCTGCACGCAACCAGCCTCCAAAGAAAGCAGGGCGCTAAGGCGAGCGCTCTGGGCACCCCAGGAGTGATTCTGCCTGCCGAGGAAAGATACGCAGCCTCTTCCCTGCCTCTTAGGCAAAGTCTCCTCTCAGTTTGTTGTTGGACACGCGTCCGTGCTCAGAAGCCACCCCGCATGAGGCAGGATACAGCGGGAAGCATTCTGGGCACGCAGAGTGCTGCTTCGCATGCTCGAGGCAAACCGAGAGCAGGTGCCTCACTTGCGCTTCTGTCTGCCGATGCTTAGAGGCGGACAAGCAGGAAGCTTCCCGCTGTGCGTTCTCCTGCACGCAACCAGCCTGCAAAGAAAGCAGGGCGCTAAGGCGAGCGCTCTGGGCACCCCAGGAGTGATTCTGCCTGCCGAGGGAATACACACAGCCTCTTCCCGGACCCTTAGGCAAAGTCTCCTCTCAGTTTGCTTTTAGGCGTGCCTCCATGCTCAGAAGCCACCCCGCATCAGGCAGGATACAGCGGGATGTAGTCTGGGCACGCAGAGTGCTTCTTTCCAGGGCCGGGGCAAAAACGAGAGCAAGCGCCTCACTTGCGCTTCTCTCTGCCGATGCTTAGAGGCGACCAGCGCGCAGCTTCCCGCTGTGTGTGCTGCTGTACTCAAAGAGCCTCCAAAGCAGGGCACTTAGGCAACCATCCCGGGTGCAGCAGGAGTGCATCTGCCTGCCGAGGGAGGACGTGCAGCACGTCCCCCGGTCCGCCCTCCACTTCCCTGACTCTTAGGCAAAGCCCGTCCCAGCTTGCTTCTAGGCGTGCCTCCGTGCTCAGAAGCCGCCCCATGGCAGGCAGGATACAGCGGGAAGCATTCTGGGCACGCAGAGTGCTGCTTCCCATGCCCGCGGCAAACCGAGAGCAGCTGCCTCACTCGCGCTCCTGTCTGCCGATGCTTAGAGGCGACCAGCGCGCAGATTCCCACAGTGCGTGCTGCTGTGCTCAAACAGCCCCAAACAAAGCAGGGCGCTAAGGCAAGAGTGCGAAGTGCACCAGGAGTGAATCTGCCTGCCGAGGGAGGACATGCAGCTCATCCCTCGTTCCTCTCGCCGCTTCCCTGCCTCTTAGGCAAAGTCTCCTCTCAGTTTGCTTTTAGGCGTGCCTCCATGCTCAGAAGCCACCCCGCATCAGGCAGGATACAGCGGGATGTAGTCTGGGCACGCAGATTGCTTCTTTTTAGGGCCGGGGCAAAAACGAGAGCAAGCGCCTCACTTGCGCTTCTGTTTGCCGATGCTTAGAGGCGACCAGCGCGCAGCTTCCCGCTGTGTGTGCTGCTGTACTCAAAGAGCCTCCAAAGCAGGGCACTTAGGCAACCATCCCGGGTGCAGCAGGAGTGCATCTGCCTGCCGAGGGAGGACGTGCAGCACATCCCCGGTCCGCCCTCCACTTCCCTGACTCTTAGGCAAAGCCCGTCCCAGCTTGCTTCTAGGCGTGCCTCCGTGCTCAGAAGCCGCCCCATGGCAGGCAGGACACAGTGGGATGCATTCTGGGCGCGTAGAGTGCTGCTTCGCATGCTCGAGGCAAACCGAGAGCAGGGGCCTCACTTGCGCTTCTGTCTGCCGAGACTTAGAGGCGGACAAGCAGGAAGCTTCCCGCTGGGTGTGCTGCTGCACGCAACCAGCCTCCAAAGAAAGCAGGGCGCTAAGGCGAGCGCTCTGGGCACCCCAGGAGTGATTCTGCCTGCCGAGGAAAGACACGCAGCCTCTTCCCTGCCTCTTAGGCAAAGTCTCCTCTCAGTTTGTTGTTGGACACGCGTCCGTGCTCAGAAGCCACCCCGCATGAGGCAGGATACAGCGGGAAGCATTCTGGGCACGCAGAGTGCTGCTTCGCATGCTCGAGGCAAACCGAGAGCAGCTGCCTCACTTGCGCTTCTGTCTACCGATGCTTAGAGGCGGACAAGCAGGAAGCTTCCCGCTGTGCGTTCTCCTGCACGCCACCAGCCTGCAAAGAAAGCAGGGCGCTAAGGCGAGCGCTCTGGGCACCCCAGGAGTGATTCTGCCTGCCGAGGGAATACACACAGCCTCTTCCCGGACCCTTAGGCAAAGTCTCCTCTCAGTTTGCTTTTAGGCGTGCCTCCATGCTCAGAAGCCACCCCGCATCAGGCAGGATACAGCGGGATGTAGTCTGGGCACGCAGAGTGCTTCTTTCCAGGGCCGGGGCAAAAACGAGAGCAAGCGCCTCACTTGCGCTTCTCTCTGCCGATGCTTAGAGGCGACCAGCGCGCAGCTTCCCGCTGTGTGTGCTGCTGTACTCAAAGAGCCTCCAAAGCAGGGCACTTAGGCAACCATCCCGGGTGCAGCAGGAGTGCATCTGCCTGCCGAGGGAGGACGTGCAGCACGTCCCCCGGTCCGCCCTCCACTTCCCTGACTCTTAGGCAAAGCCCGTCCCAGCTTGCTTCTAGGCGTGCCTCCGTGCTCAGAAGCCGCCCCATGGCAGGCAGGATACAGCGGGAAGCATTCTGGGCACGCAGAGTGCTGCTTCCCATGCCCGCGGCAAACCGAGAGCAGCTGCCTCACTCGCGCTCCTGTCTGCCGATGCTTAGAGGCGACCAGCGCGCAGATTCCCACAGTGCGTGCTGCTGTGCTCAAACAGCCCCAAACAAAGCAGGGCGCTAAGGCAAGAGTGCGAAGTGCACCAGGAGTGAATCTGCCTGCCGAGGGAGGACATGCAGCTCATCCCTCGTTCCTCTCGCCGCTTCCCTGCCTCTTAGGCAAAGTCTCCTCTCAGTTTGCTTTTAGGCGTGCCTCCATGCTCAGAAGCCACCCCGCATCAGGCAGGATACAGCGGGATGTAGTCTGGGCACGCAGATTGCTTCTTTTTAGGGCCGGGGCAAAAACGAGAGCAAGCGCCTCACTTGCGCTTCTGTTTGCCGATGCTTAGAGGCGACCAGCGCGCAGCTTCCCGCTGTGTGTGCTGCTGTACTCAAAGAGCCTCCAAAGCAGGGCACTTAGGCAACCATCCCGGGTGCAGCAGGAGTGCATCTGCCTGCCGAGGGAGGACGTGCAGCACATCCCCGGTCCGCCCTCCACTTCCCTGACTCTTAGGCAAAGCCCGTCCCAGCTTGCTTCTAGGCGTGCCTCCGTGCTCAGAAGCCGCCCCATGGCAGGCAGGACACAGCGGGATGCATTCTGGGCGCGTAGAGTGCTGCTTCGCATGCTCGAGGCAAACCGAGAGCAGGGGCCTCACTTGCGCTTCTGTCTGCCGAGACTTAGAGGCGGACAAGCAGGAAGCTTCCCGCTGGGTGTGCTGCTGCACGCAACCAGCCTCCAAAGAAAGCAGGGCGCTAAGGCGAGCGCTCTGGGCACCCCAGGAGTGATTCTGCCTGCCGAGGAAAGATACGCAGCCTCTTCCCTGCCTCTTAGGCAAAGTCTCCTCTCAGTTTGTTGTTGGACACGCGTCCGTGCTCAGAAGCCACCCCGCATGAGGCAGGATACAGCGGGAAGCATTCTGGGCACGCAGAGTGCTGCTTCGCATGCTCGAGGCAAACCGAGAGCAGGTGCCTCACTTGCGCTTCTGTCTGCCGATGCTTAGAGGCGGACAAGCAGGAAGCTTCCCGCTGTGCGTTCTCCTGCACGCAACCAGCCTGCAAAGAAAGCATGGCGCTAAGGCGAGCGCTCTGGGCACCCCAGGAGTGATTCTGCCTGCCGAGGGAATACACACAGCCTCTTCCCGGACCCTTAGGCAAAGTCTCCTCTCAGTTTGCTTTTAGGCGTGCCTCCATGCTCAGAAGCCACCCCGCATCAGGCAGGATACAGCGGGATGTAGTCTGGGCACGCAGAGTGCTTCTTTTTAGGGCCGGGGCAAAAACGAGAGCAAGCGCCTCACTTGCGCTTCTGTTTGCCGATGCTTAGAGGCGACCAGCGCGCAGCTTCCCGCTGTGTGTGCTGCTGTACTCAAACAGCCTCCAAAGCAGGGCACTTAGGCAACCATCCCGGGTGCAGCAGGAGTGCATCTCTCTGCCGAGGGAGGACGTGCAGCACATCCCCCGGTCCGCCCTCCACTTCCCTGACTCTTAGGCAAAGCCCGTCCCAGCTTGCTTCTAGGCGTGCCTCCGTGCTCAGAAGCCGCCCCATGGCAGGCAGGACACAGCGGGATGCATTCTGGGCGCGCAGAGTGCTGCTTCGCATGCTCGAGGCAAACCGAGAGCAGGTGCCTCACTTGCGCTTCTGTGTGCCGAGACTTAGAGGCGGACAAGCAGGAAGCTTCCCGCTGTGCGTGCTCCTGCACGCAACCCGCCTCCAAAGGAAGCAGGGCGCTAAGGCGAGCGCTCTGGGCACCCCAGGAGTGATTCTGCCTGCCGAGGAAAGACACGCAGCCACTTCCCTGCCTCTTAGGCAAAGTCTCCTCTCAGTTTGTTGTTGGACACGCGTCCGTGCTCAGATGCCACCCCGCATGAGGCAGGATACAGCGGGAAGCATTCTGGGCACGCAGAGTGCTGCTTCCCATGCCCGAGGCAAACCGAGAGCAGCTGCCTCACTCGCGTTTCTGTCTGCCGAGACTTAGAGCTGGCCAGCGCGCAGATTCCCACTGTGCGTGCTGCTGTGCTCAAACAGCCCCAAACAAAGCAGGGCGCTAAGGCAAGAGTACGAAGTGCACCAGGAGTGAATCTGCCTGCCGAGGGAGGACATGCAGCTCATCCCTCGTTCCTCTCGCCGCTTCCCGGACCCTTAGGCAAAGCCTGCTCTCAGTTTGCTTTTAGGCGTGCCTCCATGCTCAGAAGCCGCCCCATGGCAGGCAGGACACAGCGGGATGCATTCTGGGCACGCAGAGTGCTGCTTCGCATGCTCGAGGCAAACCGAGAGCAGGTGCCTCACTTGCGCTTCTGTCTGCCGATGCTTAGAGGCGACCAGCGCGCAGCTTCCCCGCTGTGTGTGCTGCTGTACTCAAAGAGCCTCCAAAGCAGGGCACTTAGGCAACCATCCCGGGTGCAGCAGGCGTGCATCTGCCTGCCGAGGGAGGACGTGCAGCACGTCCCCCGGTCCGCCCTCCACTTCCCTGACTCTTAGGCAAAGCCCGTCCCAGCTTGCTTCTAGGCGTGCCTCCGTGCTCAGAAGCCGCCCCATGGCAGGCAGGATACAGCGGGAAGCATTCTGGGCACGCAGAGTGCTGCTTCCCATGCCCGCGGCAAACCGAGAGCAGCTGCCTCACTCGCGCTCCTGTCTGCCGATGCTTAGAGGCGACCAGCGCGCAGATTCCCACAGTGCGTGCTGCTGTGCTCAAACAGCCCCAAACAAAGCAGGGCGCTAAGGCAAGAGTGCGAAGTGCACCAGGAGTGAATCTGCCTGCCGAGGGAGGACATGCAGCTCATCCCTCGTTCCTCTCGCCGCTTCCCTGCCTCTTAGGCAAAGTCTCCTCTCAGTTTGCTTTTAGGCGTGCCTCCATGCTCAGAAGCCACCCCGCATCAGGCAGGATACAGCGGGATGTAGTCTGGGCACGCAGATTGCTTCTTTTTAGGGCCGGGGCAAAAACGAGAGCAAGCGCCTCACTTGCGCTTCTGTTTGCCGATGCTTAGAGGCGACCAGCGCGCAGCTTCCCGCTGTGTGTGCTGCTGTACTCAAAGAGCCTCCAAAGCAGGGCACTTAGGCAACCATCCCGGGTGCAGCAGGAGTGCATCTGCCTGCCGAGGGAGGACGTGCAGCACATCCCGCGGTCCGCCCTCCACTTCCCTGACTCTTAGGCAAAGCCCGTCCCAGCTTGCTTCTAGGCGTGCCTCCGTGCTCAGAAGCCGCCCCATGGCAGGCAGGACACAGCGGGATGCATTCTGGGCGCGTAGAGTGCTGCTTCGCATGCCCGCGGCAAACCGAGAGCAGGGGCCTCACTTGCGCTTCTGTCTGCCGAGACTTAGAGGCGGACAAGCAGGAAGCTTCCCGCTGGGTGTGCTGCTGCACGCAACCAGCCTCCAAAGAAAGCAGGGCGCTAAGGCGAGCGCTCTGGGCACCCCAGGAGTGATTCTGCCTGCCGAGGAAAGATACGCAGCCTCTTCCCTGCCTCTTAGGCAAAGTCTCCTCTCAGTTTGTTGTTGGACACGCGTCCGTGCTCAGAAGCCACCCCGCATGAGGCAGGATACAGCGGGAAGCATTCTGGGCACGCAGAGTGCTGCTTCGCATGCTCGAGGCAAACCGAGAGCAGGTGCCTCACTTGCGCTTCTGTCTGCCGATGCTTAGAGGCGGACAAGCAGGAAGCTTCCCGCTGTGCGTTCTCCTGCACGCAACCAGCCTGCAAAGAAAGCAGGGCGCTAAGGCGAGCGCTCTGGGCACCCCAGGAGTGATTCTGCCTGCCGAGGGAATACACACAGCCTCTTCCCGGACCCTTAGGCAAAGTCTCCTCTCAGTTTGCTTTTAGGCGTGCCTCCATGCTCAGAAGCCACCCCGCATCAGGCAGGATACAGCGGGATGTAGTCTGGGCACGCAGAGTGCTTCTTTCCAGGGCCGGGGCAAAAACGAGAGCAAGCGCCTCACTTGCGCTTCTCTCTGCCGATGCTTAGAGGCGACCAGCGCGCAGCTTCCCGCTGTGTGTGCTGCTGTACTCAAAGAGCCTCCAAAGCAGGGCACTTAGGCAACCATCCCGGGTGCAGCAGGAGTGCATCTGCCTGCCGAGGGAGGACGTGCAGCACATCCCCGGTCCGCCCTCCACTTCCCTGACTCTTAGGCAAAGCCCGTCCCAGCTTGCTTCTAGGCGTGCCTCCGTGCTCAGAAGCCGCCCCATGGCAGGCAGGACACAGCGGGATGCATTCTGGGCGCGTAGAGTGCTGCTTCGCATGCTCGAGGCAAACCGAGAGCAGGGGCCTCACTTGCGCTTCTGTCTGCCGAGACTTAGAGGCGGACAAGCAGGAAGCTTCCCGCTGGGTGTGCTGCTGCACGCAACCAGCCTCCAAAGAAAGCAGGGCGCTAAGGCGAGCGCTCTGGGCACCCCAGGAGTGATTCTGCCTGCCGAGGAAAGACACGCAGCCTCTTCCCTGCCTCTTAGGCAAAGTCTCCTCTCAGTTTGTTGTTGGACACGCGTCCGTGCTCAGAAGCCACCCCGCATGAGGCAGGATACAGCGGGAAGCATTCTGGGCACGCAGAGTGCTGCTTCGCATGCTCGAGGCAAACCGAGAGCAGCTGCCTCACTTGCGCTTCTGTCTACCGATGCTTAGAGGCGGACAAGCAGGAAGCTTCCCGCTGTGCGTTCTCCTGCACGCCACCAGCCTGCAAAGAAAGCAGGGCGCTAAGGCGAGCGCTCTGGGCACCCCAGGAGTGATTCTGCCTGCCGAGGGAATACACACAGCCTCTTCCCGGACCCTTAGGCAAAGTCTCCTCTCAGTTTGCTTTTAGGCGTGCCTCCATGCTCAGAAGCCACCCCGCATCAGGCAGGATACAGCGGGATGTAGTCTGGGCACGCAGAGTGCTTCTTTCCAGGGCCGGGGCAAAAACGAGAGCAAGCGCCTCACTTGCGCTTCTCTCTGCCGATGCTTAGAGGCGACCAGCGCGCAGCTTCCCGCTGTGTGTGCTGCTGTACTCAAAGAGCCTCCAAAGCAGGGCACTTAGGCAACCATCCCGGGTGCAGCAGGAGTGCATCTGCCTGCCGAGGGAGGACGTGCAGCACATCCCCCGGTCCGCCCTCCACTTCCCTGACTCTTAGGCAAAGCCCGTCCCAGCTTGCTTCTAGGCGTGCCTCCGTGCTCAGAAGCCGCCCCATGGCAGGCAGGATACAGCGGGAAGCATTCTGGGCACGCAGAGTGCTGCTTCCCATGCCCGCGGCAAACCGAGAGCAGCTGCCTCACTCGCGCTCCTGTCTGCCGATGCTTAGAGGCGACCAGCGCGCAGATTCCCACAGTGCGTGCTGCTGTGCTCAAACAGCCCCAAACAAAGCAGGGCGCTAAGGCAAGAGTGCGAAGTGCACCAGGAGTGAATCTGCCTGCCGAGGGAGGACATGCAGCTCATCCCTCGTTCCTCTCGCCGCTTCCCTGCCTCTTAGGCAAAGTCTCCTCTCAGTTTGCTTTTAGGCGTGCCTCCATGCTCAGAAGCCACCCCGCATCAGGCAGGATACAGCGGGATGTAGTCTGGGCACGCAGATTGCTTCTTTTTAGGGCCGGGGCAAAAACGAGAGCAAGCGCCTCACTTGCGCTTCTGTTTGCCGATGCTTAGAGGCGACCAGCGCGCAGCTTCCCGCTGTGTGTGCTGCTGTACTCAAAGAGCCTCCAAAGCAGGGCACTTAGGCAACCATCCCGGGTGCAGCAGGAGTGCATCTGCCTGCCGAGGGAGGACGTGCAGCACATCCCCGGTCCGCCCTCCACTTCCCTGACTCTTAGGCAAAGCCCGTCCCAGCTTGCTTCTAGGCGTGCCTCCGTGCTCAGAAGCCGCCCCATGGCAGGCAGGACACAGCGGGATGCATTCTGGGCGCGTAGAGTGCTGCTTCGCATGCTCGAGGCAAACCGAGAGCAGGGGCCTCACTTGCGCTTCTGTCTGCCGAGACTTAGAGGCGGACAAGCAGGAAGCTTCCCGCTGGGTGTGCTGCTGCACGCAACCAGCCTCCAAAGAAAGCAGGGCGCTAAGGCGAGCGCTCTGGGCACCCCAGGAGTGATTCTGCCTGCCGAGGAAAGATACGCAGCCTCTTCCCTGCCTCTTAGGCAAAGTCTCCTCTCAGTTTGTTGTTGGACACGCGTCCGTGCTCAGAAGCCACCCCGCATGAGGCAGGATACAGCGGGAAGCATTCTGGGCACGCAGAGTGCTGCTTCGCATGCTCGAGGCAAACCGAGAGCAGGTGCCTCACTTGCGCTTCTGTCTGCCGATGCTTAGAGGCGGACAAGCAGGAAGCTTCCCGCTGTGCGTTCTCCTGCACGCAACCAGCCTGCAAAGAAAGCATGGCGCTAAGGCGAGCGCTCTGGGCACCCCAGGAGTGATTCTGCCTGCCGAGGGAATACACACAGCCTCTTCCCGGACCCTTAGGCAAAGTCTCCTCTCAGTTTGCTTTTAGGCGTGCCTCCATGCTCAGAAGCCACCCCGCATCAGGCAGGATACAGCGGGATGTAGTCTGGGCACGCAGAGTGCTTCTTTTTAGGGCCGGGGCAAAAACGAGAGCAAGCGCCTCACTTGCGCTTCTGTTTGCCGATGCTTAGAGGCGACCAGCGCGCAGCTTCCCGCTGTGTGTGCTGCTGTACTCAAACAGCCTCCAAAGCAGGGCACTTAGGCAACCATCCCGGGTGCAGCAGGAGTGCATCTCTCTGCCGAGGGAGGACGTGCAGCACATCCCCCGGTCCGCCCTCCACTTCCCTGACTCTTAGGCAAAGCCCGTCCCAGCTTGCTTCTAGGCGTGCCTCCGTGCTCAGAAGCCGCCCCATGGCAGGCAGGACACAGCGGGATGCATTCTGGGCGCGCAGAGTGCTGCTTCGCATGCTCGAGGCAAACCGAGAGCAGGTGCCTCACTTGCGCTTCTGTGTGCCGAGACTTAGAGGCGGACAAGCAGGAAGCTTCCCGCTGTGCGTGCTCCTGCACGCAACCCGCCTCCAAAGGAAGCAGGGCGCTAAGGCGAGCGCTCTGGGCACCCCAGGAGTGATTCTGCCTGCCGAGGAAAGACACGCAGCCACTTCCCTGCCTCTTAGGCAAAGTCTCCTCTCAGTTTGTTGTTGGACACGCGTCCGTGCTCAGAAGCCACCCCGCATGAGGCAGGATACAGCGGGAAGCATTCTGGGCACGCAGAGTGCTGCTTCGCATGCCCGAGGCAAACCGAGAGCAGCTGCCTCACTCGCGTTTCTGTCTGCCGAGACTTAGAGCTGGCCAGCGCGCAGATTCCCACTGTGCGTGCTGCTGTGCTCAAACAGCCCCAAACAAAGCAGGGCGCTAAGGCAAGAGTACGAAGTGCACCAGGAGTGAATCTGCCTGCCGAGGGAGGACATGCAGCTCATCCCTCGTTCCTCTCGCCGCTTCCCGGACCCTTAGGCAAAGCCTGCTCTCAGTTTGCTTTTAGGCGTGCCTCCATGCTCAGAAGCCGCCCCATGGCAGGCAGGACACAGCGGGATGCATTCTGGGCACGCAGAGTGCTGCTTCGCATGCTCGAGGCAAACCGAGAGCAGGTGCCTCACTTGCGCTTCTGTCTGCCGATGCTTAGAGGCGACCAGCGCGCAGCTTCCCCGCTGTGTGTGCTGCTGTACTCAAAGAGCCTCCAAAGCAGGGCACTTAGGCAACCATCCCGGGTGCAGCAGGCGTGCATCTGCCTGCCGAGGGAGGACGTGCAGCACGTCCCCCGGTCCGCCCTCCACTTCCCTGACTCTTAGGCAAAGCCCGTCCCAGCTTGCTTCTAGGCGTGCCTCCGTGCTCAGAAGCCGCCCCATGGCAGGCAGGATACAGCGGGAAGCATTCTGGGCACGCAGAGTGCTGCTTCCCATGCCCGCGGCAAACCGAGAGCAGCTGCCTCACTCGCGCTCCTGTCTGCTGATGCTTAGAGGCGACCAGCGCGCAGATTCCCACAGTGCGTGCTGCTGTGCTCAAACAGCCCCAAACAAAGCAGGGCGCTAAGGCAAGAGTGCGAAGTGCACCAGGAGTGAATCTGCCTGCCGAGGGAGGACATGCAGCTCATCCCTCGTTCCTCTCGCCGCTTCCCTGCCTCTTAGGCAAAGTCTCCTCTCAGTTTGCTTTTAGGCGTGCCTCCATGCTCAGAAGCCACCCCGCATCAGGCAGGATACAGCGGGATGTAGTCTGGGCACGCAGATTGCTTCTTTTTAGGGCCGGGGCAAAAACGAGAGCAAGCGCCTCACTTGCGCTTCTGTTTGCCGATGCTTAGAGGCGACCAGCGCGCAGCTTCCCGCTGTGTGTGCTGCTGTACTCAAAGAGCCTCCAAAGCAGGGCACTTAGGCAACCATCCCGGGTGCAGCAGGAGTGCATCTGCCTGCCGAGGGAGGACGTGCAGCACATCCCCGGTCCGCCCTCCACTTCCCTGACTCTTAGGCAAAGCCCGTCCCAGCTTGCTTCTAGGCGTGCCTCCGTGCTCAGAAGCCGCCCCATGGCAGGCAGGACACAGCGGGATGCATTCTGGGCACGTAGAGTGCTGCTTCGCATGCTCGAGGCAAACCGAGAGCAGGGGCCTCACTTGCGCTTCTGTCTGCCGAGACTTAGAGGCGGACAAGCAGGAAGCTTCCCGCTGGGTGTGCTGCTGCACGCAACCAGCCTCCAAAGAAAGCAGGGCGCTAAGGCGAGCGCTCTGGGCACCCCAGGAGTGATTCTGCCTGCCGAGGAAAGACACGCAGCCTCTTCCCTGCCTCTTAGGCAAAGTCTCCTCTCAGTTTGTTGTTGGACACGCGTCCGTGCTCAGAAGCCACCCCGCATGAGGCAGGATACAGCGGGAAGCATTCTGGGCACGCAGAGTGCTGCTTCGCATGCTCGAGGCAAACCGAGAGCAGCTGCCTCACTTGCGCTTCTGTCTGCCGATGCTTAGAGGCGGACAAGCAGGAAGCTTCCCGCTGTGCGTTCTCCTGCACGCCACCAGCCTGCAAAGAAAGCAGGGCGCTAAGGCGAGCGCTCTGGGCACCCCAGGAGTGATTCTGCCTGCCGAGGGAATACACACAGCCTCTTCCCGGACCCTTAGGCAAAGTCTCCTCTCAGTTTGCTTTTAGGCGTGCCTCCATGCTCAGAAGCCACCCCGCATCAGGCAGGATACAGCGGGATGTAGTCTGGGCACGCAGAGTGCTTCTTTCCAGGGCCGGGGCAAAAACGAGAGCAAGCGCCTCACTTGCGCTTCTCTCTGCCGATGCTTAGAGGCGACCAGCGCGCAGCTTCCCGCTGTGTGTGCTGCTGTACTCAAAGAGCCTCCAAAGCAGGGCACTTAGGCAACCATCCCGGGTGCAGCAGGAGTGCATCTGCCTGCCGAGGGAGGACGTGCAGCACGTCCCCCGGTCCGCCCTCCACTTCCCTGACTCTTAGGCAAAGCCCGTCCCAGCTTGCTTCTAGGCGTGCCTCCGTGCTCAGAAGCCGCCCCATGGCAGGCAGGATACAGCGGGAAGCATTCTGGGCACGCAGAGTGCTGCTTCCCATGCCCGCGGCAAACCGAGAGCAGCTGCCTCACTCGCGCTCCTGTCTGCCGATGCTTAGAGGCGACCAGCGCGCAGATTCCCACAGTGCGTGCTGCTGTGCTCAAACAGCCCCAAACAAAGCAGGGCGCTAAGGCAAGAGTGCGAAGTGCACCAGGAGTGAATCTGCCTGCCGAGGGAGGACATGCAGCTCATCCCTCGTTCCTCTCGCCGCTTCCCTGCCTCTTAGGCAAAGTCTCCTCTCAGTTTGCTTTTAGGCGTGCCTCCATGCTCAGAAGCCACCCCGCATCAGGCAGGATACAGCGGGATGTAGTCTGGGCACGCAGATTGCTTCTTTTTAGGGCCGGGGCAAAAACGAGAGCAAGCGCCTCACTTGCGCTTCTGTTTGCCGATGCTTAGAGGCGACCAGCGCGCAGCTTCCCGCTGTGTGTGCTGCTGTACTCAAAGAGCCTCCAAAGCAGGGCACTTAGGCAACCATCCCGGGTGCAGCAGGAGTGCATCTGCCTGCCGAGGGAGGACGTGCAGCACATCCCGCGGTCCGCCCTCCACTTCCCTGACTCTTAGGCAAAGCCCGTCCCAGCTTGCTTCTAGGCGTGCCTCCGTGCTCAGAAGCCGCCCCATGGCAGGCAGGACACAGCGGGATGCATTCTGGGCGCGTAGAGTGCTGCTTCGCATGCCCGCGGCAAACCGAGAGCAGGGGCCTCACTTGCGCTTCTGTCTGCCGAGACTTAGAGGCGGACAAGCAGGAAGCTTCCCGCTGGGTGTGCTGCTGCACGCAACCAGCCTCCAAAGAAAGCAGGGCGCTAAGGCGAGCGCTCTGGGCACCCCAGGAGTGATTCTGCCTGCCGAGGAAAGATACGCAGCCTCTTCCCTGCCTCTTAGGCAAAGTCTCCTCTCAGTTTGTTGTTGGACACGCGTCCGTGCTCAGAAGCCACCCCGCATGAGGCAGGATACAGCGGGAAGCATTCTGGGCACGCAGAGTGCTGCTTCGCATGCTCGAGGCAAACCGAGAGCAGGTGCCTCACTTGCGCTTCTGTCTGCCGATGCTTAGAGGCGGACAAGCAGGAAGCTTCCCGCTGTGCGTTCTCCTGCACGCAACCAGCCTGCAAAGAAAGCAGGGCGCTAAGGCGAGCGCTCTGGGCACCCCAGGAGTGATTCTGCCTGCCGAGGGAATACACACAGCCTCTTCCCGGACCCTTAGGCAAAGTCTCCTCTCAGTTTGCTTTTAGGCGTGCCTCCATGCTCAGAAGCCACCCCGCATCAGGCAGGATACAGCGGGATGTAGTCTGGGCACGCAGAGTGCTTCTTTCCAGGGCCGGGGCAAAAACGAGAGCAAGCGCCTCACTTGCGCTTCTCTCTGCCGATGCTTAGAGGCGACCAGCGCGCAGCTTCCCGCTGTGTGTGCTGCTGTACTCAAAGAGCCTCCAAAGCAGGGCACTTAGGCAACCATCCCGGGTGCAGCAGGAGTGCATCTGCCTGCCGAGGGAGGACGTGCAGCACGTCCCCCGGTCCGCCCTCCACTTCCCTGACTCTTAGGCAAAGCCCGTCCCAGCTTGCTTCTAGGCGTGCCTCCGTGCTCAGAAGCCGCCCCATGGCAGGCAGGATACAGCGGGAAGCATTCTGGGCACGCAGAGTGCTGCTTCCCATGCCCGCGGCAAACCGAGAGCAGGTGCCTCACTCGCGCTCCTGTCTGCCGATGCTTAGAGGCGACCAGCGCGCAGATTCCCACAGTGCGTGCTGCTGTGCTCAAACAGCCCCAAACAAAGCAGGGCGCTAAGGCAAGAGTGCGAAGTGCACCAGGAGTGAATCTGCCTGCCGAGGGAGGACATGCAGCTCATCCCTCGTTCCTCTCGCCGCTTCCCTGCCTCTTAGGCAAAGTCTCCTCTCAGTTTGCTTTTAGGCGTGCCTCCATGCTCAGAAGCCACCCCGCATCAGGCAGGATACAGCGGGATGTAGTCTGGGCACGCAGATTGCTTCTTTTTAGGGCCGGGGCAAAAACGAGAGCAAGCGCCTCACTTGCGCTTCTGTTTGCCGATGCTTAGAGGCGACCAGCGCGCAGCTTCCCGCTGTGTGTGCTGCTGTACTCAAAGAGCCTCCAAAGCAGGGCACTTAGGCAACCATCCCGGGTGCAGCAGGAGTGCATCTGCCTGCCGAGGGAGGACGTGCAGCACATCCCCGGTCCGCCCTCCACTTCCCTGACTCTTAGGCAAAGCCCGTCCCAGCTTGCTTCTAGGCGTGCCTCCGTGCTCAGAAGCCGCCCCATGGCAGGCAGGACACAGCGGGATGCATTCTGGGCGCGTAGAGTGCTGCTTCGCATGCTCGAGGCAAACCGAGAGCAGGGGCCTCACTTGCGCTTCTGTCTGCCGAGACTTAGAGGCGGACAAGCAGGAAGCTTCCCGCTGGGTGTGCTGCTGCACGCAACCAGCCTCCAAAGAAAGCAGGGCGCTAAGGCGAGCGCTCTGGGCACCCCAGGAGTGATTCTGCCTGCCGAGGAAAGACACGCAGCCTCTTCCCTGCCTCTTAGGCAAAGTCTCCTCTCAGTTTGTTGTTGGACACGCGTCCGTGCTCAGAAGCCACCCCGCATGAGGCAGGATACAGCGGGAAGCATTCTGGGCACGCAGAGTGCTGCTTCGCATGCTCGAGGCAAACCGAGAGCAGCTGCCTCACTTGCGCTTCTGTCTACCGATGCTTAGAGGCGGACAAGCAGGAAGCTTCCCGCTGTGCGTTCTCCTGCACGCCACCAGCCTGCAAAGAAAGCAGGGCGCTAAGGCGAGCGCTCTGGGCACCCCAGGAGTGATTCTGCCTGCCGAGGGAATACACACAGCCTCTTCCCGGACCCTTAGGCAAAGTCTCCTCTCAGTTTGCTTTTAGGCGTGCCTCCATGCTCAGAAGCCACCCCGCATCAGGCAGGATACAGCGGGATGTAGTCTGGGCACGCAGAGTGCTTCTTTCCAGGGCCGGGGCAAAAACGAGAGCAAGCGCCTCACTTGCGCTTCTCTCTGCCGATGCTTAGAGGCGACCAGCGCGCAGCTTCCCGCTGTGTGTGCTGCTGTACTCAAAGAGCCTCCAAAGCAGGGCACTTAGGCAACCATCCCGGGTGCAGCAGGAGTGCATCTGCCTGCCGAGGGAGGACGTGCAGCACATCCCCGGTCCGCCCTCCACTTCCCTGACTCTTAGGCAAAGCCCGTCCCAGCTTGCTTCTAGGCGTGCCTCCGTGCTCAGAAGCCGCCCCATGGCAGGCAGGACACAGCGGGATGCATTCTGGGCGCGTAGAGTGCTGCTTCGCATGCTCGAGGCAAACCGAGAGCAGGGGCCTCACTTGCGCTTCTGTCTGCCGAGACTTAGAGGCGGACAAGCAGGAAGCTTCCCGCTGGGTGTGCTGCTGCACGCAACCAGCCTCCAAAGAAAGCAGGGCGCTAAGGCGAGCGCTCTGGGCACCCCAGGAGTGATTCTGCCTGCCGAGGAAAGATACGCAGCCTCTTCCCTGCCTCTTAGGCAAAGTCTCCTCTCAGTTTGTTGTTGGACACGCGTCCGTGCTCAGAAGCCGCCCCATGGCAGGCAGGATACAGCGGGAAGCATTCTGGGCACGCAGAGTGCTGCTTCGCATGCTCGAGGCAAACCGAGAGCAGCTGCCTCACTTGCGCTTCTGTCTGCCGATGCTTAGAGGCGGACAAGCAGGAAGCTTCCCGCTGTGCGTTCTCCTGCACGCAACCAGCCTGCAAAGAAAGCATGGCGCTAAGGCGAGCGCTCTGGGCACCCCAGGAGTGATTCTGCCTGCCGAGGGAATACACACAGCCTCTTCCCGGACCCTTAGGCAAAGTCTCCTCTCAGTTTGCTTTTAGGCGTGCCTCCATGCTCAGAAGCCACCCCGCATCAGGCAGGATACAGCGGGATGTAGTCTGGGCACGCAGAGTGCTTCTTTTTAGGGCCGGGGCAAAAACGAGAGCAAGCGCCTCACTTGCGCTTCTGTTTGCCGATGCTTAGAGGCGACCAGCGCGCAGCTTCCCGCTGTGTGTGCTGCTGTACTCAAACAGCCTCCAAAGCAGGGCACTTAGGCAACCATCCCGGGTGCAGCAGGAGTGCATCTCTCTGCCGAGGGAGGACGTGCAGCACATCCCCCGGTCCGCCCTCCACTTCCCTGACTCTTAGGCAAAGCCCGTCCCAGCTTGCTTCTAGGCGTGCCTCCGTGCTCAGAAGCCGCCCCATGGCAGGCAGGACACAG
Source organism: Rhea pennata (assembly GCF_028389875.1). Lineage (NCBI taxonomy): Eukaryota > Metazoa > Chordata > Aves > Rheiformes > Rheidae > Rhea > Rhea pennata. Next base: position 80,757,575 of record NC_084663.1, read on the forward strand.
CGGGATGCATTCTGGGCGCGCAGAGTGCTGCTTCGCATGCTCGAGGCAAACCGAGAGCAGGTGCCTCACTTGCGCTTCTGTGTGCCGAGACTTAGAGGCGGACAAGCAGGAAGCTTCCCGCTGTGCGTGCTCCTGCACGCAACCCGCCTCCAAAGGAAGCAGGGCGCTAAGGCGAGCGCTCTGGGCACCCCAGGAGTGATTCTGCCTGCCGAGGAAAGACACGCAGCCACTTCCCTGCCTCTTAGGCAAAGTCTCCTCTCAGTTTGTTGTTGGACACGCGTCCGTGCTCAGAAGCCACCCCGCATGACGCAGGATACAGCGGGAAGCATTCTGGGCACGCAGAGTGCTGCTTCCCATGCCCGAGGCAAACCGAGAGCAGCTGCCTCACTCGCGTTTCTGTCTGCCGAGACTTAGAGCTGGCCAGCGCGCAGATTCCCACTGTGCGTGCTGCTGTGCTCAAACAGCCCCAAACAAAGCAGGGCGCTAAGGCAAGAGTACGAAGTGCACCAGGAGTGAATCTGCCTGCCGAGGGAGGACATGCAGCTCATCCCTCGTTCCTCTCGCCGCTTCCCGGACCCTTAGGCAAAGCCTGCTCTCAGTTTGCTTTTAGGCGTGCCTCCGTGCTCAGAAGCCGCCCCATGGCAGGCAGGACACAGCGGGATGCATTCTGGGCACGCAGAGTGCTGCTTCGCATGCTCGAGGCAAACCGAGAGCAGGTGCCTCACTTGCGCTTCTGTCTGCCGATGCTTAGAGGCGACCAGCGCGCAGCTTCCCCGCTGTGTGTGCTGCTGTACTCAAAGAGCCTCCAAAGCAGGGCACTTAGGCAACCATCCCGGGTGCAGCAGGCGTGCATCTGCCTGCTGAGGGAGGACGTGCAGCACGTCCCCCGGTCCGCCCTCCACTTCCCTGACTCTTAGGCAAAGCCCGTCCCAGCTTGCTTCTAGGCGTGCCTCCGTGCTCAGAAGCCGCCCCATGGCAGGCAGGATACAGCGGGAAGCATTCTGGGCACGCAGAGTGCTGCTTCCCATGCCCGCGGCAAACCGAGAGCAGCTGCCTCACTCGCGCTCCTGTCTGCCGATGCTTAGAGGCGACCAGCGCGCAGATTCCCACAGTGCGTGCTGCTGTGCTCAAACAGCCCCAAACAAAGCAGGGCGCTAAGGCAAGAGTGCGAAGTGCACCAGGAGTGAATCTGCCTGCCGAGGGAGGACATGCAGCTCATCCCTCGTTCCTCTCGCCGCTTCCCTGCCTCTTAGGCAAAGTCTCCTCTCAGTTTGCTTTTAGGCGTGCCTCCATGCTCAGAAGCCACCCCGCATCAGGCAGGATACAGCGGGATGTAGTCTGGGCACGCAGATTGCTTCTTTTTAGGGCCGGGGCAAAAACGAGAGCAAGCGCCTCACTTGCGCTTCTGTTTGCCGATGCTTAGAGGCGACCAGCGCGCAGCTTCCCGCTGTGTGTGCTGCTGTACTCAAAGAGCCTCCAAAGCAGGGCACTTAGGCAACCATCCCGGGTGCAGCAGGAGTGCATCTGCCTGCCGAGGGAGGACGTGCAGCACATCCCCGGTCCGCCCTCCACTTCCCTGACTCTTAGGCAAAGCCCGTCCCAGCTTGCTTCTAGGCGTGCCTCCGTGCTCAGAAGCCGCCCCATGGCAGGCAGGACACAGCGGGATGCATTCTGGGCGCGTAGAGTGCTGCTTCGCATGCTCGAGGCAAACCGAGAGCAGGGGCCTCACTTGCGCTTCTGTCTGCCGAGACTTAGAGGCGGACAAGCAGGAAGCTTCCCGCTGGGTGTGCTGCTGCACGCAACCAGCCTCCAAAGAAAGCAGGGCGCTAAGGCGAGCGCTCTGGGCACCCCAGGAGTGATTCTGCCTGCCGAGGAAAGACACGCAGCCTCTTCCCTGCCTCTTAGGCAAAGTCTCCTCTCAGTTTGTTGTTGGACACGCGTCCGTGCTCAGAAGCCACCCCGCATGAGGCAGGATACAGCGGGAAGCATTCTGGGCACGCAGAGTGCTGCTTCGCATGCTCGAGGCAAACCGAGAGCAGCTGCCTCACTTGCGCTTCTGTCTGCCGATGCTTAGAGGCGGACAAGCAGGAAGCTTCCCGCTGTGCGTTCTCCTGCACGCCACCAGCCTGCAAAGAAAGCAGGGCGCTAAGGCGAGCGCTCTGGGCACCCCAGGAGTGATTCTGCCTGCCGAGGGAATACACACAGCCTCTTCCCGGACCCTTAGGCAAAGTCTCCTCTCAGTTTGCTTTTAGGCGTGCCTCCATGCTCAGAAGCCACCCCGCATCAGGCAGGATACAGCGGGATGTAGTCTGGGCACGCAGAGTGCTTCTTTCCAGGGCCGGGGCAAAAACGAGAGCAAGCGCCTCACTTGCGCTTCTCTCTGCCGATGCTTAGAGGCGACCAGCGCGCAGCTTCCCGCTGTGTGTGCTGCTGTACTCAAAGAGCCTCCAAAGCAGGGCACTTAGGCAACCATCCCGGGTGCAGCAGGAGTGCATCTGCCTGCCGAGGGAGGACGTGCAGCACGTCCCCCGGTCCGCCCTCCACTTCCCTGACTCTTAGGCAAAGCCCGTCCCAGCTTGCTTCTAGGCGTGCCTCCGTGCTCAGAAGCCGCCCCATGGCAGGCAGGATACAGCGGGAAGCATTCTGGGCACGCAGAGTGCTGCTTCCCATGCCCGCGGCAAACCGAGAGCAGCTGCCTCACTCGCGCTCCTGTCTGCCGATGCTTAGAGGCGACCAGCGCGCAGATTCCCACAGTGCGTGCTGCTGTGCTCAAACAGCCCCAAACAAAGCAGGGCGCTAAGGCAAGAGTGCGAAGTGCACCAGGAGTGAATCTGCCTGCCGAGGGAGGACATGCAGCTCATCCCTCGTTCCTCTCGCCGCTTCCCTGCCTCTTAGGCAAAGTCTCCTCTCAGTTTGCTTTTAGGCGTGCCTCCATGCTCAGAAGCCACCCCGCATCAGGCAGGATACAGCGGGATGTAGTCTGGGCACGCAGATTGCTTCTTTTTAGGGCCGGGGCAAAAACGAGAGCAAGCGCCTCACTTGCGCTTCTGTTTGCCGATGCTTAGAGGCGACCAGCGCGCAGCTTCCCGCTGTGTGTGCTGCTGTACTCAAAGAGCCTCCAAAGCAGGGCACTTAGGCAACCATCCCGGGTGCAGCAGGAGTGCATCTGCCTGCCGAGGGAGGACGTGCAGCACATCCCCGGTCCGCCCTCCACTTCCCTGACTCTTAGGCAAAGCCCGTCCCAGCTTGCTTCTAGGCGTGCCTCCGTGCTCAGAAGCCGCCCCATGGCAGGCAGGACACAGCGGGATGCATTCTGGGCGCGTAGAGTGCTGCTTCGCATGCTCGAGGCAAACCGAGAGCAGGGGCCTCACTTGCGCTTCTGTCTGCCGAGACTTAGAGGCGGACAAGCAGGAAGCTTCCCGCTGGGTGTGCTGCTGCATGCAACCAGCCTCCAAAGAAAGCAGGGCGCTAAGGCGAGCGCTCTGGGCACCCCAGGAGTGATTCTGCCTGCCGAGGAAAGACACGCAGCCTCTTCCCTGCCTCTTAGGCAAAGTCTCCTCTCAGTTTGTTGTTGGACACGCGTCCGTGCTCAGAAGCCACCCCGCATGAGGCAGGATACAGCGGGAAGCATTCTGGGCACGCAGAGTGCTGCTTCCCATGCCCGAGGCAAACCGAGAGCAGCTGCCTCACTCGCGTTTCTGTCTGCCGAGACTTAGAGCTGGCCAGCGCGCAGATTCCCACTGTGCGTGCTGCTGTGCTCAAACAGCCCCAAACAAAGCAGGGCGCTAAGGCAAGAGTACGAAGTGCACCAGGAGTGAATCTGCCTGCCGAGGGAGGACATGCAGCTCATCCCTCGTTCCTCTCGCCGCTTCCCGGACCCTTAGGCAAAGCCTGCTCTCAGTTTGCTTTTAGGCGTGCCTCCGTGCTCAGAAGCCGCCCCATGGCAGGCAGGACACAGCGGGATGCATTCTGGGCACGCAGAGTGCTGCTTCGCATGCTCGAGGCAAACCGAGAGCAGGTGCCTCACTTGCGCTTCTGTCTGCCGATGCTTAGAGGCGACCAGCGCGCAGCTTCCCCGCTGTGTGTGCTGCTGTACTCAAAGAGCCTCCAAAGCAGGGCACTTAGGCAACCATCCCGGGTGCAGCAGGCGTGCATCTGCCTGCCGAGGGAGGACGTGCAGCACGTCCCCCGGTCCGCCCTCCACTTCCCTGACTCTTAGGCAAAGCCCGTCCCAGCTTGCTTCTAGGCGTGCCTCCGTGCTCAGAAGCCGCCCCATGGCAGGCAGGATACAGCGGGAAGCATTCTGGGCACGCAGAGTGCTGCTTCCCATGCCCGCGGCAAACCGAGAGCAGCTGCCTCACTCGCGCTCCTGTCTGCCGATGCTTAGAGGCGACCAGCGCGCAGATTCCCACAGTGCGTGCTGCTGTGCTCAAACAGCCCCAAACAAAGCAGGGCGCTAAGGCAAGAGTGCGAAGTGCACCAGGAGTGAATCTGCCTGCCGAGGGAGGACATGCAGCTCATCCCTCGTTCCTCTCGCCGCTTCCCTGCCTCTTAGGCAAAGTCTCCTCTCAGTTTGCTTTTAGGCGTGCCTCCATGCTCAGAAGCCACCCCGCATCAGGCAGGATACAGCGGGATGTAGTCTGGGCACGCAGATTGCTTCTTTTTAGGGCCGGGGCAAAAACGAGAGCAAGCGCCTCACTTGCGCTTCTGTTTGCCGATGCTTAGAGGAGACCAGCGCGCAGCTTCCCCGCTGTGTGTGCTGCTGTACTCAAACAGCCTCCAAAGCAGGGCACTTAGGCAACCATCCCGGGTGCAGCAGGAGTGCATCTCTCTGCCGAGGGAGGACGTGCAGCACATCCCGCGGTCCGCCCTCCACTTCCCTGACTCTTAGGCAAAGCCCGTCCCAGCTTGCTTCTAGGCGTGCCTCCGTGCTCAGAAGCCGCCCCATGGCAGGCAGGACACAGCGGGATGCATTCTGGGCACGCAGAGTGCTGCTTCGCATGCTCGAGGCAAACCGAGAGCAGGTGCCTCACTTGCGCTTCTGTGTGCCGAGACTTAGAGGCGGACAAGCAGGAAGCTTCCCGCTGTGCGTGCTCCTGCACGCAACCCGCCTCCAAAGGAAGCAGGGCGCTAAGGCGAGCGCTCTGGGCACCCAGGAGTGATTCTGCCTGCCGAGGAAAGACACGCAGCCACTTCCCTGCCTCTTAGGCAAAGTCTCCTCTCAGTTTGCTTTTAGGCGTGCCTCCATGCTCAGAAGCCACCCCGCATGAGGCAGGATACAGCGGGAAGCATTCTGGGCACGCAGAGTGCTTCTTTCCAGGGCCGGAGCAAAAATGAGAGCAAGCGCCTCACTTGCGCTTCTCTCTGCCGATGCTTAGAGGCGACCAGCGCGCAGCTTCCCGCTGTGTGTGCTGCTGTACTCAAACAGCCTCCAAAGCAGGGCACTTAGGCAACCATCCCGGGTGCAGCAGGAGTGCATCTCTCTGCCGAGGGAGGACGTGCAGCACATCCCCCGGTCCGCCCTCCACTTCCCTGACTCTTAGGCAAAGCCCGTCCCAGCTTGCTTCTAGGCGTGCCTCCGTGCTCAGAAGCCGCCCCATGGCAGGCAGGACACAGCGGGATGCATTCTGGGCGCGCAGAGTGCTGCTTCGCATGCCCGCGGCAAACCGAGAGCAGGTGCCTCACTTGCGCTTCTGTCTGCCGAGACTTAGAGGCGGACAAGCAGGAAGCTTCCCGCTGGGTGTGCTGCTGCACGCAACCAGCCTCCAAAGAAAGCAGGGCGCTAAGGCGAGCGCTCTGGGCACCCCAGGAGTGATTCTGCCTGCCGAGGAAAGACACGCAGCCTCTTCCCTGCCTCTTAGGCAAAGTCTCCTCTCAGTTTGTTGTTGGACACGCGTCCGTGCTCAGAAGCCACCCCGCATGAGGCAGGATACAGCGGGAAGCATTCTGGGCACGCAGAGTGCTGCTTCGCATGCTCGAGGCAAACCGAGAGCAGGTGCCTCACTTGCGCTTCTGTCTGCCGATGCTTAGAGGCGGACAAGCAGGAAGCTTCCCGCTGTGCGTTCTCCTGCACGCAACCAGCCTGCAAAGAAAGCAGGGCGCTAAGGCGAGCGCTCTGGGCACCCCAGGAGTGATTCTGCCTGCCGAGGGAATACACACAGCCTCTTCCCGGACCCTTAGGCAAAGTCTCCTCTCAGTTTGCTTTTAGGCGTGCCTCCATGCTCAGAAGCCACCCCGCATCAGGCAGGATACAGCGGGATGTAGTCTGGGCACGCAGAGTGCTTCTTTCCAGGGCCGGGGCAAAAACGAGAGCAAGCGCCTCACTTGCGCTTCTCTCTGCCGATGCTTAGAGGCGACCAGCGCGCAGCTTCCCGCTGTGTGTGCTGCTGTACTCAAAGAGCCTCCAAAGCAGGGCACTTAGGCAACCATCCCGGGTGCAGCAGGAGTGCATCTCTCTGCCGAGGGAGGACGTGCAGCACGTCCCCCGGTCCGCCCTCCACTTCCCTGACTCTTAGGCAAAGCCCGTCCCAGCTTGCTTCTAGGCGTGCCTCCGTGCTCAGAAGCCGCCCCATGGCAGGCAGGATACAGCGGGAAGCATTCTGGGCACGCAGAGTGCTGCTTCGCATGCTCGAGGCAAACCGAGAGCAGGTGCCTCACTCGCGTTTCTGTCTGCCGAGACTTAGAGCTGGCCAGCGCGCAGATTCCCACTGTGCGTGCTGCTGTGCTCAAACAGCCCCAAACAAAGCAGGGCGCTAAGGCAAGAGTACGAAGTGCACCAGGAGTGAATCTGCCTGCCGAGGGAGGACATGCAGCTCATCCCTCGTTCCTCTCGCCGCTTCCCGGACCCTTAGGCAAAGCCTGCTCTCAGTTTGCTTTTAGGCGTGCCTCCGTGCTCAGAAGCCGCCCCATGGCAGGCAGGACACAGCGGGATGCATTCTGGGCACGCAGAGTGCTGCTTCGCATGCTCGAGGCAAACCGAGAGCAGGGGCCTCACTTGCGCTTCTGTCTGCCGATGCTTAGAGGCGACCAGCGCGCAGCTTCCCCGCTGTGTGTGCTGCTGTACTCAAAGAGCCTCCAAAGCAGGGCACTTAGGCAACCATCCCGGGTGCAGCAGGCGTGCATCTGCCTGCCGAGGGAGGACGTGCAGCACGTCCCCCGGTCCGCCCTCCACTTCCCTGACTCTTAGGCAAAGCCCGTCCCAGCTTGCTTCTAGGCGTGCCTCCGTGCTCAGAAGCCGCCCCATGGCAGGCAGGATACAGCGGGAAGCATTCTGGGCACGCAGAGTGCTGCTTCCCATGCCCGCGGCAAACCGAGAGCAGCTGCCTCACTCGCGCTCCTGTCTGCCGATGCTTAGAGGCGACCAGCGCGCAGATTCCCACAGTGCGTGCTGCTGTGCTCAAACAGCCCCAAACAAAGCAGGGCGCTAAGGCAAGAGTGCGAAGTGCACCAGGAGTGAATCTGCCTGCCGAGGGAGGACATGCAGCTCATCCCTCGTTCCTCTCGCCGCTTCCCTGCCTCTTAGGCAAAGTCTCCTCTCAGTTTGCTTTTAGGCGTGCCTCCATGCTCAGAAGCCACCCCGCATCAGGCAGGATACAGCGGGATGTAGTCTGGGCACGCAGATTGCTTCTTTTTAGGGCCGGGGCAAAAACGAGAGCAAGCGCCTCACTTGCGCTTCTGTTTGCCGATGCTTAGAGGCGACCAGCGCGCAGCTTCCCCGCTGTGTGTGCTGCTGTACTCAAACAGCCTCCAAAGCAGGGCACTTAGGCAACCATCCCGGGTGCAGCAGGAGTGCATCTCTCTGCCGAGGGAGGACGTGCAGCACATCCCGCGGTCCGCCCTCCACTTCCCTGACTCTTAGGCAAAGCCCGTCCCAGCTTGCTTCTAGGCGTGCCTCCGTGCTCAGAAGCCGCCCCATGGCAGGCAGGACACAGCGGGATGCATTCTGGGCACGCAGAGTGCTGCTTCGCATGCTCGAGGCAAACCGAGAGCAGGGGCCTCACTTGCGCTTCTGTCTGCCGAGACTTAGAGGCGGACAAGCAGGAAGCTTCCCGCTGGGTGTGCTGCTGCACGCAACCAGCCTCCAAAGAAAGCAGGGCGCTAAGGCGAGCGCTCTGGGCACCCCAGGAGTGATTCTGCCTGCCGAGGAAAGACACGCAGCCTCTTCCCTGCCTCTTAGGCAAAGTCTCCTCTCAGTTTGTTGTTGGACACGCGTCCGTGCTCAGAAGCCACCCCGCATGAGGCAGGATACAGCGGGAAGCATTCTGGGCACGCAGAGTGCTGCTTCCCATGCCCGAGGCAAACCGAGAGCAGCTGCCTCACTCGCGTTTCTGTCTGCCGAGACTTAGAGCTGGCCAGCGCGCAGATTCCCACTGTGCGTGCTGCTGTGCTCAAACAGCCCCAAACAAAGCAGGGCGCTAAGGCAAGAGTACGAAGTGCACCAGGAGTGAATCTGCCTGCCGAGGGAGGACATGCAGCTCATCCCTCGTTCCTCTCGCCGCTTCCCGGACCCTTAGGCAAAGCCTGCTCTCAGTTTGCTTTTAGGCGTGCCTCCGTGCTCAGAAGCCGCCCCATGGCAGGCAGGACACAGCGGGATGCATTCTGGGCACGCAGAGTGCTGCTTCGCATGCTCGAGGCAAACCGAGAGCAGGTGCCTCACTTGCGCTTCTGTCTGCCGATGCTTAGAGGCGACCAGCGCGCAGCTTCCCCGCTGTGTGTGCTGCTGTACTCAAAGAGCCTCCAAAGCAGGGCACTTAGGCAACCATCCCGGGTGCAGCAGGCGTGCATCTGCCTGCCGAGGGAGGACGTGCAGCACGTCCCCCGGTCCGCCCTCCACTTCCCTGACTCTTAGGCAAAGCCCGTCCCAGCTTGCTTCTAGGCGTGCCTCCGTGCTCAGAAGCCGCCCCATGGCAGGCAGGATACAGCGGGAAGCATTCTGGGCACGCAGAGTGCTGCTTCCCATGCCCGCGGCAAACCGAGAGCAGCTGCCTCACTCGCGCTCCTGTCTGCCGATGCTTAGAGGCGACCAGCGCGCAGATTCCCACAGTGCGTGCTGCTGTGCTCAAACAGCCCCAAACAAAGCAGGGCGCTAAGGCAAGAGTGCGAAGTGCACCAGGAGTGAATCTGCCTGCCGAGGGAGGACATGCAGCTCATCCCTCGTTCCTCTCGCCGCTTCCCTGCCTCTTAGGCAAAGTCTCCTCTCAGTTTGCTTTTAGGCGTGCCTCCATGCTCAGAAGCCACCCCGCATCAGGCAGGATACAGCGGGATGTAGTCTGGGCACGCAGATTGCTTCTTTTTAGGGCCGGGGCAAAAACGAGAGCAAGCGCCTCACTTGCGCTTCTGTTTGCCGATGCTTAGAGGCGACCAGCGCGCAGCTTCCCGCTGTGTGTGCTGCTGTACTCAAAGAGCCTCCAAAGCAGGGCACTTAGGCAACCATCCCGGGTGCAGCAGGAGTGCATCTGCCTGCCGAGGGAGGACGTGCAGCACATCCCGCGGTCCGCCCTCCACTTCCCTGACTCTTAGGCAAAGCCCGTCCCAGCTTGCTTCTAGGCGTGCCTCCGTGCTCAGAAGCCGCCCCATGGCAGGCAGGACACAGCGGGATGCATTCTGGGCGCGCAGAGTGCTGCTTCGCATGCCCGCGGCAAACCGAGAGCAGGTGCCTCACTTGCGCTTCTGTCTGCCGAGACTTAGAGGCGGACAAGCAGGAAGCTTCCCGCTGGGTGTGCTGCTGCACGCAACCAGCCTCCAAAGAAAGCAGGGCGCTAAGGCGAGCGCTCTGGGCACCCCAGGAGTGATTCTGCCTGCCGAGGAAAGACACGCAGCCTCTTCCCTGCCTCTTAGGCAAAGTCTCCTCTCAGTTTGTTGTTGGACACGCGTCCGTGCTCAGAAGCCACCCCGCATGAGGCAGGATACAGCGGGAAGCATTCTGGGCACGCAGAGTGCTGCTTCGCATGCTCGAGGCAAACCGAGAGCAGGTGCCTCACTTGCGCTTCTGTCTGCCGATGCTTAGAGGCGGACAAGCAGGAAGCTTCCCGCTGTGCGTTCTCCTGCACGCAACCAGCCTGCAAAGAAAGCAGGGCGCTAAGGCGAGCGCTCTGGGCACCCCAGGAGTGATTCTGCCTGCCGAGGGAATACACACAGCCTCTTCCCGGACCCTTAGGCAAAGTCTCCTCTCAGTTTGCTTTTAGGCGTGCCTCCATGCTCAGAAGCCACCCCGCATCAGGCAGGATACAGCGGGATGTAGTCTGGGCACGCAGAGTGCTTCTTTCCAGGGCCGGGGCAAAAACGAGAGCAAGCGCCTCACTTGCGCTTCTCTCTGCCGATGCTTAGAGGCGACCAGCGCGCAGCTTCCCGCTGTGTGTGCTGCTGTACTCAAAGAGCCTCCAAAGCAGGGCACTTAGGCAACCATCCCGGGTGCAGCAGGAGTGCATCTCTCTGCCGAGGGAGGACGTGCAGCACGTCCCCCGGTCCGCCCTCCACTTCCCTGACTCTTAGGCAAAGCCCGTCCCAGCTTGCTTCTAGGCGTGCCTCCGTGCTCAGAAGCCGCCCCATGGCAGGCAGGATACAGCGGGAAGCATTCTGGGCACGCAGAGTGCTGCTTCGCATGCTCGAGGCAAACCGAGAGCAGGTGCCTCACTCGCGTTTCTGTCTGCCGAGACTTAGAGCTGGCCAGCGCGCAGATTCCCACTGTGCGTGCTGCTGTGCTCAAACAGCCCCAAACAAAGCAGGGCGCTAAGGCAAGAGTACGAAGTGCACCAGGAGTGAATCTGCCTGCCGAGGGAGGACATGCAGCTCATCCCTCGTTCCTCTCGCCGCTTCCCGGACCCTTAGGCAAAGCCTGCTCTCAGTTTGCTTTTAGGCGTGCCTCCGTGCTCAGAAGCCGCCCCATGGCAGGCAGGACACAGCGGGATGCATTCTGGGCACGCAGAGTGCTGCTTCGCATGCTCGAGGCAAACCGAGAGCAGGGGCCTCACTTGCGCTTCTGTCTGCCGATGCTTAGAGGCGACCAGCGCGCAGCTTCCCCGCTGTGTGTGCTGCTGTACTCAAAGAGCCTCCAAAGCAGGGCACTTAGGCAACCATCCCGGGTGCAGCAGGCGTGCATCTGCCTGCCGAGGGAGGACGTGCAGCACGTCCCCCGGTCCGCCCTCCACTTCCCTGACTCTTAGGCAAAGCCCGTCCCAGCTTGCTTCTAGGCGTGCCTCCGTGCTCAGAAGCCGCCCCATGGCAGGCAGGATACAGCGGGAAGCATTCTGGGCACGCAGAGTGCTGCTTCCCATGCCCGCGGCAAACCGAGAGCAGCTGCCTCACTCGCGCTCCTGTCTGCCGATGCTTAGAGGCGACCAGCGCGCAGATTCCCACAGTGCGTGCTGCTGTGCTCAAACAGCCCCAAACAAAGCAGGGCGCTAAGGCAAGAGTGCGAAGTGCACCAGGAGTGAATCTGCCTGCCGAGGGAGGACATGCAGCTCATCCCTCGTTCCTCTCGCCGCTTCCCTGCCTCTTAGGCAAAGTCTCCTCTCAGTTTGCTTTTAGGCGTGCCTCCATGCTCAGAAGCCACCCCGCATCAGGCAGGATACAGCGGGATGTAGTCTGGGCACGCAGATTGCTTCTTTTTAGGGCCGGGGCAAAAACGAGAGCAAGCGCCTCACTTGCGCTTCTGTTTGCCGATGCTTAGAGGCGACCAGCGCGCAGCTTCCCCGCTGTGTGTGCTGCTGTACTCAAACAGCCTCCAAAGCAGGGCACTTAGGCAACCATCCCGGGTGCAGCAGGAGTGCATCTCTCTGCCGAGGGAGGACGTGCAGCACATCCCGCGGTCCGCCCTCCACTTCCCTGACTCTTAGGCAAAGCCCGTCCCAGCTTGCTTCTAGGCGTGCCTCCGTGCTCAGAAGCCGCCCCATGGCAGGCAGGACACAGCGGGATGCATTCTGGGCACGCAGAGTGCTGCTTCGCATGCTCGAGGCAAACCGAGAGCAGGGGCCTCACTTGCGCTTCTGTCTGCCGAGACTTAGAGGCGGACAAGCAGGAAGCTTCCCGCTGGGTGTGCTGCTGCACGCAACCAGCCTCCAAAGAAAGCAGGGCGCTAAGGCGAGCGCTCTGGGCACCCCAGGAGTGATTCTGCCTGCCGAGGAAAGACACGCAGCCTCTTCCCTGCCTCTTAGGCAAAGTCTCCTCTCAGTTTGTTGTTGGACACGCGTCCGTGCTCAGAAGCCACCCCGCATGAGGCAGGATACAGCGGGAAGCATTCTGGGCACGCAGAGTGCTGCTTCCCATGCCCGAGGCAAACCGAGAGCAGCTGCCTCACTCGCGTTTCTGTCTGCCGAGACTTAGAGCTGGCCAGCGCGCAGATTCCCACTGTGCGTGCTGCTGTGCTCAAACAGCCCCAAACAAAGCAGGGCGCTAAGGCAAGAGTACGAAGTGCACCAGGAGTGAATCTGCCTGCCGAGGGAGGACATGCAGCTCATCCCTCGTTCCTCTCGCCGCTTCCCGGACCCTTAGGCAAAGCCTGCTCTCAGTTTGCTTTTAGGCGTGCCTCCGTGCTCAGAAGCCGCCCCATGGCAGGCAGGACACAGCGGGATGCATTCTGGGCACGCAGAGTGCTGCTTCGCATGCTCGAGGCAAACCGAGAGCAGGTGCCTCACTTGCGCTTCTGTCTGCCGATGCTTAGAGGCGACCAGCGCGCAGCTTCCCCGCTGTGTGTGCTGCTGTACTCAAAGAGCCTCCAAAGCAGGGCACTTAGGCAACCATCCCGGGTGCAGCAGGCGTGCATCTGCCTGCCGAGGGAGGACGTGCAGCACGTCCCCCGGTCCGCCCTCCACTTCCCTGACTCTTAGGCAAAGCCCGTCCCAGCTTGCTTCTAGGCGTGCCTCCGTGCTCAGAAGCCGCCCCATGGCAGGCAGGATACAGCGGGAAGCATTCTGGGCACGCAGAGTGCTGCTTCCCATGCCCGCGGCAAACCGAGAGCAGCTGCCTCACTCGCGCTCCTGTCTGCCGATGCTTAGAGGCGACCAGCGCGCAGATTCCCACAGTGCGTGCTGCTGTGCTCAAACAGCCCCAAACAAAGCAGGGCGCTAAGGCAAGAGTGCGAAGTGCACCAGGAGTGAATCTGCCTGCCGAGGGAGGACATGCAGCTCATCCCTCGTTCCTCTCGCCGCTTCCCTGCCTCTTAGGCAAAGTCTCCTCTCAGTTTGCTTTTAGGCGTGCCTCCATGCTCAGAAGCCACCCCGCATCAGGCAGGATACAGCGGGATGTAGTCTGGGCACGCAGATTGCTTCTTTTTAGGGCCGGGGCAAAAACGAGAGCAAGCGCCTCACTTGCGCTTCTGTTTGCCGATGCTTAGAGGCGACCAGCGCGCAGCTTCCCGCTGTGTGTGCTGCTGTACTCAAAGAGCCTCCAAAGCAGGGCACTTAGGCAACCATCCCGGGTGCAGCAGGAGTGCATCTGCCTGCCGAGGGAGGACGTGCAGCACATCCCGCGGTCCGCCCTCCACTTCCCTGACTCTTAGGCAAAGCCCGTCCCAGCTTGCTTCTAGGCGTGCCTCCGTGCTCAGAAGCCGCCCCATGGCAGGCAGGACACAGCGGGATGCATTCTGGGCGCGTAGAGTGCTGCTTCGCATGCCCGCGGCAAACCGAGAGCAGGGGCCTCACTTGCGCTTCTGTCTGCCGAGACTTAGAGGCGGACAAGCAGGAAGCTTCCCGCTGGGTGTGCTGCTGCACGCAACCAGCCTCCAAAGAAAGCAGGGCGCTAAGGCGAGCGCTCTGGGCACCCCAGGAGTGATTCTGCCTGCCGAGGAAAGATACGCAGCCTCTTCCCTGCCTCTTAGGCAAAGTCTCCTCTCAGTTTGTTGTTGGACACGCGTCCGTGCTCAGAAGCCACCCCGCATGAGGCAGGATACAGCGGGAAGCATTCTGGGCACGCAGAGTGCTGCTTCGCATGCTCGAGGCAAACCGAGAGCAGGTGCCTCACTTGCGCTTCTGTCTGCCGATGCTTAGAGGCGGACAAGCAGGAAGCTTCCCGCTGTGCGTTCTCCTGCACGCAACCAGCCTGCAAAGAAAGCAGGGCGCTAAGGCGAGCGCTCTGGGCACCCCAGGAGTGATTCTGCCTGCCGAGGGAATACACACAGCCTCTTCCCGGACCCTTAGGCAAAGTCTCCTCTCAGTTTGCTTTTAGGCGTGCCTCCATGCTCAGAAGCCACCCCGCATCAGGCAGGATACAGCGGGATGTAGTCTGGGCACGCAGAGTGCTTCTTTCCAGGGCCGGGGCAAAAACGAGAGCAAGCGCCTCACTTGCGCTTCTCTCTGCCGATGCTTAGAGGCGACCAGCGCGCAGCTTCCCGCTGTGTGTGCTGCTGTACTCAAAGAGCCTCCAAAGCAGGGCACTTAGGCAACCATCCCGGGTGCAGCAGGAGTGCATCTGCCTGCCGAGGGAGGACGTGCAGCACGTCCCCCGGTCCGCCCTCCACTTCCCTGACTCTTAGGCAAAGCCCGTCCCAGCTTGCTTCTAGGCGTGCCTCCGTGCTCAGAAGCCGCCCCATGGCAGGCAGGATACAGCGGGAAGCATTCTGGGCACGCAGAGTGCTGCTTCCCATGCCCGCGGCAAACCGAGAGCAGGTGCCTCACTCGCGCTCCTGTCTGCCGATGCTTAGAGGCGACCAGCGCGCAGATTCCCACAGTGCGTGCTGCTGTGCTCAAACAGCCCCAAACAAAGCAGGGCGCTAAGGCAAGAGTGCGAAGTGCACCAGGAGTGAATCTGCCTGCCGAGGGAGGACATGCAGCTCATCCCTCGTTCCTCTCGCCGCTTCCCTGCCTCTTAGGCAAAGTCTCCTCTCAGTTTGCTTTTAGGCGTGCCTCCATGCTCAGAAGCCACCCCGCATCAGGCAGGATACAGCGGGATGTAGTCTGGGCACGCAGATTGCTTCTTTTTAGGGCCGGGGCAAAAACGAGAGCAAGCGCCTCACTTGCGCTTCTGTTTGCCGATGCTTAGAGGCGACCAGCGCGCAGCTTCCCGCTGTGTGTGCTGCTGTACTCAAAGAGCCTCCAAAGCAGGGCACTTAGGCAACCATCCCGGGTGCAGCAGGAGTGCATCTGCCTGCCGAGGGAGGACGTGCAGCACATCCCCGGTCCGCCCTCCACTTCCCTGACTCTTAGGCAAAGCCCGTCCCAGCTTGCTTCTAGGCGTGCCTCCGTGCTCAGAAGCCGCCCCATGGCAGGCAGGACACAGCGGGATGCATTCTGGGCGCGTAGAGTGCTGCTTCGCATGCTCGAGGCAAACCGAGAGCAGGGGCCTCACTTGCGCTTCTGTCTGCCGAGACTTAGAGGCGGACAAGCAGGAAGCTTCCCGCTGGGTGTGCTGCTGCACGCAACCAGCCTCCAAAGAAAGCAGGGCGCTAAGGCGAGCGCTCTGGGCACCCCAGGAGTGATTCTGCCTGCCGAGGAAAGACACGCAGCCTCTTCCCTGCCTCTTAGGCAAAGTCTCCTCTCAGTTTGTTGTTGGACACGCGTCCGTGCTCAGAAGCCACCCCGCATGAGGCAGGATACAGCGGGAAGCATTCTGGGCACGCAGAGTGCTGCTTCGCATGCTCGAGGCAAACCGAGAGCAGCTGCCTCACTTGCGCTTCTGTCTACCGATGCTTAGAGGCGGACAAGCAGGAAGCTTCCCGCTGTGCGTTCTCCTGCACGCCACCAGCCTGCAAAGAAAGCAGGGCGCTAAGGCGAGCGCTCTGGGCACCCCAGGAGTGATTCTGCCTGCCGAGGGAATACACACAGCCTCTTCCCGGACCCTTAGGCAAAGTCTCCTCTCAGTTTGCTTTTAGGCGTGCCTCCATGCTCAGAAGCCACCCCGCATCAGGCAGGATACAGCGGGATGTAGTCTGGGCACGCAGAGTGCTTCTTTCCAGGGCCGGGGCAAAAACGAGAGCAAGCGCCTCACTTGCGCTTCTCTCTGCCGATGCTTAGAGGCGACCAGCGCGCAGCTTCCCGCTGTGTGTGCTGCTGTACTCAAAGAGCCTCCAAAGCAGGGCACTTAGGCAACCATCCCGGGTGCAGCAGGAGTGCATCTGCCTGCCGAGGGAGGACGTGCAGCACGTCCCCCGGTCCGCCCTCCACTTCCCTGACTCTTAGGCAAAGCCCGTCCCAGCTTGCTTCTAGGCGTGCCTCCGTGCTCAGAAGCCGCCCCATGGCAGGCAGGATACAGCGGGAAGCATTCTGGGCACGCAGAGTGCTGCTTCCCATGCCCGCGGCAAACCGAGAGCAGCTGCCTCACTCGCGCTCCTGTCTGCCGATGCTTAGAGGCGACCAGCGCGCAGATTCCCACAGTGCGTGCTGCTGTGCTCAAACAGCCCCAAACAAAGCAGGGCGCTAAGGCAAGAGTGCGAAGTGCACCAGGAGTGAATCTGCCTGCCGAGGGAGGACATGCAGCTCATCCCTCGTTCCTCTCGCCGCTTCCCTGCCTCTTAGGCAAAGTCTCCTCTCAGTTTGCTTTTAGGCGTGCCTCCATGCTCAGAAGCCACCCCGCATCAGGCAGGATACAGCGGGATGTAGTCTGGGCACGCAGATTGCTTC